>NC_065532.1:4682138-5307138 GCF_020184175.1 Aphis gossypii
ACTTTTTATACCTAAAACACAGTAAATTTTATTAAACATAACACATAGTACTAAGTACTGTTTATTAACTCAGTAAAAAATGAATATAAAATAAAATAAAAACATTTATAAGATAGATTTAATATAATCGTTAGGTATGTTACATTTGTATACACTTGATCACAAAATGATTTATTAAAATTTATTTTAAATCAAGCTATCTTAGTTGACAGGTTAGAATCAGCCTTAAATTTATTTAATATAAAAAAAAACTGATTCAATTTTCAATATAAGATGTAAATGATGATAGTGTCACCAATCTGTCTAGAATTTCTTGACTACCGCCTAGTCCCAAATCAGGTTCACTGATTGCTATTGGCATTACATATCCATTTTTACATGTCCAACCTTCACTTTCCACTATTCTCTCTGCTTGTTCTTTGTCTACTCCCATGTACGTTTGAAATTTGTCGAGTTGAATGTTTTCGTAGTGCATGCTAATGAATTTTAATGTGTCCTGTTGGATGCGACGCTTGATTGCAACCATAATAGGCTCAAGTACGTCAGACCATTTGCAGTCAATCAGTTCATATGCTTGTGTGTAGTGTTTTGACCAGAGGGCTTTGCCAATTGACCAAACCTTATGTAATTCGGGATCGGACTTCAGTGCCTCAGGTACGCGGCGCCATAAGAATTTTGCGGCGCACAATTCGTTTGTGTACAAATAGGCGGAAAATAATTTGGTGTACTGTTCAGCCGTCAGAGACCCTTCTTGGATTTCGTCATTTTCGAGCTCTTCGATAACGAAACTAAAACACAGACAATAATCCACTATACAATTAAAGTTGAACCTTAAAACAAAATTGAACGATTGTGAACTATGCCTACCTGACGTCGAGCGGTTCAGGAATCATATTTGGAGATGGCATAGCGAAAAATACACTGGATGAATATAAAATAATGTAAACTGTCGACGGTTGGCTAAAATACTATAAAGAATACTAGTTAGCAGTTTTAAACTTTAAAATAATAGATTAGTGGATATGAATATATAATATGATATTTAATCATATCAACATTTAACACCGACAAAACATCAATTATTAATTATCATACAATTTTTTATTTTTTTCATATCATGATATCTTACAGGTTGGCCGGGCTTATAAATAATATATAGTTTACCACTATTATTAATTATTATTACAAGATCGTGATATACCATAATGTTGGCGAATGGCGGGTAAAGCACCGACTATAATAAGAATTCTTATTGTTATACGGGATAAAAATACTTCTTCTAAAAAACAATAGCTAAAAAAAAAAATTAATTATTTATTTTCAAATTCAAAATTGCCAACTTTGAAAAGTTAAGAGTGCCGATTGTATTATAAGATGATATCACCAATATCGGCAATTTTTAAATTTTTATCATTAAAAAAAGAGAATTAATTTGATGATTTGATCGTTTTTTCATGAAATAGTGACCTAGGAAATGATTATGTGTATGTATAATAATTAAAACTGAGGTTTAGCAATGCGTTGTTCTAAATCAACT
This sequence comes from Aphis gossypii, assembly GCF_020184175.1. Taxonomy (NCBI): domain Eukaryota; kingdom Metazoa; phylum Arthropoda; class Insecta; order Hemiptera; family Aphididae; genus Aphis; species Aphis gossypii. The sequence goes on from NC_065532.1 coordinate 4,683,676, forward strand.
GACAAAGCGTAATTAATCGAATAATTTACTAATAATTATTAATTAATATTGTTTAATATTAATACAATCTGTCAAACAATATCAAACCTGTTAATTGTTATTGATATTAATATTTTAAAGTTAATGAATACTTCTTGGTAGAACCTGAAATATATCTTACCATTCACTAACGGACACTTCTTGTTTGTTTCAAGATTATATATTTATATATTTGATAGTGATTAGAATGTTAAGATTCATGTATTTATGTATACAAGTCATACATTGTAACACAATTATATACATATACATTTCACCTTCTAGACAAGCTTACACAAGTCTGATTTTTGAATTTAAGAGGAAGAGCTAACTACATCTTGTAATAGTCATAGTAGCTGTAAGTTGTAACCAGGGACTAAGATATAATAATATATAACATTTTAACCCCTGAGTTATGACTGCTAATTGTGGTTGTAGATAAAAGTATAAACCATTATAATAATTATTATGTTCTATCAACAACTATACTTCTAAATACTAATATTAAAATAATAAAACAAATCTTGTTCACTAATGTATTTTTATAGGTTTTTTTATAAATAATTTTGTTTAATTAATATTGAAATGATAGAAAATAATATTTATAACATTTTACTTCTTATCATTGATTCTTGAAGTCTTAAAATTATAATGTAAAAGATTCAGTACTACAACTGATGGCATTAAATACAAAAGAGTTGTTTACAGGTTTATATTGTCGTGTGATTATTTTTATTATCTCGTGCGATACACAACCACCTGAAAATATAAAAATATTTAAATACGAACAAACTGAATAGTAATTCATTTTAGTAAAAGTATATCATAATTTAAGAGTAAATAAATAATGAAATTTTACCAATGAACGAAGATACACTATGTAATTCAGACTTGCCATAGCGACAATACTCATGTATAGAGTCTTCTTTTGTCGAAGACATACAACCCCATTCACTTAATAGTTTGGATATGCATACCTAAAAATATATAACATATTACCGAATGTAAAGTTTTTATTTAATTAATAATTATTGTGTTTACCTTCAGCTTAGGAATATCAGGTTCAACTTGTTCATCAATTTCACCAGGATATGTATAATATTCCGAATAAAATCTTTCTATACCACGCAGTATAATATAATGTTCAATTAAACTGTCTGGATCTTCAAGGCTTTGACCTAAAAAAGGTGTCAATCATGTACAAAAATGAAACAAATAGTAGACTTAAACTATAGAGATAGTTAGGTTATTTCTATTTCTACTTATTTCTAATTAATTTTTTTATAGACAATCATTGGGCAGGGTATGTCTTAATTGGCAACAAAAACATTGAAATTTTCTGTTAAAAGAGAAAAATATTAATTGATTTAAGTTCAAGTCATCAATTATCAATTATTATTTTTCTAATGAAATAGGAAATTTTTCATTCTGAAGAAATATTAAAAAAATATAATGAGCTTTTTCTTGAAGTTACAAAATATATAGTGTCATTCTCTACTCTGTGATTTTTGAATAATATTAAACATTTAACTCACATATTTCATTATCAGTATTCCCTTTACGTTCATATTCATCAGCTATCCGTGTACCTCTTATAACACATAACTCAGATGCATGTTTACAAAATATTTTAATATCTTGTTCTGTGATGGTATCATCAGGAAGGTTAATATCCTGAAGAAGTTGTTGGACCCGGTTATAGACTGCTTCTGCGTCTTTAGCAGCTTGCTCATGATATCTAAATACACATTGACAATATTTTTATGCTTACACTATATTAAAAATATTTTAAAGGAATTATGAAAATATTACAATTGTTGCAAACTGATGTATTTAAAAGTGTCAGCTGTCATATCAGGCAATGTTCCACGAACTGGAAGCCTGCCACATCCTTCATTATCCACAAAATCTTTAAGTGCTTTGACCATTATCCAGAAAGGTTGACTCTAAATTAGATAAAAATTAAATTAATTGATACAAATATAGCATTTTCTAGTTTAACAAGATTATGGCTATCATTGAGACACATAATCTTGCTTCAGTTTACAATTACCTATTGTTATAACGTTATATTATTTGTTTTATAATTTTGTTTATTCCTGTTTATGACATTTACCTGTTAGTTAAAACACCATTAGTAGTCTCACTTTAATTTCATTATAAAAATCACATTTTAAGATTTAAAATCCGTTTTATAATTAATATTATTTAATATTCACATTATGAAAATTTGGTCCCTACTTAAGACTAAAGAAGAAGTAGCAAGACTGATTAAGAATTTGGTATTTAAAATACCAAAAAAAAAAATATATATATAAGAATGGTTAAGTTGCAAATCTATACTTTCGAAAAATTTATATTTTGTAAGTATAATATTAAAAAGTGGGCAAGTGGATACCGCTCTGCTGTACATTAGGTGCCGTATGGATCATTATTATATATTATAGGAGTGTTAAATTTGAATCCAATGATAGTTATCATTGTATACGAAAAACGATTCTGAACGAAGATGATTTGTCAGCCTAGGATATAATTTCTAGTGGTTGGTGAAAAAGGTTGTTTATGTTTTAATGGCCTGAATACAACAAAATTTAAGTTCTTTTATAATAATTGTAAGCTAAACTTATGAAAAACCTTGTATTAAATGTTCAACTCTTAGCTACTTATACAAAAATTTTTATGAAATATACCTACAAAATAATTTGCAAGTATTCATAGTTTTGACGAATTTTTGTCAATATTTGAACTTCAAATGCTAATAAAAAAAAATTGTGCCTATATATTCTTATAATTTTTTAATCACTATAATAATAACTTATGAGGAACTTTGCATTAAATTTTCAAGTATTTTGATAGGGCCAAAAAGATTTTATCGACACATAAAAAAAGAATTTTCAGAAAAATTGAAAATTTCAGTTGTCTATAAATAGCTCAAAAAAAGTCAAAATATTTTGAAAATTAAATCACGAAAAGAAAACGCGAATCTTAATAACTGGTAAAATTTTCAAGTATCTACGACTTATACTTTTTGAATAATAACAAATATTTAAAATCGTTTGAGAATAAATCGTTATCGTTACGCTATTTCGTTAAAATTTAAAATTCAAACGCACTAAAAATTTTTCCTATAATGATGCTTCGAGTTTTCTCTATAGATACTTGAAGGTAAACTTATGGAAAACTTAGTGTTGTATTTTTAATCCTTAGTTATAAACACAAAAAATTTTATGATTTTTCAACTTCAAATAATTTGCAAATATTCATGCTTTTGACGAATTTTTGTAAATATTTGAACTTCAAATGCTAATAAAAAAAAATTGTGCCTATGTATTCTTATAATTTTTTAATCACTATAAGAATAAAATATGAGGAACTTTGTATTAAATTTTCAAGTATTTTGATAGGGCTAAAAAAATTTTATCGACACTTCAAAAATATTTTTTCAGAAAAATTGAAAATTTCAGTGGTCTATAAATAACTCATAAAAAGTCAAAATTTTTTGAAATTTAAATCACGTAAAGAAAACGCGAATCTTAATAACTGGTAAAATTTTCAAGTATCTACGACTTATACTTTTTGAATAATAACAAATATCAAAAATCGTTTGAGGCTAAACTGTTATTTAACGCGGTTTTTGTAAAAATTTAAATTTCAAACACTCATAAAAATTTTTTGTCTAAATCCGGTAGAGTTTTTTTTACAGATATTTGAAGAAAAATGTATGGAGAACCTTGTACCAAATTTTCAAAACTTTTTGGTCATCCAAAAAATTTTTATCGACACTTTAAAAAAAAATTCTCAAAAAAATCGAAAATTTCAGTGGTCTATAAATAACTCATAAAAAGTCAAAATTTTTTGAAAATTTAACTATATACGGATACCACTGACATTAACATTTGGTGAAAATTTCAAGTATTTTCAGTGATTAGTTTTTGAATTACAACCATAAAAAAAAATCGATTTGGTCGAAAACTGGTTTTGCGTAAAAATTGCCGTTTTTCCGTCATTTTTTTTTTGTTTTTCTCGATTTTTTTGAAAACTGTTGGAAAATGTTAACTTTTTACCTCTATAATGCACCAAGGATATTCACTTTTACATCGGAAACCACCCCCATTGTTTGAAATTGGAGCATTATTTCGACTAGTTATGCTGTACACAGACACAAAAAAAAAAAAAAAAAAAACACACACCATTGTAAAATCAATACATTCATCACTTCGTTCAGAATCTAAAATATTCAAAAAAAGTTAAATCCGAAACAACACTTGTTTTAAACACAATCATCTTCTGTTTATTAATTATTATTAAACAATTTATTTTGCTTGGACCTGAGGTGTTAACTTTTATAGTTTTATAGTAGGGCACAATAACAATTTGAAAATAAACAAATATACTGACTGGGATAATTATTTGTGTTCTCAATATTGAGGCAAGAGCATAATTGAGAAAGATAAAAAAATTGTTAAAACAGATAAAAATGTATTTTCTAAGAGAAAATAATAGATTTTCGGACAAATATGTTATGAAACTTATGAATAATTTTTGATCCAAATTCTTGAAACTATGTTTACTTTTCTAAATGAATTTTGTTAAATGTAAAAAGGGGAACATTAATTTATTCAGAATGTTGGTAATCATCACTCAAGAAAACTTAAAAAAAACAAATTTTAAACATTTGACAATAAACCACAGCAAAAACTGATAGATTCTTTAAGTGGATTATATACTCAAATTATAGAATTTATTAGATCAGCAAAATAACAGAAATTAAAAAAAGCATTATAGAAAAAAGTGTCATCGCTCAAAATCATATTTAGCTAAATTTAGAAAGTTTCAGAATGCAAAAAATATAAATTCACTGGTGTCTTAAAAAAACAATCAAAATCTGATATTCTCCAATTGATTACCCATGTATCATGTTTACAAAAAAAAACATGTAAATTTTGCATACATTTTAGTTATCATTACAGCAATACTTAACTTATTAACAATAATATTAAATCATCCCATTTTTCATGCTTATTAAAAAAGCGGGTAAGTGGGTACCGCTCTGGTATACATTAGGTGCAGTGTGGATCACTATTATATATTATAGGAGTATTAAATTTGATAGTTATCATTGTATACGAAAAACAATTCTGAACAAAGATGATTTGTCAGACTAGGATATAATTTCCAGTCGTTGGTGGAAAAAAAGGTTTATGTTTTAATGGCTTGAATACACCAAAATTTAAGTTCTTTTATAATTATTGTAAGCTAAACTCATTTAAAATCTTGTATTAAATTTTCAACTCTTAGCTACTAATGCAAAATTTTTATGAATTATACCTACAAAATAATTTGCAAATATTCATGGTTTTGACGAATTTTTGTCAATCTTTGAACTTCAAATGCTAATAAAAAAAAATTGTGCCTATGTATTTTTATAATTTTTTAATCACCATAAGAATAACTTATGAGGAATTTTGTATTAAATTTTCAATTATTTTTATTGAGCCAAAAAATTTTTTCAGAAAAATTTAATATTTCAGTTGTCTATAAATAGCTCAAAAAAAGTCAAAATTTAACTGTATATAGATAACACTAACATAAACATTTGGTGAAAATTTCAAGTATTTAAAATGATTAGTTTATGAATTACAACCATATAAAAAAATCGATTTGGTCTAAAACTGGTTTTGCGTAAAAATTCCCGTTTTTTCGTCACTTTTTTTTGTTTTTCTCGATTTTTTTGAAAACTCTTAGAAAATGTTTACTTTTGACCTGTATAATGTACCAAGGATATTCACTTTTCTATCGGAAACCACCCCCAAAGTTTGAAATTGAAGCATGATTTCGACTAGTTATGCTGTACACAGACACACAAAAAAAAAAAAACACACATCATTATAAAATCAATACATTCATCACTTCGTTCAGAATCTAACACTATATAAAGAACTAAATGTGATTTATTAAAAAGAAATATAAGGCAGACTATTGAAATAGGAAAAAGGAAAATTTTGTTAGTCTTTAGTCAAGGATTGTAGCATTTCACAAAAAAAGTTAGTCTCATAGAACAAGAAAATACCCAAAATATTTATAGTTTAGATAGGTACTTACATTTGATGTTAAATTCTTTAACTTTTCATCTTTAAGTATAAGCCGTACATTTTCTGGCAATGAAGTACGATTATAAGCAAAATTAACAGATCGAATGGCTTCTTCGAAATTCTCCTCATGATGCATGGTACCATTCTCATGTTTTCTAATACCTAAAAGTACATGTTCATAAAAATGATATATTTCTGAATAATAATAATAATAATAAAAATGTCTTAATTTTAATTAAATTACATTTTTAACTTATTGAAATCGAGACTATAGCACTTACAATAATTTAAAAAATTATTATTTGAGATAAATGGTATTTCAATAGTTCATTTTATTAGAAAGTTAAGTTATACAATCTAATCACATTAATATTTTATTTAATTTTTAATTTATAAACATTTATATATTTTAAAGTTAATTTCTTAAATATAAAATAATAATAAAACATCGAAAAACTCTAAATCGATTTAAATACATAAATTGTCATTAAAAAAAAAAAAATATTGTATAGCGAAGGGATGCGGTTTTTCTTTTCTGTATTCAGATTAGTTGTTAATTTACATTCAAGATAATAATACTTTAATTAGTATTTAAGTATTTTATACTTGGGAATAGATAAAATAATAAAATATAACATTTAAACTATAAAGTAGTGAGTTAATATTGATTTATAAAACTATTGTTTAATTAATATTTTATACTCATAAATAATGACTATAATTTAATTTATATTACCAAATACATTATTTTTCTTAATGGACAACAATTACAATTTAACTTGATCTAATATTATCTCAATAATGACTAATGAGTAATCATTTAAAAATAAAAAAATAATACTAACTATTTTTTATATTTTCCCGGATAACTTGTTTTTGCTTATATGCTTCAGGCAGCATATTGACATCACCTATATCATTACGCCATTTTTCTAAGTGTTTATATAATATTACAAGGTAAGGAACATGTAAATGATTTGTAAGATCAAGAGCTTCTAGATCATAAGAATCAAAATGGGCTTTAAGTTTCGGAAAAGGACAATCTAACCGAAGATCGGGATTTTGGTTGTCTGGATGAGTTTTTATCATAGTATGTTCGGCAAGTTGAAGTCTCATAGAACCAAAAAATCCATAACTTTGACATACTAAAAGAGGAATATTGTAAGTCCATAGTTTATGTGACAAATCAATTATTTCTCTAAAAAGGAAAAAATACAATGTTTTGTTAATATTTAAATTTAACATTTTAGATATATTATTTTTAATATCATTATTAATACTTTTCATGTAGCGATGTAGTGACAACCACAGTAAATGTATTAAATAAACCAGGATTTAAATCTAATAATTTTAGTAAACATTCATCGATAAAGTGACCTCTGGTATCTGGATTTAGTTCACATAGAAGTTGTGAAGCAATTGATCCTCTTTTTTCTCCTATTCTATCTGCTGTAAGGAAAAAACTAACAGAGAAAAAGACGATTATAATTTAAACTAATATTAAGTAATATAGACTTTATAGAACTTACTTAGAACCTATATCCTCTTCAGTAATAACTTCATTGTCAATTATAGTGAACGCTCCAATACCAGGCAAGACCAATGACTTCAATATCTCTGTCCCTAATGCTGTAGCATTAATTAAACACACATGAGCAGTTTCTAAATCTTGTTGCCCTTGATCACCCCATAATCTAAAATAATAAATATTTTAAATTAGGTATATACACAAATATTATGAAAAATATTTTAATGGATTAAGTATAAGTAAACAATATTGTTCTATAATTTAAAATAAAACATTAAACATTAGGTACTTTAATTACTAAATTATAGTGAAATTGTTGGTTAAAGTTAAATTATAAATACAGATATGAATTTGATATATACGTATAAACTTTATTAAAGCCCACAGACTAGAATAATAATATTTAATTAGAATTTAGGGAATTATATTCATTAAATGTTCAGCTATTAAACATATTTTATTTCATGGTTTCTTCATAAAGTAGGTAGAACTACGAATTAATTAAAGCCATTTATGAAGATTATAATTTACTATTACCTCAGTGGCAAAAATCTCTAGGAGAAAACCAGAATAAATGAATGAGTATAAATATATAGTATTTACTCAAATACTGTTACTGTATGGAGACTAATATAGGCATAAGTACGGTTTAAAATCTCGAGGAGGCTAGAAATATCAATTAATATAATATATTAACATTAATATATTGATAAGTTATGATAAGTAGTTATTACCTAATTTTAGAAATTTTTATGGATGGAGAATGGGCTAATTTATGTTTATAGAGGATAAAAGGTTAAGTCACACATCTCCGTTAATTACGCTACCTACTATATTCAAGTTTTAAAACACTTAGATTGACATCTAGTGATAATAGTAAGTTATTGATTAATAATTGTACAGTTCTTGTAAAAATTGTAGGAATAATATTTTTTGAATTCCACATATTATTGTTGATTTATTGATTAACTTTTAAATTTAAATAACTTTTTAAGAATATTGAGTTTTAAATGTTAATATGTTTAATGGTAATTGATGATAAAAATCACCTCAGTTGTCTGTCATATTTCCGACTTCGTTCTGACTGTTCAGGTGATTTTGGAGACGGTACAGCCATCATAAATTTAAAACAAACAGTCTACTAATCAATTTCTCTAAGTATAAAATAAATTAACACACTTCTTAAGATTTAAAATAATAACGTGAAAGTCTTTTATAATTACTAAATGTCTAAATATATTGTGAATGTTAGGTGTGACCGATTATAATATATATTTATTAATAATGTATAATATTTTGTTTGAATTATAACTTATAAGCATTGACTATTGAGCACGGATTTCGAATATGAATACATTAAGTCCTTTACTAGACGATAGTACTGTACTAGTGTTGCAGTAGTGTACTTATACTAATACTACTAGTACTACTGTTTACTACTGTTTGAGTTTATCAAGCAAAGATTGCTAAATTTATTTTATAAGTATTTTGTTTTGTAATTGTATATAAATAATATTAAAATTAAAATGAGTGTATTATTTATTTTGATGATATTAATCAATTGATAAAATATATTTTTTGAGGTTATATATATATACTAGTTTTAATGATAACATTAAAATAATAAATCAATTTTTTTAAATAAATGTGTTTAATTAATAGTTATTAAAACTGTTAAGTCATTAAACTTTTATTTAGTAAACTATTATGATGAATAAGTAGAGGAAAATATAGCATTTTAAATTTTTAAACGTAAGGTTCGTTAAGTTTAGTGTATCGTTCCATTCTTATCATAAACAATATTGTTGATTGTTGATAACGTGCTAGTTCGTCATGGGTCGTTGGTGAAGGAAGGGTGTCCCAGGGGCCAGTGACGAGTATTTATTTCTCACAATCGTATCTGAAAATTTGTCGTTCGTTTTCACGCGAGGAGTCCGACACCTGCTACAATTAAGAAGACCATATTTATGGTAAATATCATTAATACGTTATTCAATTGATTTGCTTGTAGTATTGTTAAGAAGTGTTTGGTTTTAAAGTTAAATTAAAAACATCAGTTACGTCATCGACCAATTAAATTGAGATCTTACTGTCGAAACGCATGTTTCACCAAAGTCGGATTTCTAATGTATTTTAAAATCCATCTGTTGTGGGGGTGTCTCAACTAAATGGTTCAAAATTCTTGCACTCCATTTATTCAAAGTACAGTGTACCTGGACAAACACTGTTAGTGAGTACATATAACCTCAAACATATTCCCACTTAGACTATAGGACTTATTATTTTTACTTTTTTAATAACTTATTTATAAACAATTTACAATTTATTTTAATAATTAGGGAAAATAGGTAGTTATTCTTAAAGTTAAGTATGCAAATGATTTTCATATAACTAAACGTAACCAGCCATTATTTTAATTTCCCATAGTTGCTTAATCATCAATTATGCATATATATACATAATATGTGTTTTTGTATGTTTAATTGAAAAAAAAAAAGAAAAAAAAGTGTTGGAACTATTTTTATAGCTGAGCATGTTAAGTTTTGTTTCATATGGTACTAATTTAATTACTAAGTAAAATATAGTAGTGGTGGAAAATTATGTATTATTTTATAATACTTACAATGCAAGTAGACACATTCATAGTTTTGCTTAGTTGAACTTTATAAACCAGCATTAAATTAAAATAAATTCATGACCTGTAATTATTTTGTTTATATTATTTTTTTGACCTACAAAATTTATAATAACTGTTAACATTTCTTAATTAATATATGCTTAATTTAGCTTAATATATAGGTCATTGTTCAATAATTATTAATTTTAATTTTTTTATTAAACTATATATTTAAATGCATTTTGATATAGGTAATTTCTGTATTTAGTAAACTTGAATAAACTTTTGTAATATTAATATTTTGCAATATTTTTGAAAAATAATGAACTTAATATACTTTCTTAACAACTAGTTTGTATTATTACCTATACAACAATACTATTCCTAAATAAGTATTAAATATTTTCAATAACATATAATCTGTTATTTGATAATTAATGATTGGCATGGGTAATTTGATGTAGTTATTGTAGTTATTTTACTTTCTAGTAACTTATATGTGGTTTATTTAAGGCAGAATTTAAAAAAATGTACCCAATAAATAAAAATATACATTTATTTTCAAATTAAGTGCATTATAAATCGGTTTTAAAAATTCTTTGATTAATTAAGATTACATTTATTGTATAAGTTTTTAAAAAATATTTAAAATAATTTTTTATACTTATATCATAGGTACTATATAGGTACAAATATAACTTAATACTTACTTTCTTAAATCAAAAAAATGATATAATGTTAGTCTATTGAATAAATTAAAAATAACTTGAGAACTTGCTCAGTTTTTATTTATTGGGTAAGTTAAGATTGTTGTGTTAACATTTTAACAATAATAAATAATATTAATAATAAAAAGTAATTATTGTATAAAATGAAAAATAATTCTGAGCGTACCTGGTTTTTGTCAGTCTATATTTCTCAGGATAATCTCCTTTATTAATATTGCTAATAATAATACAGTAGTTAAAAATTTTTTACCAGTAACAAATTACATATACTAAATAGTAGTTATTATACTATTATTTAATTTATTTTCACTAGTTGTTATTTACTTCTAAGTTTATGGTATAAATCTAAATATTTTGAAAATATATTGTGTATAGTGTATAGAAAAATTATAAATAAAAGAATCAAATTTAAAACTATTATGATTAATAGGTATTTTTTGAATTACAAAAAAATAACAATAATAATAAATTAAGTTTGATATCCTGGTTATAAAAAAATTATGTGGTTTTATAGTTATTACTTATTACTTTTTTTTAATTCTATTAATTAATATTTTTGAGTAATTTTGTACTATTTACATTAAAAATTTTATCAATCAACAATCATAAATTGAAAGAAAATCTAGAATATTTTAAGTATTTATAAATAGCACTACCTAATTGAGCCTTAAAAATTATATTAGGTCTAGTAAATGCTAATATGGATATAGTAAAAAATTCAAGTCTTAACATTAGTCATTTTTTAATTTTAATACTACACCTGAGAATTTATTTTTGTCCCCTTAAGTAGGTACCAACTAGTTTTAATTTTCTGCCAGGAACCACTCAAACTTATAGATTGAAGATTATTACTGTTCTAAAATATAGTTTAAAACAGACACAAAAAAACAATATTGTTAAATTAATATAGTCATTAACCCACTCCACTCAGAATCTAAAATTAAAAAAATTGAGTAGGTTAATTGTCTTAACACATCTATAATATAAAATATTAACCAATTTTTTTATTTTATTTCCAAATTTTTAATACTCATCTAAAGAGTTATAACTTGATTATCATAATAATAATTACAATAAAAATAAGTTCATTAAGTTTAATTAAGCTTGTAAATTTGAATTTAAAATAAATGAGACATGTTTTCTTTTAAAATTATAACTGTCAAAATATTTTTTTATTTTTATTTTTATTTTTTTTTCAGAATGGAAGGTGATCAATTGGATTTTGAAGACCCGTCTACATCGTGCCTTAAAAAGACTGATTTTACCAGCCAAAGTCTGACTATGTGTCCAGTAGTATTGGAGACAGCAGAACAAGAATTGATAGCAGAAGAGTCTGCACCAACCACAGATTCAGATGAACTTGGAGTAGCTAATATTGAAATGAAAGATGTATATAATATGGATTTAGTTGATAGTACATGTACAGAACAGGATATTTACTCTGATGAGAGTCCTTTACCCGGTGATTGGGGGGTTAATGATGATTGGATGGATAATCCTAGTGAACAAGAAGATGCTTCTAATGCTAATGCTATTTTGGTAAGTAAATTATATATTTTACTAATATTTCTGTGTACAAAAAATAACTTTATGAAAGTTATATTTTTGAATTTTAATTCAGGAAGTCATGTTGTGTTTTAATTTTATTAACTTATTGATGATAGATTAGGTTTTAAATTTAAGTTTATTGTATTTATCTTGTAATTAATAGTCTTAATTACATTAAAACAATTATTTAACTACTTTTAATTACATAGATTTTGACATTAAAATAACCTTAAATTAATTGTTTCTAATTATTACTTATTAAAGTTAATCTGCCATATGAACCTACTAATTTTTTCATTTTAATATTTTATTACATTTACATTTTTTAGTAAAATTTTTATAATTTTCAGATTTTAAATTTAAGTATTTAAAATATGTTTGTGAAACTGATGTAAATAAATAATTTAATGATATATTTTAAAATACATTTTATTTCCATTAGCGAAAAAGAAAAATATCAAATTCCACATTCACGTCTGAAGATTTTCCGTCCAAAAAACAATATTATGATCAAAACAATTTGAATCTTGAAAGGTATGTCATAAAGTCTGTACACAATAATATTATATACGTCTTGTATAGTCACTTATTTGAAATTATATATAATTATTATACTGTTTAAGTGTTGTAAATACCTACTATAATTAATTATAACAATTATTGTATTTTGTGGTTCTTAAAAATGTCATTAAATTATGTACCTATTTAAAACAATTATCTATTGGTTGAAGAGTAAAATATATAATACTATTCAAGTTATTGTAAGTAGAGTAATGATGCAATTTGAAGATTTTTTAGTGTATGCGAAAACTTAATAACATTTATACCTTTTTTTTTTTTAATTTTCCCATTGTTTTTAATGTTTCACAATTTCATTGACATTTTTCCTACTGTGAATATTATACCTACTTTTAATTTTGTAGTTATCATATAGGCTTTTTAATCGTTTTTTTTTTTTATTGTATCTATGGATGTTAAATTCCTATTAAGAGATTAAAATGGCCAATCCTGAAAAATGTAACAGTAAATTATTTATTTAAAATTATCATATTTTTATTCTGTTACACTAAAAACCCTTTTTAGTTTGAACCTTACAAACTTTATAGTTCAAAAAAATATTGATACTACCTACAATTTTCTTTTAAAATGTATACACTTTAATCAATAATATAAGTGTTAGTACAAAATACATTATAAACTTAACTGATTGGTACTGCTATGCTGTCATCGCAAAAGTATTAACTTATATTATGATGCTTCTTTGTTATTATCACCGTACTATATTGTTGTACTGTATTATTTAAAATCTATTTTAATTAAATTACTTGTTGATTATTTTGGAATTTATGAAAAGGTATTAAGTTTTGGATACAATTCTAGTTTGCTACTTTCTGTATTTCATTTCATGGTAATTCTAATGGAAAATAAATATGGCAATTGACATTATACCTTATAGATTTAAAACTACACTTTTTATTTTATGACTTTTTGCTTAAAGTTTTGTTTATTTAAGTACCAACTCTACTATTCTTAAATTTTAAATATTTAATTTTAATGTAGATTATATATTTTACTCTATCTACCTCAATTGATTTATAACTTCTTCTATCCTACTAACTAAATAAATACAAATTTGACTTCATGATGACAACTTGTGCCTCCCTAGTTTGGTAAACACTGATTTAGTTAGAGCAGCAGTTCTCAACCTGTGGTATGTGGAAAGTTTATAGGTGGTACGTGAAGAAAATCTCCCTTTATAAAAAATATATACCTATACATTATTAATAGCCAAAAAATGGTCAGGTAGTACGTACAAATTTTTAAACTGTGTAGGTGGTATGCAAATACAAAAAGTTTAAAAACCGCTGAGTTAGAGTTGTTGATCATAATCAAAAGTCGAAACCTCAAAGTAGTTATTACTTATTGCAATAGTTATTGTAATTCGTTGTAATTGTTCTTAAATTGTTAAATACATATTCTATTATTACGTAATTATAAAAAAATTGTTATTCAATTTTAAATTTTGTTTTCCTTATTTTTAAACATTCTTTCAATAAATTATTAATTTTAATGTATAAACATTAAATGTATTTGTGAAAATTGTTATTTTTAGACTGACACCTAAATTAGCTGAAAATGAATTAGATAAAATAGATAAAATAAAGATTCGTCGAAGTTGTATACCGTCCAAAGATGATCCTCCTGAAGAAATGATGGAATGGTTAAAAACTTTTACGGTTTGTAAAATTTTAGTTTTTGATAAACTAATTTGAATGTTGATCTTATTTCTATGGTTATATGTATTTTTCTGTTTTTATATAGAAATGGTCAAACGCTGAAAGGATGTTAGCTATTGATATGTTAGTAGATGAATGTGAACCTACTCAAGTTCGTCATATGCTACAGCTTATTGAACCACAATTTCAACGAGACTTTATTTCTCTACTTCCTAAAGAAGTATAATAATCATTTAACTTACTATTTTATTTTGTGAATTTATTTTTATTGTTAAAATTTGTTTCATTGTAGTTGGCCTTATATGTTTTATCATATTTGGAACCCAAAGATTTGTTAAAAGCAGCTCAAACATGTCATAGTTGGCGATTTTTATCTGAAGACAACTTATTATGGCGTGAAAAGTGCCTAAACGCTAATATACCTTTGACGGATCCGTTTACTATTAAGTGTTCAAAAAATCACAGTGTTACCTCACCATGGAAGGTATGTCTATAAATTTAAATATTTTAGAATATTTTATTTTAAAATTGACTGTACAATATTATTTTCTATTTTAACAACTACACATTTAATAATCATACTTATTTATCAATTTATAACTTTTTTCTCAGTCTTCATACATGAGACACCATGCAATTGAAATGAATTGGAGAATAAAACCAATTAAAATGCCAATAATACTCAAAGGCCATGATGATCATGTAATCACATGTTTACAATTTTGTGGAAACCAAGTTGTCAGTGGTTCTGATGACAATACGCTTAAAGTTTGGTCAGTTATAACGGGAAAAGTAAGTGTTTAAACCGTTGTTATTTTTATTTAATGTTTAAAAATATATTCACATACTATATTTAGCATTATATTATTTAACTATCATTAATTATTATATTGGTAACTTTTTTAGTGTTTGCGTACATTGGTTGGACATACTGGAGGTGTATGGTCATCACAAATGGCTGGTAATGTTATAATTAGTGGTTCCACTGATCGTACTCTTAAAGTATGGAATGCAGAAACTGGTCAATGTACACATACATTGTATGGTCACACTTCAACAGTTCGTTGTATGCATTTGCACGAAAATAAGTATGGACACATTTATTTTTATATTAGCTATCAGATTTGGAAATAACATTTTATTTATTTCTTTAGAGTTGTAAGTGGTTCAAGGGATGCATCACTCAGGTTGTGGGATATAAAAACTGGTCAGTGCTTATCTATATTCCTTGGTCATCAGGCTGCTGTGCGTTGTGTCCAATATGATGGCCGATTAATAGTTAGTGGTGCTTATGACTACCTAGTTAAAGTATGGGATGCAGAAAGTGAAATCTGTTTACATACATTATCTGGTCACACTAATCGTGTATATTCTTTACAAGTTAGTTTATTTTTAAACTTAAATTTAGCAAATTTTTATAATATATTTTATATAACTGTACTATTCTATGTATACAAATATTTATATTAAGTTAAATTATAAATTTAGAATTAATAATTTTTTAAAAAATTTTATAGTTTGATAGTATTCATGTTGTAAGTGGATCTTTAGACACTAGCATAAGAGTGTGGGATGTAGAGACTGGTACCTGTAAGCACACTTTAATGGGACATCAATCTTTAACTTCTGGTATGGAATTAAGAGATAATATATTAGTGTCTGGAAATGCAGATTCAACAGTCAAAGTATGGGATATACTTACTGGACAATGCTTACAGACTTTATCAGGTAAATATTTGAAGTTCAATAATTTTTTTATCACAAATTAATCTTCTCTAATTTTTTTATGAACAGGTCCAAACAAACATAATTCTGCAGTTACATGTTTACAATTTAATACCAGATTTGTGGTAACTTCTTCTGATGATGGAACTGTTAAATTATGGGATGTAAAAACTGGTAATATTATATTTTTCAGTATGTATTATGATAGAATAATACAAGAAACTTAATTATTTAAATTTTAGGCGAATTTATTAGAAATCTAATAGCACTAGAAAGTGGTGGAAGTGGTGGTGTTGTATGGCGAATTCGTGCAAATGAAACAAAGTTGGTATGTGCGGTTGGCAGCCGCAATGGCACTGAAGAAACCAAATTATTTGTATTGGATTTTGACGCTGACTACAAGTAACATCGAATAACAAATTTGGTAGTTTGCATCACACTTTTTTTTTTGTGGTTTAAGGAGAGTTACGAATATTTGGGACTGTTAACTTAGGTTTAAAAATGTCCCTTATATATTATCAGTTATCACATTTTACCGTTTTCATAATGTTTCAGTATTATGTTTTTTATTATTATTATTATTATTTATAAAGGAGGGGAATTAAAGTAAAGTGGTATCGCAACCTTCTGGATGATCTAGAAAGATACATGGCGTGTTTGTGATTTATAGCGTATTAAAACGAAGTTATAGATTAATTTACATATTATTTTCTAGTCTTTGAAGCTATAATAATCATAATTTGATATTCTTTAAGCCAATTAAAGTGGTTGTTCTTTTTATTATTCCCAGTATACTATTTAACATGATATTTGAGAAATAATTAAGATACAAATTATTGAATAATTTAATAATATTTAGTGTAAATGAATAATAAAACTTAACTAAATATTACTTAACTTGAATAGATCATACATTTGCAAATTACAAACTTCTACCAGAAAGTTGTTTTCTAATAAAATTGTTAGTTTTTAAGTTTAATTCATTCTTTTTGGTTAAGAAACAAATGTAAATGATAACTTATAAAAAACTTATATGTCAGAAGCTTTAACTAGAAACATTTCATAAATTCAAAGACTTAACTTTTACTTCTTTGCAAAAGTTTTTAAAATTTTGTTCTTTGATTTTCCTTATTATTATTATTATTATAAATTTTGTTATTATTATAAAGTATTGGTATATTTTTAACTTGCCATAAGTGTTAAGTTGTGAGGAGGAGGAGAGTTTGAATTCCAAGATTTTGATTTTCTTGACATATTTTCTATTTTCTTCTTCCTGATCTCAAAAAAAAAAAATAAAACTAAATTATAATCTATTATATTCTGTATAATCCTTTTCTATCAATTTATTTATTTATTTTTATTATTGTCGTATATCTATATTATGTTCTTCAAATTTTAATTGTCCAGCTATGATAAAAAAAAGCTCTAATGATAGCTTTTTTTTTATTTTTTTTGTAAATTTTACTAATACAATGTATGTAGAGTGATTCACCAAGCATGCTCACCAATCTTACAATTATTTATTAATTTCCTTGTTAATAAAGAGAAGAATAATTTTAATTGATCTTTTTTATCAAATTTTATGACTTAAATGATATAAAAATATCTCTTTTAAAAAAAGTGTATGTATAATATTAGAAAATTCCCCAAGCATAATTAAGGTAAACGCGTAAATTCAAAGACTATTCTATCCTTAATCTTAACATATTTTAGAATATTAATAATTTATGTCATTTCAGTTACACTTTTTGTAACGATTGTATTGCATCTTTTATTTACTGATGGAGAATGCAGTGAATACATAGTATTTCAGCTATATAGCTGCCTTTTCATTAGTAAATACTGTGGCTATCTTTTTGTTAGCAGTTGCAGTACTAACTAACCCAGAGCATGTTCATTTAATGCAATTCGGCAATAATTTATTGTATTAATATTTGTTTATACCAGGTATCAGTGTACAATAATTTATAAATGAGCATTCCCATGCTTCAGAGTCAAAATAAGTCACTAGTGTTTATATGATATACCTAACTATATTTATCATAAATATTATATATAATATTTTTGAAAAATTCACTAGTCTTTTTTTTATTATTGTTGGACAACTTTAAATTTACAATTTTAAAATTATTATTTGTTTATCAGTTATAATTAAAAACAATGGTTCAAATCTATGATTTAAAATTTAATATTTAATTTTGGATATTTGGAGGTAAATTATGTCTGAATTGGTGAGTTTTAATATTTTGTATCAAAACAAAAAACTTGTTTATAAGAATTGATTGTACAATTTCATTAATAACGAGTTATAGTATGGATACTAAATAATAGTTACCAATTCAATTGTTAAATTGATTAATACAAATAGTGGTCTTCATTGTTGTTTTTTTACTTGGTCACAATTGTGATAAGTTGTAAAAATTTAAAAACTAATAAAAATACTTTTCAGAAGTATTAACACTGCCGAAATAGTGTAAATATCTAAATTATAAAGTCACAGATCTTACATAATAGATCATTTTAAAAAAATTTATGGAAACAAAAATATTTGTCATCAAGCATATTGTATATTATAATTTTCTTTGATCTGTCATTGTCATTGTAAAACAAAAAATTGCTGGACTTGTTTAATTATGACTAATATAAGAGTTAATAAAGAACAATTGTTTTAGCCATTTGATTTAATTAAATTTAAACTTTTAAAAGATCTCAATTGATTGTGAATGTTTCCAAAAATAATGCATACTATTCAAAGAATAATTTGACATTATTCTTAGAAAAGCAAACTAGTGATTTTATATTATGTCATCAACTAACATAAAATTAAATATGATTAAAGTATAATTAGGACATTTTTGTACGCGGGAGAAGGGAACTTAAGAAAATGAAGGGCGACTTAAGTGCAATAAAATTGTTTTCTTAAATGAATATTTAATAATATTGCTTTGAATGTAAATATGTATCTTTATTTTATAATAATTATTATTAAAATAATTTAAGGATTAAATTTGTTGATTATTAATTAGACCATTAATTATTTTCATTTAGAAAATAATTAAGAACTTATTAATTATAATGCTCAATGTTGATAGGATGTAAATATTACATTAGTAATAATATTAATTAACTATCATGTCATTGATGATTATTTAAAATGAACAAAATTACCATATTTTGTTTTGTAAGTGCCAAAAACTAGACTATTTTGTGGTTAATTTATGTAACTATCCCATGTAATAATTACAATAATATTGTATCCACCTAACACATTCGTAGTTGCCAATTGCAATTTTTTAATTATTATAATTTTTATTTTATTTTTTGGTAAAAACATGTTCACTTCTTTACGTCTTATTAAAAAATTTCTATAACATTAAAAATTGATGTCTGGTTTTAAAAATTGTTCTTACCAGATATTAGTATTACTATTCTATTGACCAATGCATTACCAATAAAATAGTATCAATTTAACTCTATTTTATATTTATTATTTTTGAAACTGACAAATAAT
Source organism: Aphis gossypii (assembly GCF_020184175.1). Lineage (NCBI taxonomy): Eukaryota > Metazoa > Arthropoda > Insecta > Hemiptera > Aphididae > Aphis > Aphis gossypii. The sequence continues at coordinate 4,703,680 of NC_065532.1, forward strand.
AAATGCATATTTATTTTTTTATTTATGTAAATTATATTTGATGAATGAATTATTGATTTTGTTGTTGCGACTGTATTAGGTACATAAACAATAAATATAGTAGTTCAACTATATACTAAACATAGTAAAATTATTTTTAAGACCTGTGATTTATTAATTAACTTCTTTCTTCTTTCGTTATATTGTAACATTAACCACAAAACTATATTTTTTAGTTTTATATTTTGTTTGTGAATATATTATTATTAAATTTAAGTAACTTTATACCAATAGATATTTGTAATGAATAGTAAATTATTTTAAGTTACAACTAATGTTTAAGTAATTCTGTTGTTATTTATTTTTCTCTTGTTTATAGACGTATATAAAATTGTATGATTTGCGTATAAAAGTAATAAAAATGTTTATATGAAAAAATGCATATCTTATTACAATTTCTCTATCGGGGTCAATAATTATAATGATGAATATATTTTATGAGTGTAATAGTGTGTTATACATTATTATTACAAATTTGATATTTTAAGGATTTATTTATTTGATAGTGATTGAAGTTATTTTATATTTGTTTATATTAGTATAAATAAACACAATGTAATGTACAGTTGTTTGTTAAGTGTAATACTTTAAAATTTAAATAAGTTTAATAGAAATTGAAAGATTGATAATTCATCTTGTTTTGTGCTATAAAAATGATTGTAATATTGTCAAGTGCCTTATTTATAACACAATCATTGAAATGTTTTCAAAGGTTTTTAACAACAAGGAAAATAAAAGTGAGAAAAAAAATCAAAACCAACATCTAATTTATAAAAATTAATGTGTTCAATTATAAAATAATACAAGTACCTATTACAAATAATATAAATTTTAAATTTAAATTTCTTAATGTTACATTTAATGTTATTTATATAAATAATTAAATAATTTTTTTTTCTTGTAAAAAATCCGTTTTGTTACATAATATTATAATATATATAGGGCTTGGATTTTAAAGCATAATAAGCAACAAAAAAGCACATAATTGTTTTAAAAATGCAAAAAAGAAGCATGTTTAGTTTTTAAAAAAGCAATTTTAAAAAAACATGACCGAAAATTAACATGAACTAGTTATAAAAATGAATAAAAAAATTTGAAAAATTAATTTAAATTAAAAAAAGAATTATTTACCATGTATTTCCATAGATTTGTAGTAGTGAAACTAATAATTGTTGTCCGACAGAGTATTTTTATATATAGAAAACGAACTCTTTACATCCATTAAAGTGATCGGTGCATACCAGAGGTTTCAAATATTAACACTTGAGTCTTAAATTTTGAAACGATCAATATCGATGTTATATGTATACTGACCGTACTGCAGGCTATATGCAAATCGATAATCTATAATATGTAATACGTTTAATACATTTAATAAACAAGCCGATAACGAAAACAGTAATAATCCAATATAACCATTTAGTCCGCATTCTGGGTTTTTACATTTCTTATTAATTTTTTCGTTTTTATTACAATAGCATAATTAACATATAAAAAATCTACAATTGAAATAATTTAAAAAAAAATTACATAAAAAAGCAAAAAAAAAAAATTGGTTTATTTCATTATTTGGAATCAGAATGACGTGAAACGAATTTATATTTAAAAATAAGATTTCAATCTCATATATAATAAAGAAGCATATGCTTTAAAATTTGAGCTCTTATTATATATGTTCATAGTAGTTGCATAAACCTTATAATTACAACATATAACATATCAAATAATGAACCATTTATTCATTTATCATAATACACAAAACAAACTGTAGCCTTCTGGGGTTTTTAGGTTTTTAGGTATTTTGTTGATAATTTCTTCAACATGAATGTAAAGCTTTGTAAGCCCATTCAATCGACAATCAGAACTAAAATTAAAATAGTATTCAAAATTTAAACAATTAATAAATACAACAAATATTTCGATAGATTAAATAGCGCTAAATACGCCACTTTTACTTATATCTGTATCTTGTTCTTGGTTTTACCACAGATTAAATTGGTTTTATTTAATCTGTGGTTTTACTTATGTTTTCGGTCTAAATTATGTCAGTAAAATGATGTCTCTGCCAGTGGCTTACATTTTTTTTGCCAGTGGAAAAAAAATTTCAGTGTTACCACTTACATGTTTTATTCGGTACGAAACATGAAGGAGGTTAGGTAATTCTTTACAATTTTTAAGATTGTGTTACTTAGCATGTTGCCTTGTAAACTTATTATAGATTCAGCAATATTTTGGAACAAATTTAATTTATTATTTCCCATTTTCATTAAACATTTTTCAAAATTTGTGATTTTAAGTATTAACTGAAAGCATTTGAGAAAAGTTGGCACGTAATTACTAACTGCACTGCTTACTGCTGTATATAGTTGTAGGTGTCAAGTATACCAAGTCATTTAGTATTTCACTTAATTATATTGTGTTGATTTTGAATTCAATGTTAAATGGCATCAAAAAAATGATTTTTAGTGTAGTAATTTGTCAGCTTATATCATATTATAATAACAAGTAGATATATTTTATTGTATAGAGGATTACATTAGTATATATTACTATATTTTACGACTAGTACCTAATACCGACATACGTTAGACGTTTTACAGGTTTTACTTTACCGTATATAAATAGGTGATAACTTAAAATTAATCTAAATTTTTATACAGCCATATTATTGGTAAGAATAAATAATATTTAAAAAAAGTTTCAAATCTCTAAGAAATTGTAATAAAAATACTAATATTGTGCTTATACATTTTGAATGGTTTTGAATTGCTAGAACTCATCCTTATGCGTAATATTAGGTTTTGACAGATCATAAATATATTAATTAACAAACAAACAAAAAATTGAAATTTTCATTAGGTAAGTATACATAGTCATAAACTCATAACATGTCAGTTGAATGTTTCAACTTTCAAGTTTCTACGATTACCTACTACTTTTTGAATTAAAACGAACACGAAACTCAAATCAATTTCGTTAACATTTAATCTTTAGATGTTCAAAATAAGTAATTTTGAAAAACACTTAACTTTATTTTCTAATTTGTGTAATTTATATAAATAAAACACATTTATGAAACCATGTAGATGTGGTATTGAATTTTGTCGAAATTAAAAAAAAAAAAAAAAAAATCAAAAATTCAACATATCTATAAATAGGTAGGTAGTTTAAAAATATTTAAAAAATCATATTATTTAAAAAAAAAAAATCAGATATTTTTATTTCCTTAAAAATTCAAATACCTACAATTATTTGTTTTTGTACTACGACAAAATATAACAGTCGTCAATTTTATTTAAAACTGGTTTTGTAACAAAATGTTTTTCATTCCTCCTTTCCCAATTATTTTAAAAAGTCGGTACTAGAAACTTTCAATTTTAACATCCAAAAAGTATCAACTAGATTTATTTTATTATCAGAAACAACACCCTCATGTTTAAAGATTGAATTATTTTTTTCTACTGTACCTATATATGTGTCGATTCTTTTATCGAACAACACTCATTATTCAAAAATCTACGCGTTAATACGCTAATGCTTTTAAAAATATTTTTTCTTACTAAATTTCCAAACAAAATAAAACAACAGTTTTTATAATTTTTAGTTTTTTGAATGACAACATAAATTTTTAAATTCAAATTTAGGTGAGTAGTTTATAACTTATAACTATTTAAAATTTAATTTAGCGGATTGGTAAAGTATGGAGATATCTCGAAAATGATAGTTTTCTACTCCACGTACTTAACATTTAAATATTTACAGTTCATAAATTTTATACAAAAACTAATTTTTTTATTCAAGTATATTATTTACTAATTATTACCATTAGCTACCACTGTAGTTATCTTATACACACACGTTGATAATCTAGATTCTAGAATAATACTGAATAATACAATTTTTATACAATCAGAAAATTAAATTTAAGTTATAAATATATATTTTTGCATTTTTAATGATTGAAATATAACATATTTTACACATGCGAGAGAAGCTAAAAATACATTTTACTTCAGGGGATTCGATACTGACCGTTTTTAAAGAGTTGAGTGTAAGTAATTTTCATTGAGTGTACGTGCAAGGCGTATACTTGGGTTTTGTAATAGACCTATTAACAAAATAGGTCTATGGGTTTTGTAGTAAACGATCATTAGTGTGAGTATCTCCGCCCACCCATATTATTGTCTTCGATTATGTCGGCGTGCATAGATAGTAGATAGTATAATATGTCATTCAGAAAATGACAATAATTTTTCCCAACAAATATTAATCACAGCCTGCAGACATTTTTATAATTAAGATATATAGATAGGTAAATAGGTAATTATACTTTCTCTTTATATGTGTGTAGTATAACAATTGTTGTAACTTGTAAGTTATTAATAATAATAAATGCTTGTTTAAAATAATAAAGTTGTTTTTATATTATTATTTTATACGCGATTTTTATGTATAATTGCCAGTTATTACCTACCAGTATATTACCTAAATTGTATTTGGATGTGAGCCCAATACTCTAATCAGTGCACATTTTTTTTAATTTCATTTAATATACGTATTTTATATAGAGGTATCGAATTATAATTATAAGTGTATTCTAAGTGGAAGTCCTCGGTGAAGCTGCGAATCAATTATTTCCGGAAGTAAACATTTCATGTAAAACTTCCTTAATTTTAGATTTATATCTATTCATCCAGAACTCGTCATCCCTTTCAATTTTCTCTATTATAAATCCTAATAAATTAAACAGGTATCTATTATATTATATTATAACTGTATAAGTATTACTACAATCTACATTTTGTTTGAATTTATAAATTTACTAAGCTTTATTTTTATCATTTTTACCTTTATGTGTCCATGTACAAAAACAATATAACTCCCTATTAGTTGTATCACTTATATCTTATATTATGTAGTTTGTAGTTGTCTCTGAATTTGAGACTAATGTGCATGTGATGTTTTCAGTTGAAAATTGCAATCATTGTATTTGTATGTCGTACATTTAAATTTTTTTCATGAAAGGCCTCTTCCGGAGTATAGTATTTTATGGATGCTAGGTATTTATTTTCAACAATAATTGAAACCATTAAACCATTTTTGGACTAGCAGCCAAATAAGGCAATTTTTTATCAGTAAAAAGTCCACAGGGTAATATTTTAGTCCCAAGTTTAGTTTCCAAATAATTTTTTGTCAAAGGTACATTTTGAATTCCATACCTAAAAACATTATTATGACTGAGAAAGTGATACAACCCATAATAGGTATAATAAAATATTTTATAAACGATATACCTAAATAAATAAGAAAAAACGGTTTTGATTTTTAAAAGTAAAATAATAATTATTTGATTTTTTTGTAATTTAAAATGTATTATTCATAGGGACTATCGCTATGAAGTGTAAATAATGTATAGAAAACAATATTAACAATTTACTGGAGACGGATGTCCATTTGTGCATTATCCTGTTCTATTATAATTTAGTATCAATAGTGTAGGTATCATTGTTAGTATGAGGAGAGTTTTCCGATGTCGAAACGTTATTTATTTCTTCCTATATATTATTAATTATTATAATCATACATTTAAAATTAAAATGACATGCACATATAAAATTGTTTACGGTATACCTACTTACGCAAAAAAATTATTTTAACTTACATTCTCAGTGTCAATTTTAAATTTTTACATTTACTTAATGCATTTTAGATAAATATTTTTTTCGTCGTTTTTTTGTTTGTACAACGTTTTCGTTATATCAAGAATAACGTAAGACGGATTATTAATATAATTTAGAAAATAAAATAGTAGGTAGCTAGCAATTGTGGTAACTGTTATTATGCGTACGGCGTATCCAGCAGGTGCAACGATACTGCGAATTGCGATAATATCAATTTCATATTTATGTGTTATCTATAAATTATATAACTTAATGGATATTTTCGTTTTTATCACCGCCGCAACGTCATCGTGCTGAGACTTATTATTATAATATTATGTTTACTCATGCGGTGTGCTTTAAAACAAAAACAGGTTCGATTAGAGGAAACGGGACACTTTCGCACGCGCAGTCACATGTCAAAAACGTACCGTTGCGCGCTCGACAAACATTGTTTACGCGCCACTCCGACGATGGCGCGTTTCGCTGGCCGATATGGCGCGTATGAACAATGTAAACTAAAAACGCGCGCGTACGATACGCGTCCATGTGAAACGGGTCTTCTATTTTTTTTTGTCTAAAAGTATCGTCTTTGCCAACTATACTGAATGTTCTAGCAAATAATCGAAAATAAATTCCGAACACTTATTTGAATTCGCCATAAAGTTGAAAATTGAAAACGACTATCTTAAGCTCAATATTACTATTATTTTAAAATTTATAAAATTAAAATTTGAAAGGTTCGAGTGATCGGTTTAAAAAAAATTAAATTTTCAAGTAAACTCCAAGATAAATTCAAATATGTTAACGGAATTTGATTCTGATTACTACAACAGTCAGTACATTTGACAAAATATAGGGTATATTTTGGTAGAAATCACAGTCGGTTGTAACTCCCTTAAGAATATGTATTAACACCTGATGTATTTATAGATATGCAATGTATCAATAATTTGTTATTTACTTTTAAACATCAACTATCAAGTATTTATATAAACCATTGATGAAAATCTATACATGTATATATGATGACAAATATAGTAACATCTATTTATCATGCCAAATCCGGTTTTTATTGCACGTTAAGGTAAACATAACAGTATAACATAGGTACATTTATTTTAACCCACGATGGAAAACTGTTTCACCCTAAAAACTAGCAAACGCGAAACGTCAGAGGTAGCACTGACCACGTTCTTCATCCCCCATCGACCACACCACGGGAGGAACAGACGATCACGGCATCGTAACACCCAGTACGAGGCTACCAAGGCGGTGGACTTCGGTAGGCTCGTTAAGACACTTGCGGCCAACATTATTAATTATTAACTAATCATGTACACATTTCGTCATTTCTGTATGGGGGCAAGTCGTGGGGACTGTCCCGACTGTCCCTATTGTAATAACAAAGTATTAACTACCTATTTGATTTTAAATAAATTATGGCGTAGTCGCGGGTCAAAACGAAGGCAGTTCCCGCGGCGTCGTCGATTAAAACTGAAAAAAGCTACATTTCATTTTTATTTACAAAAAATACTAATATTTTTACGCACTTAAGATCTCAAACAAAAGTAAGTAGGGTACACGACTTCAAATCGTTTTTAACGCTTTAAACAGTTTAAACGATTGAATACAATATTATATTTAAATATAGTAAAATATAAATATAAAATAAATTATAATATATTATTATAACCCTATCAGTTGTAAAACTGCTATACAACTTTTGTTGATACAAGTTATATTCGCAATAACGATATTCAGTATTTCGATCAACGCGTTAGGACGATATTAACTACCTAAGTACACAAGATCCACTCACTTTCGTCACCAGATAACGCCGCCGTATTAGGTTTTTTTAAAATTTATTTTTTAGTTAGTTATTTATTTAATTAATTGAATATCAGCAGCTTTTTACTAACGACTTTTTCCAAATTAAAAAAATCATCGAATTCCTTTTTAGTATAGGTTTACATATCTCTTTACTTTCTGGAAATTCTCGTAGTAGACTTAAAAGAAAATGGTGTCGCGATCTTCTGATTTAATCCTTTAACTTCTAATTCTTAACTCTTAAACTAAGTGTCACCAGATTGGTTATTTTTAATGATCTAAATAACAATTAATATTATATAATAATATTGAAACCACGAACTACTACATAGGTTAGGTAGTAGTTCGTGATTGAAACATAGTATTTCTGCCATGGAAATAATATAAAATGTTTAAAAACATCAGAAAATGTATGAACAAACTCAGTATTTATCAAATATCTTTGACAAAACAAAATATTTTTATTTACAGTATGAGTCCAATGATAATTTATATTTATTCAATTATATCAACCGATTTAAAATATAATAACAAACAATTGTAACAATATTAGATGACAATACTCGTAAACATGAAGTTTTTTGTTGGAGAATCATAGAAAATATTTGGAAGGTATAAACCTTAGCCGCGGATCGACTTATAAGTACTATGAGAGAATTATTGTTGGGCCACCAAGATAAACAGTTTCAAGATTCAATTATGCGATTTTAATGGGGAAATGTGTAGATAATTATGTTATTGAATGTTGATAGTCTAAACATAGATAAATCGATGGTAGATATAAGACACTTATATAAGTATAGCGACGTGTACCTACGCCATTTAAGATTCTATAAGAGAAATAATATTATTGGTAAAATCCTTTCGTTTTCGAATTTAAGAAATTATAATTATATAGTATTTTTAGGATTCAAAAGTAAAAATTAAAGGAAAACGAGAATTTTTAAACTAGCTACAGTGTAATAGTCGGGTACCTTTAGTGAAGAAGTGTCCATAAAACCCAACCTACATAATATTATAATTATACTGCACATGATATTTTAAATATCATATAGTTAATTAATATTTTTATAGACTCCGAAGAATATAACATCATCGTAATGTAGACTATTATTGTTATGATATAAACATATTATAATATAAAATATTCGATACTATGTGACAAATAAATATTATAATCGTGGTAGGTATATAAAATGTTGTGCACACAACGCACTACATGCAGAATGAATTATCTTAGCCGCGTGCAAGTCATGCAACGATAACACAATATTAATATTATCGATGTGTACGTCAGGCTGGCTTTATATAGGCGTTTAGCAGCCGAGAAAAAAACGGTAGGTAATTCGAAAACAACATGAAATTTACCTCTGTACGGCTTATTATTACCTATAAAATAATATTATGATGGTCGATTGTGTGCATTCGATATTGTACGTATATAAATATAACTATACCTTCTCCGTGGCGGCGGCGACCGACGTCGACGACGACGACGACGACGCGCGGTCGGGCGGTCGGTCAGTCGGTCGGTGTAGGCGCGATCATGGCACGGCGGCGTGTAGCAACTATGCAGTGCAAAGAGGTTGGAAACGGTGGACCGGCGCGGGCGGCGCTTCGGTCGAGGGCCTATTGATCGCGGGACCGACGTGTGTGCGCTAGCGGCCATCGGCGGCGGGCGTATCCTCTCTCCGACCGGGCCCCGCTCGCGCTTGTGTGTATGTGTGTGTGTGTGTGTGTGTAAGCGTGTGAGCGTGTGTGTGTGTGTATCAGCCCGTGGGTCTGGTAGTTGCTTGCTGCTGCTGCTGCTTGTGCCTGCGATTCGCCACGCCGGGTTTTTGCATTTCACTTCGTTTTCATTTGCCGTTGTCTCGTTGTTATTGTTTTATACCGTGATTATAATATCAAAATAAAATAGGTATATCATAAATAACCGTCGGTTGATGTTTAATCTGTTTTGTTTTATTTAAATTTTTTTTTTTTCACATTTTTTGCTCGTGTTTTGTTTATCCTTCCGTTGTTCACGCCTTCGTTTCGAGTTCAAAACTCTAAGGACTCGCGCAACGCTTAAGTACGTGTTTGTAAATCGGTGTATTTCACTCGACAAAACAATGATACAAAAATAATTGCATTTCATGAGTACGAAAACAGTAAGCTTAACGTCGTAAATAAACACCGCCAAGGTTGAAACTTATCTTCGAAGAAGAATAACACCAAGGTATACAATTTACACCGGTTTGGTACAACTACTGATGATCGACGTTCACGTGACAATCGCGACGACCGACCGACCCCTACCAAAGTTTGTGATAAGCTTCGCCGATATTCCGTCGTTCAAATCAGTCCAACAGGTTTCCGGTGAGTTTTTCATTTCAAATGATAATATGATTGAGAGTATTAATTGTTTTTTATGAATTTACATCCCAAACAGCAAACATCCTATTGTAGTTTAGTAGCCCCACAGTAGAAACATTATATAAATGCACCGTTCGAGTTAGACTTGGGTTCCATATTATACATTCTGTAATAATATAATATACATATTATATGATAAATAATTCTAAATACATTGCATCATCTTTATTACCTCTATGTATACACCTACAACGTGCATTGAGAATATGATTTTCTGAAATTGTGAATGGGTTATTTCCTAAAATATAGTCGTGTTAATTATTATAGTTAACTCTATGAAGAACTTATTTTATATTTATATATTAATTACTGTAAAGGATTATTACATTGCGTAAATTTGTTTACTTAGAAGTTAATTGAATAAAATCGAACATAAAATTTAACCTAACCTAGGTATATATTATTTATACACTTTGTATAATAAAAATAATTTACACATGATAAGCGTACAGATAGCTATAAATTGAAAATATAAATTATACAGAAAAAATTATTAATCTTGTTCTATTAAATGGAGCAGGTAGCCGATAAAACGGGGTTTTATTTTAAAATATAAATAAGTATTAAAACCATAAGTTTTCTAATTAAATTGTATGATATAGTTTTAAGATAAAATAACAAAAGGTTAGTTTATCTTCGATAATGTTTTCAAACAATCATTGAATCAAAGGCAGTGGTACTATTTAGTATGTCAATAATTTGTCATGTTCATTCTAGTAACAGGGCGTTTCAAATAGGCAAACTCGCTACTTGCATGTCGTATGACACAAAATATTGTTCGTAGGTACTTTTGAACAATCTATAATAACTAACCTTTATAGATTATTTATAAAAATTAAGTTATTAGAAAAAAATTAATTGATAATATTAAAATACAATTTTCATTGTTTATGAATCGATGAAATATAAAGGTTAATCTTATATTTAACTTTTTATGATGAGTTAGAAAATAAAACCAAAAATATATATTATTATATTGTTATATTTGTGTTAATTATAAACCGTGGCGTAATATATTAAACTATATATTAATAATTACTTAGCCAATTATATAAATTTGAGTTAAAAATAATAAAGTAATAAAATTATGATTATAATTTGTTATTCGAGTAATAGTTTTAAAGAAATAGTTGTATTGTAATAATAACTAAATTCTTAAAGATATGCAACAAAATAATTGTTTTTAAGTTCAATCTATCTTTATTTTATTTATAGAAGTGCATTAAAAAGAATTTTTTAGTCTATTATAATATATATTTAATACGTAATACATAAACAACATGTTCTTATTCATACAAGCCAAGTTTTTTTTATGAAATAGATAAATTACTTGTTTCAATAAAAATAAAAATGCTAAATATTATATAGAATGGAAATTATGAAGACATAGAGAATATAGAGAAAATATATACTATATTTTGTAATAAATGCTGTACCAGTATTTGAGTTTGAAAGTTATTGAACTTCCGTAGCCAATTCGATTAAAAATACCATTTTAAATACAAGTTCCGTAAATTATTTAAAAAAAAATATCATATAACTCATCAGTAAAGAATAATGGTAATTTTCTATCTCAAATATAAACTAAATTAACTTAGTTAAGATACATTAGAAGTAACACAAATTAAAAATACTTGTTAGACATTAATTGTTTTTATTTTTTATAATACTTTATAAATATTTTATATGATCTTTATTTTAATTACTAATAATTACAAACTTTAATGGTGTAATAAAGATTAATAATGTAATATCAATATAAATTAATATACAATTATTTTGTAAATACAACTATTATTTTATTACATAGATATAGTAGAATTTTTCACAATTTTCTATTAATTATTTCATACTTATATAAAAATGTAACTTTTAGGTGATTGAAAAATGTAAATTTATATGATATTAATCATTAAATCATAAAAGCAAAATAAAGATTAATTAAAAATCATACTAAAATATTTTATAAAATATATATAAAATGTTAAATCTATAATTTGTAACTAAATATGCAATAAAACCATATATGTATATCAGTTAGGTATGTGTAATCATATAAAGTATTGTCTAAAGTATGCAATTTAAATTTTTGTATTAGAATTGTAATATTTTTGATTTTGTACCATAATTGTATAATTTGTAGGGATCTCACGATTTTTAAATCGGAATGAAATTTTATTCAATACGTCGATGTGATAAATTAATAGATTTAGATCCCCGATAATTATCAATAAAACCTAAATAGGCTAGTATAAAATAAAATATATTTACCTAATAGTCACGATGCTATAAATATTAAAATAACGTTGAATTAAGTTCAATTGTTTAATCTTATCTTATATATTTTATAGTATTCATAAAATATACTATATTTTAAAATATTTTGTTTTATTTATTTTTTTTTTTTAACGTGGGTCAACAGGCATGTGGGAATTGTGCAATTTGTTATAAATTTGGTCTCTTAAGATATATATACATTCTGAGTTTTGTGAATATATTTATATTTTGTGCATATTTTATTATTATGTATATTGTTTTATATTTGTATATATTTTAAAAATATATGGATTTCACACGTTTTTATTTTTAATTTCGATAATATAACAAATGTTAAAACATTTTAGAATTCAATGTTATTGTAATGATTAAGATTTTAATACTCAAAAAATATTTAATAAGTATCAACAAAATTATCTGTTGTTTTTTAGAATAATTAAAACCAAGGTTTTAATATTAATTGAACTTATATAACTATTTTGGTTTGATCAATACTCTATTAAAAATTATTATATAATAATATCCCGCAATTTTTTTACTTAGTTATTTTCAATTATCAGTTAAATATCTAGTTATAAATTCTTTTAATTCATCATATAAAATTATACACCTTTAACATGCAATAATTTTGTGAAACGATTATTATAATATACAACGAGTATATTGTACAAAAATAAAAAATGTTTATATATAGTGAATAATTCAAAGTAGTATTAAGAAAATAATATAATAACTATATATTTCACATTTATATGTATACGATATTCTATTTTATTTAGTTATGTACATACAAGTTTGAAATTTCAGTAGATCATAAATTAGACCCATGGCCTATTCCCAACTAAAGATAATAGTTTTTAAATATAAATAAATATACGCCGATTATGAATTTTAATTCACAAAATATAAGCTCTTAATGTAAAATAATTGTATTAGGTTACAATAGTCCAGCTTGATAAAAATATTTATTTTCTAAGTTTTTGTTAAATTTTAATGTGTCTTAAAAAGTTTTTTATACACGCAATACGTAAATAACATATGACCTTTTTTTTTCAATGTTGTACAACTACAGTCATAAATTCACACGCAGTCTAAAACTCAGTACTGATTTTTTCATTATTGTTTTGTACTCAATTAAAAATAAATATTTGTATACCTATTTATTTTCTTTTTTCTTTTATAAGTACTACATTACACGCTACAAGTATATGAAAACCCATTAAACATTCTTATATTTAACACTCAAAAAATAATAATAATACATTTGCAATACTTACTATTATGTTTTTACTATACGTGAATACTGAACAGTCGAAATAGTTTTTTCTTTAGGTTATTTTTTTAGTTTGGATTTGAATCGCGTGACATTTAATAACAACTGTTCGGTGTGTTTCGTGTGGGTAAGTGCTCTACTACAGATTATTAAATCTGTTTTCGCTAAATTGGTGTTTTTTTTTAATGTCACTGTAACGAACGAATAAATAAAATCTACAAAAGCTTTCAATTGTTAAACGATTTGAATTGATTTCAAGTGTAAACAATGGACAGTCACAGAAAAGTTCCCTGGCGTAACATTGTGTACACACCTATTTATGTCATTGTTATTGCCTTTTTAGCTTTGAATTGATTTTTTAACTGGATAAATATATATAAATATATATATTATTGTCGTTAAATATTATTTAATGATCTTTTTTTTTTGTAGATAACAGAATAATGGTTTACAAAACGATTGAAATAATAAAGTAATATTAAGACTTTGGATAATAAACAGTTCAAATATTTTTAATAATTTATTATTACAAAACCTAATTTATTGATGTTAAAATTAACATAATAAAATATTTTATACTGCACGCTTATTATTTTAACACTATTTTATTAATTATTTTAGCATATTATTTTTATTCATGTAAAAGATAGCATAAGAAAAAATATGTTAAAAATGAATTTCTTAATCAGGAAATCATAATTAATATTATTACCTATATTATAATTTCATTCAAAATTAAAAAAAAATAAAAGTATTTATTTAAGTAAAACAAAATAATTGTAATTACTTTACTTTCTCTATTAAATCATTGATTTATTACTATAATACCATATATTTTTATTTCTAACTATGTCACAATTACTAGTAGTTAATTGTTTATGTAAAAAATTCTATATATTTATAATTTATACATTGTATTATATACCTAAGTAAGAACTGGTTAATGTTATACGGTATAAATGGTTTTCAATTTATTTATATGTTTATACGAACATTAATAACATTAAATATGATTAAATTTTCGAATTTACGATAATGAACAATTATACCAAAAAAATCGTACATACTAAATTTTCTGTAATCTGCAGTTGAAGTTATAAGTATTATATTTTTTATATTATTATAATATTATATTTAAATTAACTTAAAAATATATTAATAGTTGTGGACCAAAACAAAACTATAATTTGTGTGATGAATTTTCATCTGAATTGAATTGTAATTTATTGTACTGTCAATTAAAGCCTTTAGTGAGTGTTCTTAAAATAAAATACACATAATTGTAAAATCAATACTTAATAACATAGTTTGATCGAAATCTACAAAAATAAAATAATACTACTTAGAAGTTGTTAAAATAATTAAATAGCAAATATGAATTTAATCGTAAAATAATAATGTAAAATTAATTTTCCGTAAAAACTATAAGGGACAGTTAAAAAGGTACTAAAAGCTTAACGAGCTGAGCATTTAATTGGATTCTTTTAAATGACTTACGTGGTTGGAAGTCTGTTAATTGTTAACCAACAAGTATTTATATGTATAAATATTTAATTTTTTAAATTAATTTTATCTTTGAAACGTTGTACCTAAATTATATTTAAGTTTTTTGATGTAAATAAAGCTATAACACTTAGCACATAAAGTTACATTCAAGTTGATATTAACATTTTGTTCAGCTGCTTGATCTAAAAATATTTTCTAATAGGTTAGTGATTGTAATTTATAATGTTCTACCTTTGTATAATATTCAAACTATTTACACATTTGTTTAGAGTGTTCCGTATACTTCTTAGTATAAAATTAAAACAGCGATCTTAAAATTTAGATTTTTTATAGCCGCATTATTCTAATAACTTTAATGAAATTATTATCGATAGTGGCTGAGACAAGTTTACCTCCAGTAAAAACTATAATAATATACCGAAGTAACGTATTATATTTTTAATATTAGTATGAATTTTTATTTTTAGGAAAAACAATAATTTTATTTCAATAAAAGTTTTGTTTATAAATTGGCTTCAGAAATTTGTTAAACGAGCCGAAAAATTACGATTTTCAAAAATGGGTCTATACAGTCCTCTCCGAAAGAGTTCTATTAGGAATAGAGGAGAACTGCAGCTGATGATGGGAGGAGAAATGTCTTAGTGGAAAAGGAAATCAAATAAAAATGTATGATGTTACAACCACTACTACCGCCATCCACCACACCGATACCTACATTACCGTAGCACTATATATACTATATGCGTACTACTATACTATACCCACGGTCCCTACGGTCACCAGTTACCCGACCAACACTGTTCTTTGTCGACATATACATATAAATACAGGGTGATTTACCAAACATGTTCATTCAAATTTTCCCTTCAATAATAAATTTATTCATATTCTGATTTTTGAACTTCTAAATGTTCTTTCAGTACTTAGATTTGTATACCATACAAGAAATATATTGTGGCGATACTAACTTATTTTTTTCAAATGAGAACCTTTCATTTCCTGTACATTTTTAAATTGATGATTTTTTTTTTTAAACTTCTGATGTATATAAATGAGTCCTTACGAGCAGTTTTTTTTAACTATGTGTCGTTGTATATAGGTACTAAGGTTAATAGGTTTATGATATGTATTTGGACTAAATAGGGGCTGGGCTACGATGATTTTAACATTTAAGTAATTAATATTAGTCTATCAATATTTTATAATTTGTAAGAGTTATTCAAGTATTATAATGAATACTAAATATAATATTTCATCTAATTTATATTTTTGTTAAACTCATTTTAAGGACTATTATCTTAAGTAAATACGTTTTAATAACTCAGAGGTATAATTTGTTCGAATTTTAAATTAGAAATTTTTGGGTAAAAAACTTCTTAATTATTTACAGTAAAAAAGATAATTCTCATCTGAAAAAATATAAGTTTGTATCACTACTATTTACAAAACCCTCCTAAAATGGTATTAAAATTTAAATATTTTAAAATATGTACTTAAGTATACTGAAAAATTCCAAAAATCAGAATATGAATAAATTTGTTACTAAAGATATAATGGAGTGAATAATAAAATTGCTCGGTGAATCACCCTGTATATATTATGCTATATGTCGCGTAGGGAGTCGACGGCAGCGGTAGTTTCAGGTCAAACGCGCGTCCGTCCGATTTACAAAACTGGGCCACACAGAGACTGCAATGACGTCATTCACGATGGTATCCATAGTTACGGGCAACGGAATGACGTCACGGTTAACCCAGCTTCCTGGTCCGGGGCCGCGCGAGGCATTCATTAAATAAGGCCTATACAGATATATATATAACCTAACGCATACACATACCTTTTGACGTATTTCTCCAGCCCGTCTTTAAACATACGCATAAAACTACCAACGGGCTGTATACACTATACATGTTCCCAATCCTTTTATAATACATTTTTAGGGACTCCTTTTATTCAATATATTCCAAGCGGTAAAATTATTTTCTTTAGCGACTAAAATTTAGTTAATATATTTTAAGTTTACTTCCTACAGATAAAAATTCTTAATTTTTTCATCTATGCTATAACAATACATCTACCCATTCATACATACACACACACAAACACTCACACACATAGCTACACTCAAAATAAGCTTATAGCTAAAAACCATTATACAATTATGTATTAACATGAACAAATTATATAATAGATTGAATGACAGCATCTGCGGCAAAGGGTTAAAGTCGTTCACGAATATACAGGCTTACTTGTTGAATGGACGTCGTCTCACCCTCTCTCCAAGTTGCTCGCGTTCACTTCCGGTATATAGCACCCCTTCTTGTATCCATTCATCCGTTCGTCCATCCATCTATCTATCCATCCAGCAACCAGCCACCTCTGTCGTTTATCTTCATTGACTCATTTTGTACCTTATATGCACTGGCTGCACATTGGGCTAATAACGTGCGTGAGCCACATTATGCACGTATAGTTAGATCTGATAATTATTTAAGCAGGGTTAATCCACCTACTTTATTTACACTACTAGCGGTAGTTTATGGTTCATACTTATGAATCCCTCGATAGCAATGACTTGTTTGACATTTAAAAATAAATTACTTGCCGCAACTGTTATTCAAGGATAAACAACATAAAACGGTTAGTATAAACGTGTGACATAACTTATAAGTATACATAATATATAATAGTTTGAACATGAAAATAACGTTCTAAAAATACGTTTTCCCAAAATTTGTGTATTATCAACATAACATTTTTTGATCAAATAATATGATTTTATTGTTAATTTTACGTGAATTAAAAATTATATTGCAGTTCTGAGTTTTTGTTATATTTAAAATTGATAGAAAAAAAATGTTGTAACATATTTTTCTGAAAAATAACGAAAGTTTAAGAACGCTGTAATAATGTTTGTTTTATTCAATTTAATTAATTCATATTCACATAGTAAGAGAATATTTCATTATTTTAATATTTTCACGGTTTATAATATACAAAAAATAATATTTTTTCCTTTTTATAATTGATAGCATTTTATGAAGTTGTTGTCTAGCAATAACCATTAACTAAAATACGAAATATCATTAAATTTGAAATAAGTATACATATTCGGTATACGTATCATATGCATTTATATACATATTTAATGTACCAGTATAATACTAATATATATTTTTTTCTTTCGGAAGATAAGAAAAAAAATATAAGAAAATAAAATGAACAATAATTCATTTTAAGGGAATAATATAAACTTGTCTTCGAGGCCCTGCTAGGAGTATTGAAATTTAGCGTTGGCATAGTCGCATTCCCGGATAGAGTGGTACGGTACTCTTTCAGATGACCGAACATGTTATACCACCACTGCTGTGATCTCCGCTCTTGGTTGCCGTGGTGGGTTCTCTGATTGGATTAAAACTACTCAAATTGCTCTAACGCTCTCGATTTTTTTATTACATTACTTCCGGCCAGTAAACACCCCGTTTTATAGCTAGGTTGATTTCAGTTCTATATCTGTGTCATTAAAAACCCAATACATTAATAAAACGAATAATTGAACCAAAAATCATGAAGTAGGCATTTTATATATAGAAAATATATCATTATTTTTACACTGAATTTATCACCTTTTCGTATCATGTGAAAAAATATTTTTGTATGTTTTAACATTATATTTTGATTTATATTTCAATAGATACATATTATAAACCTATTGCTTAATATTTACTTATTATAAGTATATACAGCATAATTAAAAATAAAAACAACGTTGCTTAGTTAGTTTTATGTTTTGTATTATAAATTTAAGAATTAAATTTATTAATCATCTGTTTCTTGTTATTATATTTTAAAAATACTCATAGAAATAAAAATAAAATGAAAAGATTCCACAAAGAAAATAATTAACAAAAAAATAATCTGTATAATATTTAAATACTTAATTGTGTGTATTGATACATAATTATACATTTTTGTATCTAATTGCATTCAAAATTTTGTGGTAGGAGTAAAATAGGGGACCATTATTTCAGCAATAATATCTTATTTTCATTTATAGATAGTACTATTTAATTATATCTATTGAATACAACAAGTGGAAATAATTTTTATTAAACACATTTAAATATTTAAAAAATATGCGATTGTAAAATTTTTGTATATTCTTCACAATACAAAAATCTATATTTTTTTCACAGAACCTTTTAGAGACTCCTGCCCTTGAGCTCCGATAATTAATTTACGAAATATATAAATGTTGTGCCATTATTGTTCAAGAAATATAGAAACATACAGAAACATGTAGAGATTTATGTACATACATATAAATAAATAATAAATAATGAATTGAGGGAGAAATAGCACTCCTCGATGGCTCTATACTTAGAGACTGGAGAGCACATCTTGCCAGTTTTACTTTCATAAATAAACGTAATGTAGGTGAAACGGTGTATAAGTCCCACTTGGGATATAAAAATATTATAGTCAAGTTTAATGGTTAAAATGAAATAATTTTAGTAAATTTCGTGAAAAGAAAGCATTCAATTATTCAATAACAAAAAAAATTAATTTAATGATTTAAAACATAATATTTACTATTTTAAATTATAAAATTATTTATGTTAATGTATTATATTTTAACGTTATATTGTTGCTTTTACTTTTAATTTTTTGTACCTCAGAGAACACTTGAATATAGAAAAATATAATGGTTGGTTGAAATCTGCTAGTTATTACAAGAGACATTTTCATTGTTTAACTTTTAATTAGTTTTTGCAAACTGAATCCAACTGTGTGCGAAATGCGAATAATAATCAGTAATCACAGTTGTTTCTTAACTCGTTTCATGGTTTGATTGTCACGCATTAACCAAATGATATTTATCTTGACCATGATATAGTTTTTTGGTTTTCATCATAATGATATTATACCTACGTAAGTTAACAAGTCAATAATAAAATAATAATAATACGATTCAATACTAATTAATAAGTATAATTTAATTTTTCATTATAGTTTTTGGAAATATTTTTAAAATATTATTTTGGAAAAAAAAATTATGTATCTCTATCTTTTTTATTATACATTTTTTTTTAAATTTATTACTTTTTTGAACGATAGCATACATTTTTTAAATTTAAAACAGAATATTTTTCTAAGTATTTAAATGACAAAAACAAATTTGGAATAAATAATTGATGTATTAATATATAATAAGTTATAAATTATAGGTATTTATAACATATACTTTAATATAAGTATTTAACGTTAAAATGAATGAAGTGAAGAAGCATAAAAAGCACACCACAAAAAGTTGATCCACTACTATCCAATAATATGGACCCTAAAAATTATAGCTAAATAGTTTGAAAATTTAAAAAATGTACTATTATCAATAAAACAATATAGTATGACGAAAATTATACCTCTAGGAACAAAGACCAAACTTATGAATAATATTCTAATATAATAAATATGATACTTTTAAACAACAAACAGTGATAATTATCACAATGGAAACGAAAATCTAAACAAGCATACATCATAACAAATCAAAAATTTTTGAGTATTAATTATTAGTTAATATGATATTATAACTAGGTGTACCTAATAAACTATTGACAAAAAACATATAATATCATCATTGTAAAGAAAATAAATGCATTGCTTCGCTCAGAATCTAAAATTAATTATAATGATGTAATAAATAATTATTATACTAATAATATATAATATTGGTATATTATTATTTCTAGACAATTGATAAATTCTTTGCACATTAGTACATCATACAATTTATTGTATAAAATAATTAATAATAGATACAATAGCGAAATTATTTATTAAACAAACTTAATTTATTGTTTTATATTTTAATTTAATTAAGGCTTATTATCCTAGTAAATTAATTACTTATATATATATATTTTTTTTATTAAATCTTAAAACAAATAGTAGTTCATATAGGTATAGTAAGATAAAATATGAAAATAATTACTTAAAAGCGCTTTTTTTTTTTGTTAGTATATTATTTATTTAGAATAATAAAGATAAAAAAATAACGTACTTCTGGAATTAAAAATATGGTTGGTCTGCCAAATCTGATTGGATTGAAAGTGTGCCAGCTTTTTAATTTTAATTTTTGGAAAACTTATTTGAATGTGGTTTTTGTATAAAATGTCCTATTTCCCTAAGTTTTTACATAGGCACACTCTTAATCAAATTACCTTGGGACAAAAAGGCATAAAAGTTCCATCTGTTGTAGATCTTTTTACGAACACCGTGGTTATAATAGGGAAGAAAATACCAAATCTATTGTTGGATAATGCGAATTGAAGGAATAAAAAAACATACTAAAAGTCCGTCTCTCAGCGTGTTTTTCCATTAACATTATTGTTTATCATCCAAAGAAAAAAAACGTTTAATTACAGAGCATTATTGTACATGAACTAAAAAAACAAATTATAAATAAAAATTCTATTTTGTATTTTTGTGTTTTTATTTTGAAATACATTTATAATATTTATATATCTATTAGGTTTCTTTTAAATTTTCTAAAATCAACTTATAACTGTATTATTATTATTTTTTTTTTTTGTTAGGTATATAAAATAAAATCGAAAGAATATAATATTATAAATTTATTTATTTCGTTTTAGCATTGAATTATGAAAATAAATCTCTGTATAATAATTTATCAAGGTACACACAATTTTCATTACTATTCTAATTAATAACAATTATCTGAAAAACATTGTATTTTAATGAAAGTTATTATATTTTGATGAAAAAGTCATTCTTCAGTCGTAAATTATTATGTGAAAGTGAAAAAAAATATGTTTTTTTACTAACCAAGTTAAAGGGGATGAAAAAGGTATCGTTGGTCGTTCATTGTGAGCTATCCGGGTATTAAATGTGAACCCCTTTAGTTTAGAGAAAATATATGGTGCTGGTTGGTACCATAGTTAATTCACTTTAGAGCCAAGTTAACTTGGTCAATATGTCAGGAGACTGTTGGACCGGTTCCAAAAACACCACACCCTCAGGGAACATGGCACTGAAAGTTCTAGTTTTTTATTT
The DNA here is from genome assembly GCF_020184175.1 of Aphis gossypii. NCBI lineage: Eukaryota > Metazoa > Arthropoda > Insecta > Hemiptera > Aphididae > Aphis > Aphis gossypii. Next base: position 4,725,757 of record NC_065532.1, read on the forward strand.
TATGTATATATATATTATGATAATAATAATAAAAATAATAATAAAATAAAGGAACAGTCGTTGTCTTGAAGCCAAGAAAACATAAGAGAAGGACAAAGAGGAAACAATATTTTACAACTACTGTATAAAGTAGATTGTAAGGAGAGGGATAAGGGGATTATATGGTATAAAGCTCCCTAAATGTACCTGGCGCAGTCCAGACATTATTTACAGCGCTTAATTTATGCAGAACGATAATGGTTTATATTTATATTTACTTATGAATGACTAGGAAGGATAACTGGTAAAACTAAGTAAAGTATAATAGGAATGACCAAATAAAACACTTTGGGATCAAGGTAAAAAATTAGCTTACGACTATTTATTTAATCATTTTAGTTAACACTTAAATAAACACAGTAATAAAAATAATGATATTAACAAAACAAATTTATCAATTTCAACTTAATAACTTAACATTATTTGTCTACGATTTAATTATCGTTGTTTAATATCCATTGTAATATTGTAATATAGACTATTGTAAGTATAATACACGTGTATTTCAATTGGATATAATAAATATAAAGAGTCGTTGTATAATATATGATATTTAAAATTTAAATACAATTTTATACACGTTTACTATGTTTTATGAAGAAACTTTTTACCTAAATCATGAATGTATAACACAATAATATTACACTTACCAATGTGGAACATTTTTGGATGATTTTTTTCACGCATAGAAAAATATAATCATAGAAAAATATCACACGAAAACTTACTCTCCCCTTTATCACCTCCTTTTCTCACACTCGTTTTCTCAAGCACATACACCACTCTTTCTTTCGCTTTAACAACATGGTCCAATAAGCTCAAATAAAATACGTTCCGTTAGGTCTCAAAATGTATATCTGCGTGTATGAATTTACTACTATACACGCGCATGCAATGCGGGCAAAGGCGCACAAAAAGGTTTCGCACGCGCAACGTCCCAATGATTTATACACAACTTACTGAACTTGTGGCCGAAAGAATATAATACGAATAAGCGGAGGTCGGGAAGAGAAATAAACATACCGTGAAATTTTTGGTCTAGGTGACGTTTCGACAAAGTCGTTTGCCAAATAAATATAAGGCTGTACAACATTTTGAAATAGTATATACGAAAAAAAAGCATAATATCTATAGAAAAAAATACACCCACACACGTGTAGTAGACCTACATAGCAAACCACTGGACTTCATGGACTGGAAACATGCGTCGTTATTATTGCTTTCCACCGTATACAATTTACTGCTTGTTACATTTACTTTAAGTTATTTGAAGTAATATATTATTATGACCAAGAACCTCACTCACTATAGATTACAAAGTATCTTGATGAATTTACAAGACATTTATAAGAATTATATATATGCATATGCATGTAAGTGTTGACACAAAGTAACAATAAGAAAAAAATATATTATTAGTCGTATATATAATATAACTAGTAGTATAATTTATCATTGAAAACTAACTTCGTTATTAAAAATTGAAATTCTAATATCCTCTAAAACCCAATAGCTAAAAACAATTGGGTCGGTATTGGCATACGTGACTAAATTTAGTTTTGTTTTCAATACTACCTACATATTTGAGTCAATTTGTAAACTTCGTGTTCATTCACGTTACACAAATGATGTAAGTTGATGATGAAACTTCTTTTGTTGTTACAATAAGGGGACGGTCGGTCTACGCGTTGATTGATTGTTGTCATTTCTGCCACTTCAAAATTGTTAAGCGTTTTACTTCCAATTTAACCACTTCATTTATCTTCCCAGATTATAAACATTTACTTAAACTAGTGACAAATTTCCATGTTAGCCTATAATAGAAATTAAAAAATACATTACAAAAGAGTTTAACAAGTAGTTTATATAAATTTAAAATCTTTAAAAATATCATGTTAAATATTATTTTCTTTGATGTTCAATAGTATACAAGAAAAATAGTTTTCTGTAAAATATAGCAGTGTACTAATCCGTTATAGCAAAAATATATTACAAACAGTTAAATTGTCTTGTTAAATTCACTTTGACATAAATAAGAAAAAAGTTCACTTAGGCAGATGAATTAATTTGAACCGCATTTACATCGATCTTAAATTTTGACATTAATGGTTATAAAGGTACATAATCATACTATCAATAAATATATTCAGTATTAAAATATATGAATATAACAATATTTAGGCTGTCTAAAATATCTAATTTGAATAATATATAGTTATTTAAGTTTCAAATCAAGTAGTAATACATACAATTAATTAATTAATTAATAATTAATTAGTACCTACCTATTTTCTGGGCGGATCTAAATTAAATATCTTTTAATGGTACGTGCTTTAACGGCGCACTAACTGTACGGTTTGTAATCATTTTAACGCGAAAAAAATCTAATGTATTAAAAGTTAATAAAACTCGATGTGTTTTCTATAAATGGTTCTTGATACAACACTAATAATACTATTATCTAAACTTCATTCGTCACCATAACTACTAGATCTGCTATTATTCTTTCACGTGGTTCTGGTGATTGTGGGGCTAAAAAAATGAATTTGAACAAAAAGATTTACGCTTCTTCGAGGGGGGAAAGCTTTTTGATTACTGATAATTTACAAATGACTCCAAAATATAATTTTGTCAATTTTGTAACTATACACACGATGAATTATTTATCCATAAATTTTAAGTGCACTACATCATCCGTAGAGTATTACTTATATTTAATATAACAAAATCATAGTATAATATTATAATAATTTAACATTATAATTATCATAACTCCCTATATAGGTGGTGACTATCAAGAACTTGATTTGCGGAATGATTTTTATATTTTACAAATTTGTAATCGTAAATAACAGAAGCTTTTCTAACATAGATAATAATACTTTAATCGTTTTAGAAATATTTAATGATAAAGTGATTTATTTTAAGTATTTAATCAATATTAATGTTTTTCATAAATTATCTTCTGAATTTATTTTCGCCTAATCATTTTTGATTGAAAAAATGTTAGTATACCTAAAATCATATTTTGCATTATACTCGTTTAAATTTATGTCAAGAAAAAAACGGTCATTAAAATGTCAAAATATTTAGTAATAATTTTCTATACCTAATTTGATAGTTATGTTATTTTCCGAGCTGCCCTTATATTATGGCTGACTATTGCAAGTACATTTTATTTTTCATTCCACGCACAAAATCCTTAAATGACTGTCCTCCGGTGGTCCGGTACATGATAATAATTTGCGATATCGTGTGTACATCATAATAATTAATATGTCATTGACACAATACACAATACAATAAATAATAATAGTATAATATATTTACCTATACACGAAAAGTGACATGATATATAATAGACGTAAGTGCGCGCGCGCGCGCGGCTGCGTGTATACTTGTAATATATATATATATATATATGTGTATGTGTGTGTGTGTGTATATATATATATATACATATATATACACACGGATATTTAAGCGAGAGCGGAGCGCATTACGCTGTCTCTCGGCTCTCGCTACTACGACGGCGGTGTTCCCCCCGGATCAATACGCCGGCCGGCCAGCCAGCCAGCCAAGGGTAACTCAGGGCGTGGCGCTCTCATATGGACCGGTCGCCACTTCTTCGCCCTTCCGCGCGCCGCTATGTCCACCGCTACCGCCGCCGACACTTACCCGTTCGCCCCCCCAAGAAACTGCCGCTGTTCTCTCGTTTTCATCTGTCGCCGCCGCGTCAGCCGCCCGGCATGCGTAATATTGTATATATTTGTACTGTAATACATGGGCGCACATTCAGAGGAGAGGAAGTTAAGGGGCTTTTGCCCCCTTTCTCTTTGAACATTTTATGTACTTTATAATATGTATTTATTTATACTTACAGTTGATAATATCATACCTTCGTCTTAAAACTAATAGATTTAAAATATAAATACAATAATGTCAATATTATTGTTATATGATATTATCTGCGGGTGAGAAGAAATATCAATGAATAATTATGATTGTACTTTTTTATATAAAAAAAAAGACAATCTTCCTCCAACTTCTCCGCCAAATTTCCACGCCTGATCATACATATATTACCTATATTATTATTATGGTTTTATCATTCGCCATCACGCTTAAGGATTCCATTTTCCAATTACACCCAAATCATATTATTATTATGCAGAATTAATATATGCATTGTACTCTCGAGAAACGAACACATTTGCATAACACGATTGCCTATTGAATATCAAGACCTAATAATATTTGGCCCCGTTTCCACCCTGTCTGTACGCACCACGCGCGATACGATTTAGATTTCGCGACCGAACATATTATACACGCTTTCATATAATCGCATATTATTATCTATATTATATGAGGATGGATAACTGTACTTAACAGACTAAACGTAGATGTACCAGGAGAAAAAGTAGTATAACATCGTATATTCATATTATATTATTAATAAAAAGAAAATAATCGGTCAACAGCTCTATAAATTGTAGTATATCATCATAATATTCGTATTAATATATTATTATTATTTTCTTTTAATACAATTCCTATAATTATAATTTGGCTACTATTTTGGCCACATTCATCTTGGTTTTAATTCGAAGTGTCTACGTATACTATTGGTCATTAGATATGTTTATTTGAACTTCTATATGAGCTATACGCTACAGAAGTACTTACTGATTAAAACAAGTAGGTACAGATTTTTCTATATTAACACATGCAAGTCACTAAATTTTTTAATTAATTTACAGTTCATAAAAATATTATATAATTATTATAAAGTTACATAGGGATATTATTCAGGTTTCTGACCAAAAACTTGCTAGACACTTGTTCAGCAGCTGATATGCATTTTTACTGCATATATTGTAATTATTGACTTATAATGTGGTATAATCCTTGAGTTTATAATACATATCAAACATCGCTGTACACATATTTATATTATAATAAGATCAGATAAAATAAGTGAATTGGTAAGGGTATCTTATATTTTATAAGTGGTGCATAAAATATTTAAAGTTTAAGAGAGTTGAATGCTCTATTAAAATTTAAATGCTATTATTATTTGTTCTATATTAATATACCTGATTAAAAATTTATAATCTATATATAAAAAAATATATTAATTTTAATATATAACATTGAAATTATGGATCATTATTCTTAAAGAATGTAAATTATAGTTTTGAAAGGATTTTTCTAAAATGGTGCGTTATACGAATTTTAAAATGAAAAACATTTTATTTTTCAAAATTACAAAAATTATTCGAATAAATTACTGCAGCACGAGTTTATCCTCTAAAATATTGACATGGCTTATACTTGTGTGGCTGTGTATTTATTGCAAACTTTATAGAAATAAATCAAACAATGCATTTTATGTAAACTTGATAAATAATATTATTCCGATAAGTGATTAACAGCTAATATCTTGTCACGCATTTATACACAATACACATTTATAATGTATACAGATATTTATGTAAGTGACTTCGTTTTACAGACCGCGATAGATAATTTATAGCAATACATATCTAAATATCGTTCATAATACGGTTAATTCATTCATTGGATTTAATTATAATGTATATGTATGTAAACTCAGGTCATGTGGTCATTATTATGTGTGCAAGTGTAGTTTTTTATGTACATATTATTTTATTGACCACACGGTATAGGTGTCTGCAGGGACTTGCACAGAAATTTCAAACAAGGAAATGAGCATATCTTAAACCTTAATGATGATTAAATGGATATAATAATCAACCATGGTTCATAAATTATAACTGTTAAAAAATGTTGGTCTTATATTGTTATATTATCTAACTTAATAAATTTAAAGACCACTAAACAATCCCTCAATTTAGCTGTTAATATGTAATTGTATATATATAAATATATACATATATAATATTGACATAATATACAATAAGAAGGAAGCTGAAACCGATGATCCTCATTCCTACAGAGTGATTACTACTTAATGGAACTATTGTATTTAATATAATATGTATATTGTATACATAGTATACAACGTTGCATCACTGCCAAGCGATATAATATGTGTAATAGTGGCAGGAATCTGTACAATAATAATATATTATCATATAGTGTTTAAACTTTAAAGTAATTGTTTCATCATACCTTTATGGATAATTATTATCTATCTATTATGATAAAATCTGATTAATCTGGAGTATTATTTATTAACAAAACATACATTAAATATTAATATATTACCTCATAGACTAAGAACCTAAAGGTGTTAATGATTGTAAAATATTATAAAATATTGTACATTTTTCAACAAAATAAAAATATCATTAAAATAATTAGCTTTTAACCATCCTTTTTTGTTCAAATAGGTTTTCCCGAGTAATATACATTGATAAAACAAAAAAATCTAAGTGAAAAAATTATAGATTTGAAACCAAAGAGTTCTAATTGTCAAACATTCTAGTCCTCAATTGAAATTGTTTGCAATATTTTATTTTACAAAATATTTCGCTTGCGTCAAATCTAATTACAAGACTTAATGCGTAACAACTTCGTCAATTTTTAGATTAACAATCATTAAACATTATGCATTATAAAAGAAGATATAGTTTTTGATATTTAAAATAGTGCTCTTATGAAATCTGAATAATTTTATTTCTTTAGATAGCAACTATGATTCTATGCACACTATTATGTGCATGGTTATCATTAATTGTTTATGTGAATGTAGTCAAATGTAATCAATTATGTTACTTTATTTAATTTGATTAAAAAAAAAAATAAATTATAATAAAATTGCATCAAATACTTGTTTGGATTATTAATATACGTTAATGGTTAATCTTTAAATTACTTTCAGTGGCGAATGCTGACTCCAAAGTACGAGCATGATTATTTATCATAATGTATAATAGTTTATTTAATTTGTAATTAAATAAATAGTACAAAATGTAATATTTATTAATAAATATAAAAAAATTAATAACACTTCATACACATGTAAATTGTACACGTAAATTATATAAATCATTGACGAAGTGTAAAACGATAAGCATGCGGAACAAATGTTAAGATCAAGATAAACATGATTATCTGTGCACAGATAAATACAACAGAAACAGATATAATTTTCGTCATATACATAATATAACATTATGATTTTTTTAGATACGTAATATGTTATTAATGAAAAAATAATTTTTGTAGTTTCACAAATTATATATTTTATATTCTTAAGCATGCGGCGCATGAGCATGCCCGGAGAATTCGCCACTGATTACTTAATGCTAATCCAATAAAGATGTACACTGATCTTGTTTAGACAGCTAATTTGACGGATTCGGAAATTGTAGTACTATAAAGTAAATAGCTTAATCAATCATGTTAATTACACAAACTTTACACATATAATTTCATCCGTCAAAATGTCCAACTAATTTATCAATAATATAATATAATAAAGAATAAATTAATACTGTATGTAAACTGGTGGAACTTACAATGTTAATATTAAATTCAATAATATAATAATTAAATATTATAATATTATTTATCATCATACATAATATTTTTTATCATCAACAAAATTGTATTTTAGTTAAATGGATTTAATTTTTTTAATAAATATACACATGTTTTAGTGAAATTTACTTCAATTTAAAATATTAGGTATTTACATAAATACATAGTAACATATTATAGCATCACTAAAACACTTTGGTTTTTTAATGCTACTATTGAAAAATGTATATGATGTATATAATGTATATAATTATCCCTGCAAAATTTATTGTAAAGATTTTTCCATCTGCACAAATATTAATTTATGTTATAATAATTTGATCAAGAGGAAAACTTTACACCACTAACACTACATACTATATTTTATTACTAACACTATACCTAAAAATAAATTTAACACACAAATGCATTTTTGAAAGTAAATTATTTGAAGTAGGTAGATACTAGATACGTGTTATTGTAAACTATACTTATTTTCATTTCCAATCCTTTAGCATAGATTCTAGATTGTTTATAGTTGACATAAAATTAAATAAAAAAAAAAATACGTTTTATCTATACGATAAATTAACAATGAGCATGACGAGGGTGTTATTTTTCTTACAACGTTATTGCAAATAAAATATAAATAGAAAAATAAAAATAGAAACAAAATGCCATACCTGAAGTTATTAGAAGTACAATCAAGAGAAAAAAATAATTAGTGTCGTTCGCCGATATTTATTTAATCGATAACACTATAGGTACAAGCCACTGCCACTAGGTATTCGTATTCCTATTAGCTGTAAGATATAAGTGAACAAAAACATCTTGAACGGGCGTTAAATGTTACCATTTAACACCTATATATAAATATGTATTTAATTACCTAACAAATTATTATTATTTTCTTTAAGTATTAATTTGGTGTTTTTTTACATTATTGTTAATACAGCTTAAGTAGTAAGTACTCTATTCCTCGGTCACATATATACGTAAAGCCAACTGTACATTTTATATTGTCTACTGTACTTTATAATAAAGTTTGATAAATCCATTAATACAATGGTTTTTAAACCATATAACTATCATCTTGTTTGTAATGCTCTTAAAAAAAAAATAAAGTGTTTTAAAGATATTTAATATATTTTTCGGATAAGTGGTGATTGCTATGGGTTACTCATTTTTAGATTTGCCAAATTATGAAATTAATTTTAATAATTTAGTCTCAATTCCAAAAAATAATCATCAAAGACTTGAAAATATGATATTTATCAACAAATATCTTTGAAAATGTTTAAAATATAAACATTAAATACATATTATACAAGAAAAAATTTTTTTCGAGCAAATTTATTCGAAACTTAAAATATAGATAAAAAAAACTCTGTGATGAACTTTTAAAAAACGGAAATTTTTTTATTTTATTCAATTTTAAATGGGTGCTTTAAATTTTGAATTGAACTAAAATTCATTATAAAAGGTATACTCATTTCATTTCAAAAAAATATATATATTTATCTACCAACACTATAATATGTATACCTACCGTCCTACCCATAAGTTATAAAATATAATAAATGTATTATATGCTTGTATTATTATTGAATATATTATATTATTATTATTATTGTACTATTGTATAATTATGCTGATTTGTTTGTTATAGATTTTCAATCTATTTTGTTTTGAGCAAAACAAATACAAGAATAAACATTTTTTTTCTTACTGGACAACCAAGTCTCAGATATTTCAATTGAACAGAACCATATTCATGTTTACTGGTAAGGAAAATCATAATGATATATTAAATAGTAGATAGTATGATATCATTATTGCAGCATTTTAAAGTTCTTGCAGAAATATAGTAGATTAGTAAATACTAAATAGTAAGTGATACTAATAAGTAATAACTAATAACATAAATTAATATAAATTTAAATAGGAATATAAATCATTATTATTACATTTCATACAACAATAACAATATATTCAGATACACCCTTATAGAAAATTATTAATTGATTATTTCAAAATTTAAATGATTTTGCACAATATCACAATTTACAATATCCTAATAATTTATATAAAATATTCATAATTACTTACTAAATAACTATGGTTACAATTTAATAATACGTGAAAAAAATTAAGATTACACATTAAAGTTAAATCTTATCAAAAATTTACCATTAGTTTTTTTTGTCCATTGCGGTTTAGGGTATAGCTTTTTTAATATATACTTTTTATTCATAACATAAATTATAAATGCTAATTTTGTGGGTCCTTTGCATTATTATTTTATACAATCAGAGTAACATTGTAGAACCTGGGATAAAGTCTTTGTATTATACTCTGTGATTACTTTACAGATTTTAATAATAGTAATTAAAAAAAAAAAATCATCTATTTACTGTAGCTTATGTAACATTTTTTTTTTTTACATTAATTTAGACCTTTAGTAAAACGATAAATTTATTAATTTAACAATGTGTTGTTTTTTTTTGTTTAAATAGAGACACGTTATTTAGTAGACAAATTGCTTCAAAGTTCAATTACAATATTTTTTCTGGTAGAACAGTGAATCTCGTTGATACTTAGTGGGTTAAAAGTAAATACTCTTTAGCAAATTTTATAATAATTGAGATTCTTAATAGTTACTAATTATAATATAAGCATAACAAACATGATAAAAAGAAATCTTCCAAGAAAAAATTTACAAGATAAAATTTGTGTGTATTGTTAACTAAAATTTAAGGAGGAATTTGTTCAAACCTTTTTGTTTAGTAATATAATTAATTTGTTTCTGTGGCTTAGTAAACCATTATTATTCCACAAGAATATGAGTAAGAAGTTTATATTGTAATTGTGTTATATTTTCCTATATTGTTTAATAATACACTGGGAAAAAGTTATAAGATAAATTAGTATTACATCATGAATTCATAAAGAACTTCTGGTGTAGAAAGATGAACTAATACTGATAACAGATTTACCAAATTAATTATTTTGTCACTTTATATGACTGAAAAATGCATTAGCAAAAATAAGTTAACATGTCAATAAGGTGAAGACAAAATTATGGATGTAAAAGAGGAATACCGAAAAATGCAACATGCAGTCCTTCCTTAAGATAGGTCAATATAATCTCGACGGAATGGAAAAATTCAAGTACCTATGGACAATTTTAACAAAAAAAAAAAATGAAACGCATTAATGAAACGGTTGAAATGCAAAAAATTTAAAAGCAAGAAATAAGAATACACATATTAGAAACAAATATTTCTTCAGATTAGCGAAATTATTAGTATCTCGATTTATGTAAAGGGATTTAAAAATAACACTACCTTTTAAAGACCAATTGTTAAATATGGAACAAACTTGAATAATAACTCGCAAATCCGATGAACTCTAATCGTAAGTCTCTTAATTTTTGAAAGGAAAATCTTGTTTGATGTGCTAAGGGCAATTTATTTATTAATGATCTGTGTTTTCTTATCGGAGATTTACGAATTTAAATTTTTAATCAGATATGAGTATGTAAAATATTCTTATTTAAAAATGCTCATACCTAATTTACTGAGAAATTCAAGTATCAAAAAAAAAAAAAAAAAAAAAAAAACAAGATAACACAGATAATGTTCTTATACTTTAAGTTTGATAATAGATCATTTTACTCTAATATTTAAGCTAAGCACATAAAATTGATTCTACTGAACGAAAATTTTCCCATGATATATAGGTTTGTAAGACGGAGACAACACATGCGAGTGTACCATCTTCTTAATATAAGCTTGTGCAGTTATACAATTTACCAAATTCTATGTGACTATGTGTGATGTGTGACCTAGCGTCATAATTTAACTTATACTACCAAAGCGTAAATCCGTAAAGCTATTATTGTTTGATACTATATACTCTTAATCATACCTTCGTATACACAAGATATTATAATTCTATTGTCATATTTATGCCTAAATTATTCAAATCTGTAATTTAATAACTTATAAATACAAAAATGCGGTATTTTTCATCTGATAAATATTAACATAGCTGTGCCAAAAATATAACTCGGATGCCAATAAATTAATAAAAAATAAATAAATTGTTATGCCGACACAAAAATGTGAGTTGGAAACAGAAATATTGATTTCAGAAGATTGTCAATTAGAGCGTATTTCCTTTAAAAATCTTTGTAAATAAAAGCAACAATAATTCACAGTAATCCCAAAAATAATGAAGATTTTTCTAACTTAACAATTGTGGTTATAATTTGCATTTCATCATAAGCAAAAAAAAAAATAAAAACAATTCTGGGCAGAGATATTCTGTAAGCCTATATTAATAAATAGATATAGTTAAATTTGTTTTATGATATATTTTTTGGTATAACTATAAATGTACTTTTTACTTTTTATATTACGTATAGTTTAATTTGATTTTTTCCAAAAATATTAAATTTATCAAATTAATAGTAAGTATTAATTATTATAATAATATAAATTAATATCATATTATTTCCATTAACTTATGAGTTAATAATACTTTATAGTAAATATTGCGAATCGAAATGATCAGATTCATAGTATAAATATATAATATCTTAAAATTAATTTACATATTTTCAAAATTCCATTGCGTATACGCAAATACCTATAGGTATAGTGAAAATTATAATATGTATAAAAATTTTAAGACCCATGAATAATATTTTTGAATTATAACAAAATAATTAACATCGTTAATCATCGTTAAAATACGTAATTTCGTCCAAATTTGAAGTATAAAATATACAATATACATATACAAATTATTTGTGTTTGTACATTTTAGATTATTTAATTTCAGTATGATCTGCTTATGAGAAAATTTTTAAATAAATTTAACTTAAGTAGAAAAATTAAAGATTTTATAAAAAAATTTTCTACAAAATACTTGTAATTTGTACATTTTTGTAATTTCGGGAAATTTTGTAAAATGTGAACTTCAAACACATACAAAATAAAATTGTGCATATGTATTTTTAATAATTTTATACAAATATAAGAATAACTTATGAGGGATTTAGTACTAATTTTTCAAGAAATTTAACCTAGTTAATAGTAGTTTATCGACATTTATAAAAAAAAAAAATCTAAAATAAAAATCAATGTTGTCTTATACCTATAAATAGATAAATGAGTCAAAATATTTTGAAAATTATACCATGTACAGAATACGATAATATAAACATAAATTGAAAATTTCTGTATCGGCGGTTATTTATTTTTAAATTACAATAAAACACAAAATCGTTCAGAAAAAAATAGAGATATCCTATGGTTACTTAAATTATAACGCGGATCACAAAAAATTAATCTGACTTTCTGGCAGAGATTTTTTCCATCCACAAAATAATTTTTAATTTTTAAAAATATTAAAATGTCATGAATTGCTTATAAATGATATTGTGACTTAAAATTTTTGATGGTTTTATAGTTGAGAAGTGAACAACTAACTAATTAAGAACATAATATTATTTACTTTAAAGTATTTTTATCCATTCATAAATCTTATCAACTTTTATAAAAGCAAAATCGAAAATTTAACTTGTTTAAAAATAGCTTAAAAAGAGTTAAGATATTTGAAAGTTATATCATGTAAAGAAAACTATAATATTATAATCATTACATGAAAATACAACATGTATTTTACAGTTGTTTAATAGCGATTTAATTAACTATATATTATAATATTATTTGAACATTGAATTTTTATACTAGCTCTATCGCTATATTTACTCATGCACCTATATTTTTAAATTTTTAAAAAAGAAAACATTAAATATTTCTTTTTTATTTCTTATTATATCTTATAGTAAATGGTTAACGCAAAACAAGTTTTTTTCAATTACCATTTTTCAATTGTAACTTAACTCGTCGGTACATATTTGAGTAAGTTGCGAATAAAAAAGTAATGTATAATGTAGATTGCATTATTATTATTCAGGTAACACATTCTAATGCATTACCGTCATATTTTAAGAGAAGTGGATGTGTACTTCGTGTACAAAGCGATTTTACTGAGCATGATATAATATCGACTATAGTGATATTATAATATATTAAGTGTAGAGATAAGTAACGTCGTCGATTTTTAGCACGGCATCATAACGGTGTCGACGACCGCTACGATATCAAAATCACTTTCACATACCATTTTAACCATAGTACCATATCTTATTTTAAATACAGTTTGAACCGAGAACAATAACATTATTACAATGACAGGACATAGTCTACAATGAGGAACCTTATATCTATAATTTTCAAATTAATTAATTTTGCCAAACATAATAAATAAAATAAAAATATTTTATATCATTATAATATTGCAGTCTATAGTCGATGATAAAGCTTTATATCACACAGTGCAGTTGCAAAGCGTATATTATAGAAAATGTGTACAAAATTATTCAATAAATCAGACTAGTACATAATCAATAAGAAAAAATAAAAACATTTTTGTTTAGAATAATTATGTTATCAACTTATTGATTCAATCTTCTCCGAGATTATGGAACTTCATTGTTTTAAAAATTAACTACCTATTTACTATTTACTTTTATAAGGCCAAATTCGACTTAACAGGATGTGTATAATTTTCATTATTATGATAATTTTTTTTTGTAATTGAAAAAGAATAATCATACAGACTTGAAATTTTCACCAAATATTTATACTAGTCTTTTCTAAGCATAATATATTTTTAAAATATTTTGCCTCTTTTGAAGTTATTTATAGACATAGTTTTATCAATTTATGTTGATTTAAACTTAGTTTCTCTAACAAAAAGCTTTGAACTCTAATAGTTGTTTTCATAGTAATTTAAAAGTATAGAAAATATTAAATACATAGCCCTTACAATTATTTTTATATTTATTTTGCATTAAGTTCAAACTTTAAAAAATTGAATCAAAAAATAACAAATTTAACTGAATCTTTGTTTTAGTTATTGTGTTTTAACTTGTAATCTAAAAAATATTGTAGAGACTTGAAACTTTTTGCCATTATTGTATTATACGGTACACTATACTACAGGTATTGAATGATTTATCAATGATTTCAAATTTAACACACAAATTTTTCTAAAGCGTAATAATTATTTTATTCATTTAGGATTTATTTTTTATTCTGGTTCTATATTATTATAGTGTTATCTCAACTACACAATCATTGTTGAAAAATCAACAATTTATATCAATACATTATTGTGTAATATTTTCAACCATTAGCCATGTTGATATTTAAATTTAATTACAATTTTCTGCGGGTAGGTCCTTGTATAGTACAAGTGCACGTTGCATTTACGTTACACATAGAGATAATACTCCCTAGAATTCTTGTGAAGAAATATTCTTCAGAAATTCTCGAAAAGGCAAAAGCATAATTATGTAATACTATGCATTCCAACAAAATATAATGGATCAAATATTTAGTACCTATATATTATTATAGTTCCTTATTTATTTTATCAATTTGCTAGTCATCGCGAAGGCCAACGTGCAGCTATACAATTTACTTTTAAATGCTAACTTTTTAGGAGTGACTATAATATTGACTATGATTTAGGCTATTTAGAGTATTCAAACATTCTAATGTCTATAAAATCTTTATCATCAAGCTTTCAATAAGTCTAATAAGTATCATTCATTATTATAAATTCGCGTTGCTTCATTTCAGAGGATGTCAGCGCATTATTTGTTTTCTCTCTCTGACCCATGCGCAACATAGACAAGACGAATTTACGCAAGAATCGTTTTTTTTATGATATTGAGTAATCTTAAAGTAAAATTACCCATAACATAAACGATAAAGAATAATATTTTTAAGTGTACTCGTATGTTACATCAATTTGTCTAAATATTGTCTCAAAACAATTTAAACATCATTTAAATTTACAAAATTTTTGGGAAGTCGAATACAAAATTAAATAATAATAAAATATAAAACCAATAAGTCATACTATCAAAAATGTTATCCTCTATAGTTTTTATAATAGATGATTTTACTCTAAGATAACTCAAAAATCATAAAAAACGATTTTAGGTGAAAGAGTTTTATTTATGTTATGCGTGAGTCTAAACTCTAAGAGAGAAAACAAATATTACGCTAACATCCTCTTAATCATTTATATTTATTTATTGTTTCTGTGGTAGACTGGTACATCCCGTTTTCGCCATATTTATTAATTTAATAGACAGGTTTTAAGTGTTTAAAATTGGTTAAAAATTTAAAGAAAAAAAAAAGGCCGATCTATTTTATAAATCATACACAATTTAAATTTAATTATTATAAACAATCATAAAAGGTTTATTGGATTATTTGTAATTTATCATGTACAATGTTGTTTATTTATTTTTTGTATTTATGAAATACAAATTCAGAGCAAGTATTGGCACATATAAATTTCACCAATATAGCATTGATTCCATCTAATACATACGTAATACATTAATACATATCCCAGTCAACAATTAATTTTTGATTTTTATATTTTTAAACAGTGTATTTGTATCAATATTTAAATGGAATATACCATTATTTAGCATTATGATACGTTAACTATATTATTTTGTTTTCGTAGTTTCCGTGAAATCTTAAACGTTCCTGAGAATAATTTCCATCCCTATACGCGTGTACAATGTCGAGCGCGATATAAAACGATCAATAGGTAAAATGAATTATTATTTACTTTATTATAAAATACAATCATATAATACCTAATATATAATATATAAAAACATGCGAAAAACGATTCCTCAATAACATTTAACGACGTCGGTGGTGCGCTTGAAATCGATACGCCTGACACCGAACGAAATTGATGACGTCATAAAACGGGCGCGTTGTGACGTGCCTAACCGTTTCTCAGTGCATCACCGCAATGGTCGCAGCGAGCAGCTTAACCTCAGCATCGTTTCAATTCAAGTTTTTGCTTACGTTCTAAAACGCTCCGCTTTAAAGTTGACGATGTCACTACACTACGCATGCCGTCCATACACTATTCGTCACAGTCAGAATAATATATACACAGCCACATAGGTACATTATAGGCATCGTTTACCATCACATCCTCTCACCACTGTAGATCGTCCACAGGACCTGTGTGCTATAATTGGTATCACGGCGGTTCATGGTTTAAATGAGTAAATACGGCTGATGTGATTCACCCAGCGCCCTAATTGTATTATGTTTAAAGAGTTTAACGATACATTTATTATATTTCTTAAGTTTTTAAATACACTTTAAGGACCATATTTACAATTACTTGGAATTTGTACGCTATTTAAGGTGTATCCTGTGACAAAACAAACTTTTTTATTTCAAATGGCGACTACTCCTTTTCACTGTAATTTGCCATACTTCTCATACCGATGATTTTTTTAAAAAATATGGATATTTGAGCTATTAAATATTGGATACTAAGGATATAATACTCCATAGCAATAGGTTTAAATAACATAAGGGCTATGGCGATTCAAAAATTAAAGTAATTTATTACAATGTTAGGCATAATTTGGGAAAATTGTCTGAGTATAATAAGTAATAATATAGTTTATAGTTTATAATTTATTCAAAATTGTATATATATGTAAAGATATGATATTGTAAAGATGTATTCACATCTTTATGTGATTTCTAATTAAACTTTTCTTGTGACCTATAAACTACTTGTACACATTTTGATTGACGAATCAAAATTTAAAAAAAAAAATAATCATCAAATAACAATTTACAATAAAATAGGGAGAATATCATTTGAAAAAAGAAGTTTATATTACTGCCACTTGATTCTTCTTAAACAACATAAACAATCTCATTTTTAGAAAATATATAATATTTTAAATTAGTGTTATTAAAAATCAGAATTCAAATAAGCACGTTCGTAAAGGATAATAGGGACATGAAAACGCTGGGTTAATTACCCTACATAGCACATATAGAGTATTTGGTACGAAGGACGCACGATAAACAAAACACTACCGATCGAATTTCATAATTTTATAAGTTATACTACCCTATCCTATCACCAGAGCTGTACATTACACAACTATATTTGTGAGCGCTATAATAGTGGATAGTAGTATAGTACACAATAAATGCCGTGGCGACGAACCGTTATTATTACCACCACAACACGACAACCCATCATCTAAACACAGCTATTTATAAGTTCACTATATTATAATATATTATCATATAATTTAACCCCTTTTCGTGACCCATGTTACTTATTAAACCGTTCATTTATCACAGATTTAATTGTCGACTCATTAATTATATTGTTATTATTTATAAGTTATTAGTTATTACTATTATAATTATTATAATTATCCATCTTCAATAAGAATATTTACCAGCGGCCAGCGCCTTTTTACCCCTATAGACTATAATCTATATCATTAATCATTATATCTATGAGTGGCGTAATTGCGAGCGGCAACTGGCAAAGAGACACTTGTTCTCCTAATATTTTTTTAAGAGGCATAATTGTTTATGGGGAGAACAAATAACACAATAATTTCTTATTACTTATTAGTCTTTAAAATGTATTTTAAATGTATTTTTACCAACTATAATGATAATAATATCTAATACTATTAACGAATAACCTTAAATGGGGTGAAATAATTTACCTATATTGGTCTATCAAATCGTTATCAGTAGGTATAATTGTATTGTATTATACAAAATAATTCACTAAGCAGGTTTACCCCCTTTTTTTCAATGTTACAGTAATTTTAAATCTGAATTTATACATTTTAAAAATAGGTACCTTAAGACCATATTTTCAAATTCTTTAACTTTGTTGTGTACTACTTTCTACTCTTAATAAGAATATTCTGTGGAGATATAAGTTGTTCATTTAGTTTTTCAAATTACAACTCAAATTTTCCATTGTAGATTATTTAACGGATAATTTTTTCTAAAAATGTTTATGTATTAAAATCAAAATTCGGACGTGTGGTTTTGAGTTATTTAATTTTGTGTACTAAGGATAATAGATTCGTTATAATAGAATGAAAAAATATGACTATACCAGAGCTATTCCAACTATGGTGATTTGAACATTTCATTAGTTGATATTAATGTAACAACATTATTAATTTTTAAAAATGGTCCAAGTATAATATATTAGATCTAATATTTGAGTATCGCCATTTTTGAAAACTTTTATTCATAATATAAATATTTAAATAACCAAAAACCTATTCGTTTAAATTTTAAATTAGATACCTATATTAACATTTTTTTTAAAGTTATTCACTAAATAGTTTATAATAAAATAAAAGATGTTTTCATTTAAAAAGCAAAAGTTTGTATCACCATAAAACACTATTTAAGTAGTACAAAACTATTAATAATTTAAAAATTGTTATTAAATTATAAATAAACATTACAAAACTCAGTATTTGAATAAATAAATTATTAAATGAAAAAATGATGGTGGGTTTGCTTAGTGAATAATTTTGTATACATGACGTTAAGGCATAATAATAATATAATATATATACATAAGCATAATACATATAAGTAATTATGTAATATGTAATATGTGAGTATAAATATATATTTTATATTTTTATTATTAAAGGTTTTAAATAGGTATTAAACATTTAATATTTATAAAAAACGCAATATTTATTAAGTAATTTAAATGTAGAATATTATTTCTTCAAATTACTATAACTTATAAGTATTAAATAATCAACTAAACCTTGTATTTTATTCTTGTTTATAGAATATGAAATAAAATTAAGTCTATTAAATTATTTATTCAGCAATATTTACGAATAGATATGAATAGTTACGTTAAAAATATTTAAAAATAATTCGACCATGTATTATTCTTAGTAAAATTAAATCAATACTTGAAAGTCAAAATACGTTAATAATAGGTCCAATTTCATATTGGATTTACTTTTGATTAAGTATTGAAATTTTATTTAACTATGAATAATCAAGAAATTAAAAAAAATATATTGTATTCCAATTTTCTATGTTTACACTGCTTACAGATATCTTACAGAGTATAAGTAATAAAATAGTTAATCCCAAATAGTTATAATAATTTTTTTATTGTTACAATATTGGCACATTTTTACTTTGTGCAAACTTGGTTTAATTAATCTAATAATAATCGTTATGTATTGATCTATAGAGTTTATAGACAAAATATAATATTATGGTTTTGTCAATGCAAATAATTTTAAAATAATCGCGTGTCTAAAGTGATTCATAAATTCATAATAATTATGAAAATAATTGTTTCGTTTATACTTGTCAGTCGATGTAGAAATATCGATTTACCTTCCTTCTTGCGCATTACATATATTATATTAATACTATAATATATACGTCAATATAATGCACCATATTACACATTAATTATTTTAATAATACGAGTATAATTTTAATAAATGCTTTCTTGAAATAACGATAGGTATGTATATAATGTATGTGCATTATGTTTAAAAAATGTAATGGTGAACATTTTATATAAGTATCAATATACATTATTGAAATGTAAATTCCAAATGTTGAATTTATTTTCAACTTTGCTTTGAAAAATACTAATATGTACCTACTAAGTACTAATAAAAATTATATTTAAAAAAATAACATAAAACTGATAAATTACAAATATATTGACATTTAAAAAAATAAATGCCATCCACTATCCGTGTTAACATTCAAGCTTTTGGCAACTAAAATGTATTTGAAAAAATTGAATGGCCATTTTTAGACTGAATTTATATTTAATATATATTTTTTATCGCAGTGATAATTCTAAAAAATAATAAATTTATGAAAAAATATGACCATTTAATGATATTATACAAAATTAATGTATATTACGTTAGAATGTTGATATTCTAATCGATATAGTATATAATAAATGTTTACTCCTGTATCGGTTTGCTTGTACATTTATAGGTCATAACTTATAATGTATGTATATGATAAGCAAAATTATTGACAAAAGTTCAAATTCAAATATTACCAACTTTTTCATGCATTCTATATAATTTTAAAATCGTTTATTATTATTATTATTATTATTATTACAAATGGCTTTATTGTTTATAAAATACTATATGATACCGGATGTCATATTATAATCTAGGTATTTTGATATTATCTGACTTATACCTGATATAGTGCACCGTGATATATATGCACTATTAAAGAGAAAAAAATGAAATACATTAGTTTTTTTTAAATAATTAAATGCGTTTCATTAACATTATTTGTTATTTTTAACATCTCATAAATTCGAAGCCGAATAGTTATAAGTTATCATCAGCCAACTGCAGCTAGAGCGGCTTAATATACGTTTGCTACTATATTCTGTGGTATTTGTTAGCCATGTACTATGTAGGTATAGATAGGACGCATAATAAAGTGATGTAGGCTTTTAAGACTCTGAGTAGAAACCGCGTGATGGTAGCGACCGCGTCTCTACACAATATATTAATAGGCATATTATTTTGATGACATTTTGACGTAAATGCTCCGTTTTTGCGTCGACGTTTAACGCGGACGCTTTTGTCTTTCACCCCGCCAAATCCGTACCCTATACCTAATAATACTGCTGTAGATCTAGTGTTATAAAGTGGAGTAGGTATACACGCGGGCGCTCATGTGTATAGGATATTTTTTTTTTAATATTTAATGTATACAATCTGTACAACAATTTACAATAAGACGCATATTTTCAGTTGTACAATACTGCACGACACGTAAGACATAAAAGAAGTCACTGAGCAGTGAGCACCGACATTATACCATGTTCTATTGAAAACCATTAGACGGCGCGTATTTATAACGTGATTATTCTACCAAAGTTTTACGACTTTAACTTAGATTTACAAACATTAAACCAATATAATATACTCGTATAATATAATTGCGTTATAATAGGTACATCACGCATATTATATTGTGTAATGTGTTGATGCAATAAATTCAATACATCAGCCGCAGAGGCGTACATTGTACATAATACCTATGTACTAATATAAATAACCATAATATGTTCTTACAATAATAGGTACTTGTGAAAAATATACATCTAATCTTACCTTTTACACGAGCGCGGAGTTCTTGCAGTCACAGTGACACACACATGTAATATCTTCGGAAATCTTTCGAGCGTTATTTTGTTAAAACGCACAGTTGAACGGCTTACAAACGGAAGATAGTTTTCTTGGAAGTGATCACGGCTATATTTAGTCATGGAACTGACCAACGGACCAACGAAAACTATAATGTGATTACCCGATCGCGTGTGCCATAAATATATTATATATATTATATTAGTAAAGGTAAAACTTAGGACTTCACTGGATTTGTCCGCGACCATGGTATATATTATGTATACTCCAACATAATATGGTATCTGGTATTCTTTGTTTTATGTTCGGATAACCGCGCCACCGCGGTATTTATTTTTTGGTCATTAATAACGACGTAATATCGCGTAATGACTATACGCGTAACGTCGCAATGTCACTTAAAATTTTTTTTAAAGGTTCGTAACGGTTTTCGATGATACAGTTTTTTATAGTAGGTATAATAGACAGTATAGTGCTTGTGAAGTAATGTGACGCAATACTGGTGAAAAACTTATGAACTTAGTGTGCGAATAGTGTTAGGTATGTAGATTTTAAACACCTAAGTATAACTACACGTCCCATCACTTCCAACCGGCCGTTTTCTGAGGATATATCCTGTTCTGTTCATCTACATGCCTGCAGAAATCCAGATTCTAAAATGTTTACAGGTTCCTTGTAGGAATGGACACAGGTAATTATCTACATCGTTATACAACAATGATTTAGAATTACTTAATTTTGCACAAAATATGTGTATTCGCCATTCGGGTTTGTGAAATCCAAGTAAAACTTTTGTTATGAGTATATTATGCCGAAGTTACTTGTACACCGGACTTTGCCGTTTGCTCCCGACGGACACGTTCGATCGTGTGCCTCAATTCAGCTGTTAATGTTGATATTGTAACTTGTCACTGCACGCGATTATAACAGGAATATGCATTATTTGGTAGACAAGGTGGCGGGAGGTACAAATTTTATCGTCATGATCCTATGTTTTTAGCTTTATTTTTACAACACATTGTTTTTTAAAATTATTCTTGAATAGTTGATAATAATTTTTTTTAATGCACTTTATATTATAATTACTAATTAGTCGCATTTTATTTACTTTTTTTTAGACATAGGTACAAGGTACACATAATAGATAAAATAAGTATTTATTATATATATGTATTGCCCACTCCCCAAAACACAATTAGTGACATTATCACATTTTATTAGCTAAAATGACTAACTTTGTGGACAATTTTTTGTTTAGAACATCACTGAGGATGTCTCGTAAATAATATTTTAAAATACACAATAATATATTATAAACTACAGCAATAACTATAGTCCTACATTCGCTCTAGTGCATTATACCCACTAGTCACTACTCAGACGGTTGTCATTAACTTTTGCAGACACGTACAAAAAAAAATTTCTTGGGGGGGGTTCACAAAAATAAGTTTATAAATAAAGTTTTATAAATATATAGAATATAGATATGTGTGTGTGTGTGTGTGTGTGTGTGTGTGTGTGTGTGTGTGTGTGTGTGTGTGTGTGGTACTGTGTGCGTTATTTACTGATAATATCAATTCTCAACATTTTTGAGGAACAGTGGTGATCGTGATAATATGTTTACAACTCCAGGGACGTAGCCAGGATTTAATTTCGGGGGGGGGGGGGGGTCAAGTCAAGTCAAAAAAAAAGTTAGGTTTACGAGTACAAAAAAAAACATCATTGTAAAACTCAGATTCTAAAAAAAATTTCGTCGGTGACATTTCGGGGGGGGGGTCCGGACCCCATGGACCCCCCCCTGGCTACGTCCCTGTACAACTCCTTACCTTCGGGAAAATAATTAATTTACTAACGTATAAATCCTTTGACAAAATCCTAAATACCCCATTGGTTTGCACGTGTTTGTAGTTTGTACTATTTAATATCTATTTACTGAACCTGTAGTTTACCAATTTTCCTAGTAATTTTCACTGAATACTGATTATGAAATCACATCACCTAAATTATACTGATACTCATTTCTATAGATATAATATTTCTGCGATTGCCTCCTAATTAATTTTAGAGGATATAAAAATAAATAAAAATAAGAGATCTCAACGTTTCTAAAATTCAAAAAACTTACCCAGCGAATATATTTGTTATCACTTAATTGTAAAAATATAAAAAGTCGTTAGTGTTGTTTGTTGATCACAAAAACAAAAATAAAATTAATAATGAATAATGATGAATAATTATTTGCATCACGTATAATATCGTAAACTATAATATTATAATAATAACCTATTTGGAATTGCTATAGCTAATGGAATAAACCGTTCGTTCGACGTAATGTCGTACTGAAGGGCAACCGTCGCACGTCCAATAAATTACCAACCGGTTTCGCGTGATTTTGCCGAGTCTATTATCGTAATGCGATCGTCACTATCACAACTGTACTCATGTAGACGTAGTCACTGTAATGTCAGTCACGCAATCACTTAGGGAGTAGGACATCACTGTAGTTGCGTGGCTCACCCGCCGCTCACTACTTACCACTCACTTGTTAGTATGTAATTGTACAGTTGTAATGTTTTAGTAATGAAATGATCGCCACGCGGTTAGTTTGTGCGCGTCGTGCGTATCAGTTAAACGCTTGTCCGTTGTTGGTTCGATCGGTATTGAAGTGATTGTAGAACTGTAGTTTTTCGATTCTGCGATCTGCAAACATTAAAACTTATTGTTGTTCTATTCGACACGGCAGTGGGGCACTGAAAAACTGATTTCATTCTCGGTAATAATAAGTTTTAATCCGACAAATCTGAAAATTTATTTTTATTTTTTATAAAGATTATATAACATACCACATTATTGATACATCCGTAATAACTAATCATCTAATCACCTTAATATTTAAAAAGTAAAATATTCTTTCAGATAAGTGTTCCGCTGTCATCAAAATTTAAGTTGTAAGACAATATTATTTTATTTTGCATTTAATAATACAACGCCAATATTAAATTACATATTATTTTTCAAATAGAAAAAGGATATTATTGTAAAGGGCAAAATATGTCTATACTTAATATATATTTAAATTAAAAATATTATGTTCCGCTTGATTTGGCTTTAATATTAGTAATAAATAAACTGAAAATAGTCGACGTTAAATTAAGTAATACTTAAATTTTACTTGGAATTTCACAATAGATATCTCAAAAAAAAAAGCTTCATTAAACAAGAATTATGTTAATGTATCATATTATAATTAATATAACCTATATCAATTTGAAGTTAATTAAATGGTAAATACTAAATAAACAATATCTATATGAGGTAAATAATAAAAGTTCTCTGAATAAATATTATCATCATCTAAAATGATATAACAATATAGAATCTATATAGTATACCTATACAAATTTATTATAATAGGCAAAAGCCATAATATAATTAAATTTAAAACTAAATTAAAAAAAAAATTTATAGATACCTTTACTACTTAAATTTATTTTCCACAATAAATATTAATTACTAATGACATGTGTAGACGCGTATACTGTATAGTGATTATAATTATTATGACAACAAAAATAATATAAAGGCATAAATCCTTTATAGTTTATACGGTAACAGTGTATTGTATACATGACAATTTGTAACAATTACAAAATGTATCTACTGTGATGCTCTAATTGAATCTCTATATCTACTATTTATTATAACTTATAATAGTTAAAATGTATAATACTCTACATATTATTTGAAATTGTAATATCTTGCGTGTCGTTTATTATATCGTGCGCACATTGGTAGATTAATGATCACGCAAACAAGAAGTTATAAGAAAACGTATTCATTTTAAGTTGAATTTATATGTATACTATATACATGTCTAGATACCTCTATTATGAACATGACGCAAATAATACGTGCATACTATATGTAACGTACATACGAGTACACATACCAAAATAGCTAAATAATAATTTAACTTATTTTGATGTATACCTATGCAATGTGTATGTATAAAAAAAATATTAAATACTTATTACATTATATATAAATTTATTATTTTTAATAGTTTTTAGCCTATAAAGAAATTAAATCATTTAAATTAAGTAAAAAAAATAGGTATGTATTAATATTGCATAAAATATTCCTATCTTCGAAAATAAAATTTTCAATTTTATAAAACAAAAGCAAAAATTTTTTATTCGAACTTGAATGTTTAATACAAGCTGACTTTAAATATATTTAAACGTTTTGAACATTGTATAATTTACTTATAAAATATAAAGACGAAGAATTAGCTAGGTAAGTATATATAATTTCGTTAATACTTTTTTTTACAATACAATTTTAAATTACAAGTTAATTACTAATAGGTATATTGCTATTTTATGTGAAAAGTTATCAATACACTTTTCTAAAACCAATACGTCTCTTTTGTCACCGCTCAAAATCTGAAAAATATTGTTATGTATACTTGAATAATAAATTGGATACTTAAATAGAATGATTCTTTTTTTACATTACACTATATGAATACCGGGTGATATTAAGCAATTCTACATAGCACCTATAGTCACTATATAAGTATACTATACTGTGAATACTATTCAATTCTCACAAAGCCCTTTTTAATTTAGAATCTATATTTTATATTCTATATTGGTTAACACTGTACTACGTTCAATTATACATCTGCAGCTACAGAGAATAATTATTTCAATTTGGTCTCAAAAAATATAACTAAAAATTAGAATCAAATTATTTAAAAAAAAATGTATTCATTCCTGAGTCCTTACATTCTCAATTATTTCTTATCTGGTAATTAACTACTATAAACGATATAGTGTAAGGTACGTTTTCTCTGCAGCGTTCAACCACGTTATCCAAACACGGCGTCGAACAGCGTTCTATTAAACCTATGTATTTTGAATGTAACGCTACGTCTGGTGACAGCACTGGTCTCGGACCAGAGTACCGTACGGTGTGTTATAATTTAAACCTATACAAAAATTTTAAATACAAATTTTAATATTTACATTATCATAATACCATCTGTAAATATGTTCAAACAAAGTTAAATAGATATTTTTGAACGAGTTATTAAAACCTCTGTACAACTTCATGTAAAAAGTCTTTTGTTTAGTATACCTACCTTTATATACTTACATTGATGCAACAATTCAATGTATAGTGAGAAAACAGATATTTTGATTTATTAGTTTATTTTGTCTTTCAAATTTTATTAGCATATTATACTATATATATTCTAGAATTGCATGTTGATTTGAAATAAAAGTTTAAAACGTGTTCAGTTGTAAATATAAAGGTACATGTGTATATATATATATATGATATATTTTTATAAAGATTTATGATTGTTTATTTGAATATACACATATATATGACCATTGTTTGATGCAATACGCATAATTAAGTTTTTTTTCAAGTGTTGAAATACTAAAGTTGAAAATGTCATGAGTTGAACCCTTTTACTGCGATAGACGTATATACTTACGCGTCCACTGATAAGTAATTTTTTGGTGCTATAGACACATATTCTATGCTTCTTATAATTTTAAAAATAAATTATAGCTGTATTCATTAATGTCGTAATACAAGAAATCATCGACTTTTATATTAATCGCTATCATAAATAATTAATAACTGGTAAAATAATGACTAAAAAAATATACATATTAAAAATAAAATTATGACTCATAAGAATTTACAATACAGAATAAAAATAAATATTTAAAAAATATAGTTTTATCTCAAAACAGTAGGTATAGTGTAACCTATGCGGCTATACTGAAAACTGGAAAAAAATTAATTTACCAGTATAAGACATTATTGATATATTTGAATACATTTTTTCTACATTACACAGTATAGGATAAAAATTAAGTTTATTTTTTTGTGATTTTATATAATGAGCTTATTTCTGGATTTTTTGTACAATCCATAACTTTGATAAAATCATTTTATTCGACGACTAAAAATAAACAAAAACGTGCATGTTCATATATTATGTATGAACCAGTTCTATCTCATACATTAAATTTATTGCACTCAAGGTATATAATATAAATATATAGTATATTCATGAGAGGTGTTCAACACTACATGTTTCGGCCGGATAACCTTGAATTGAAATGGGGTTTCAGGATGCGAAACATAATATTACCAAAATACATGTTTTGAGAAAATTTAAAATTTGTTATTCTTTTTGAATGCTCTAGCATAGTATATAATAATTTTTTTTAAACAGTAAAGCTTGTTTTTTTTTTATTTACTCTAATATCATTCATTCATACTTGAGAGATAAGATAAAAAATAATTTTAATTTAAAGTAAGTTTAAAAATAATTTTAAATTTATATAATAACTAAATCGAAATACTATATACTAAGTACATAGTATTTATTTATGTCTTATCTGTGTAGTAGTACAAATTAACAATAGCGAGGAAATCTCGAGTATGTAGTATAAACATATGGTTAAAATGTCGCTAAAACATATTATTTATTATTTTTATATTACTCTAACTGTATGTAATTTTTAATTATAAAAATATATTTTATACAAAAAATCGTTTTAAAACGTGTTAGAAAAGCTCACTCTGAAAGCGTGCTGAATTTCCGATTTCTAAAGTATTTTAATACAACTTAATTAACTTCAATTCCATATAAATAACTACCTATGTACAGTAACTACGGACAATAAATAAATATCTTAATATCAACAATCGTAACTATGTACTGGTAACTAACGGACGCCGTCGTGGACGGACACAACGGGAATATAAGATGTTCTAAACTTAAATTTAGAAAACAAATACTAAATAGTCTAATCCAACGTTCGGGACTGAACGTCCGAATTTTAATGAAAAATTGATATTGCTATTTAAAAATAATTTAGTTATCCTACGTATGCATATGTACCAAAAAGGATAAATAATTTAAATATTCTCAAAATGTGTATTTAGGTAACCCTTTTCACTACTTAAAACCCTATTTAATCAAAGGTAATCCAGATAAAATATTTACTCATATATCTTAAAGCGAAATATTAACACACTGTATAAAATAAAGATATAATTTTTTATTAAATCGATGTAAAGTTATTGGAATTGTAGTAAAGTATCAACTATATTCAAGATCGTGGTATACACAGTGAAACTCGATTTAAAAAAAATAAGAATATCACGTCTTAATCTATTAATTGTAAAATGTTGTGTGTATAATATAATTATTATTATTGACAATATTATTCAGAATAATTATATATTATAATATTATGAGTATGATGAAACTGAAATATATCAAAGACTAAGAGACTTTACGTTTTTATAATTCATCTACGTATTATTATTATTATTTACTAACGCGCATTATTTGAATTATTTATATATATATAATATTATATTTGAGTAATTATAGTAAATAGTCTAAAGTAATATGTACGCACTTTGATAAAAATAAGTTTTTTATGTTTCATGTTTTATGTATGTTTCAGAAAGTACCTATCATTATCAACACTTAAATCATAAACAGCAAAGAGATAAGGATAAAAAATGAATAAATACCTGTTTGGGGTTGAGGTAAGTTTTATCTAGAATTTTTAAAAAATTTAATTTATAAATTATAAAGTGTACATCATATTTCTAAATTAATACATTTTAAGTAGCCATAATTGTATAAAACATGAATAAAAACATTTTTAAAATTAATAGTTATGTTAATAAATACATACATATAAATATATAATATATATTTCATCGACCATCATTCATTTTTCATTATATTATCAATATAATCGTACATTCGTGTATAAACTATAATTATTATTCATTGTTTAGTATCCTCGAGGGAGGATCAGCATTAATACCTATTGTCTGCTATAGTGTCAATATAATATTGTATGTATAACTGCCCTGGACTATTATATAAATGTACAAAAGATGGTAATATTAACAATGAATACTATAATTAATTTAAAAAATTTGAAATTTTCGCTTTGGAAAATTTTCTTACACTTTTTACATTTTAGCCGTCTTTATTTTTCCCACATTTCTTGTTATAACTACCAATAATTATTGGTTTTTAAAAAATGTATTTTCAATTTTATAATCTGTAACAAAATACTACGTAAAAATTACTTTGGTATTATTTTTGTATTTTATAAACTATAAACGAATTTAATAATTTTCAATACTACCAATTATATCAATTATCTAATTTAATTGATATTATATTACCCTATCATACCGTATTGCGTATACGTAAGATATCAGTATTAGAGAAGATCAGTTATGATATCTCTATAGATATGTTGTGTTATATATACATGATAAAATTGTGTATATGACCCTTGTTTTGTGTTTGTGGATGGTAGTTACGAGCTAGGAGTGGGTTGGATCAGACATAATATCACATACCTACATGGTACACATATACACTGTTTTAAGCGAAGACCTATATTGAATTAATCATAAACAAGTTTAAGGCTCATCTGACAGGTTACAGTTTATATTTTGCATGCTTCCTGCTCTTTAGCCTGAATTATTTTATTCTTATCATTTCACCTGTTCGACTTTATTTTTCCGCTCGCCACAACGGCACCACTATTCTTTATATAGGTAGTTTACTGTCTATTTATGTACAACGGTTGTATTTTATGAGTATTCGTGACTACTACTAAGATTTTATGTCAATCGTAAACATGAGTGATCATCCTTTGTTGTATGTGTTTTAATTTGATTTTAAATTAAGTAAATACATATATTTAATAACTTTATCTATTGATGCAATTTATTTAATTCTTAATGATAATAATATGCTACACACACAAAATATCACATTAAAAAAGAATTCATTTCTATAAAAGTGTTTATTATATACGTTCATTATATTACCTACAAAGTTCACTACCTATTATTTATTAATACAGGTTTCATAGCTTTAAAATAATAAATCTTTATGAGATATCTTAAATAATTTTATTATTGGTCAGCTAGGTATTCTTACAAAAATTTTAAGATCAATTTTTATTTTTCAGTTAAAATATATGAAATTATAAATTTATCTATTTTGTTTTATTTTGTATTCATTATTATCTATTTTTCAAAACTTTCCTTCTTTTTAAATTATCATTCTATATTTTAAATTTATTACTTTAGAGTAAAATTCTATTGTTTTAAATATTAAGCCAATGGTTAATAGGCAAATACTAAAATATTTAAATATCCATCTAATGTTTTACAAGGCCTCTAAACTATTGTGGGAACAGTGGATAACTTATATAAGAAACCTATTACTTATGTAACATATTAGATAGTATGTAAATTTTTTTGTTGTTTCTCATATCATTACGATCATCATGGTAATACAAGGATAAAAAAAAATATTCAACTAAATAATTTAGGCCAATTCAAGTCTAATGATTAAAATTATGAAAAAATTTCAAATTTCAGTACAGTAAATTTTATAACAAAAATATCTATTTTGAACTTTATAAATTTTATGTTGTTGATACTTGGGCCCTATATATTTATGTATTTATATATATTTGTAAAATGTTGGTGCCACGTGTATTGTAATAAAACATATCAATAGATGATATTATTAATTTTAACTATTGTAGGTACTGTTAAATTTATCCACCGTTGGCAATATTGTAATTTCAAAGAAATTTGATAATAGGATTATTTTATAGCAATGTAGCATAAAATAAAAAGTTTATTAAGTACCCCTTAGCCCTTATTGCCTATATTTAAAATAACGATGGAAGAGTTAATTATTATAATTTTCCATTTAAATTGTTGGAGGATAAGTGAGAGAGGGGACTTAAATTACGCACTAGCGATAATTTCCTTCTATCATGCTCGGTTGATTATGTTGAAAACCACTTTGTTTCATTATAATTATTTGGTAGTTTTAGTGACCTATTAAGGAACTTAGTGACCTTTTTCACATGCCATTAGGATACTTATACAACTTATGAAAATACATTTTTCTTTATTTATTTTGATATTTGATCTTTTCTTTATGTCTCTATGAATATATTTACAGTAATTTAATAAAATAATCAATATTTATATTTTTTAGTATCTATCTTATATTATAAGGCATTAATATTAAATTAAATGTTATTGAAAATAATAAACTAGTTTAATATTTTAATAAATTCTAACATTTAAAATTTATTATAAACTTCTTATTGGCTGTATCATTTTGAATCATGTATAGTGTATACATTGCATAATATAATGCAGATATCAGCTATCTAGGGGATACTGAGGATTCACCTACAACAGAAAATTTTGCTAAAAATATTGAAAACTTAAAAAAATCATCCCTGGCTAATCTATATAAATAATATTCAATCAGAAGATCACATCTTTATTTCCAATTTTTATAAATGTTTGCGTAATATTAAATTTTGATTTCTTTAATATTTTTTAAAAACGTTTTTTGACTTTATAATAAAAATAATGTTCAAGAAATTGTTACTTACAGCAAATTAAATCTATATTTGTTATTGTAGAGGCCAGAGGGTCAAAACTAAGACGTTTCCAGGTACTTAAAATATAATCGTAAAAATAATTTGTTGTTGACAAAATTGACTTTTTTGTACCTACCAAACTCAAAAATAACAATGAGATAAACTTGTTAAATAATTCTATATAGGTAGGTGATTAAGATTTACTTTATTTTCACAATTATAAACTGTTATTAAAACCACAACTTTGTTTTTCGTTTATTCTTAAATTTATTCACATATGATATTTTTATTTTTATTTTGAAAGATATTTTCATCTGTACAAGCATAATAATACAATGAATAAAAAAATATAACATATAAATTATTGTTTTATTATTTTAAGATTAGATCAAATACTTCTAAAAGTATTCTAATAATACTCACATTTAATTTTATTATTTCTAACTATATTTGCATTACATATTATTTATGAAAATATGTTTAAAAACTCACCCAAATACTTTTTATATGTAAATTAGTTTTTATTATACTATTTACAAATACGATTTTT
This sequence comes from Aphis gossypii, assembly GCF_020184175.1. Classification (NCBI taxonomy): domain Eukaryota; kingdom Metazoa; phylum Arthropoda; class Insecta; order Hemiptera; family Aphididae; genus Aphis; species Aphis gossypii. Next base: position 4,758,515 of record NC_065532.1, read on the forward strand.
AAAATATTCACATAAACATACCAACGTCAATGTTATACAAACTATTTGAATAGTATATACAATTTAAAAAAAATCTATACAAAATATTGAAGAACTATTTAAATACTAAAGTAATTTTACAACATTTTTATAAATATTTATAGCTACTAGCCACGGGTTAATTTCCTGTCATCGTTATTCAAAGACCCTAGTCTAAAATATTATTAAATCAATTAGTTATAACAGCAAATAAACAAGTTTACCAGTTTAACTGTAAATCCGTGTAAAATATTTAACTTTATTTCTATTAGGTATTTACTTATTTTTTACTAACATAAATGTAATATTTTCCTCCGTCAATACTATAATAATGTTAAAAACAATTCCTTATCTTAGGTTAATCTTTATCCTTTATTTTAAATATACAAACATATAGGTACTATAACTTATAGAACACAAATTATTTAATTAACATATTTTCATAAATTCAAAATTTTTTTTTAAATAATGTATAAATCAAAATCTACGATAATGAGAATGCGAAACGTTATTATGTAGGTACGTGTATTAAACTAAAACAACTGGGAAATATTTAAATATATTTATTATTTATTTATAATTTTGTGGCATTATGAATTCGAGTATCTGTTGTATTATTCAAGCGTGATTAAGTATCATTAACAAATTATCACTAATGGAAAAATGCAATTTTTTTCACCTTTTAACAGCTTAAACATTTTCTCATGAATATAATAAATTATTGTTTGCGTTTTATATGTTTAATGTTAGGTTTGTATTCGTAAAAATTAAAATTTCAAAAATAACTTTGAATTAATAAAAAATATAATGATTTTTTGAATAAAAATTATTTTTATGATTACATGATATTAAATAAATAAATTATTATTAGTAAAAATATATACTTAACTGTGGTATAAATACAAATGCAAAGTGGTTGTGTTATCTTGTAAACCTGTATAGTAATATATCATCAATCATAAGTTGTAATGTTTTCTGACCTAAATACTTCCATGTTATCGATAATTTTATAACTAAAAAATAAAATTAAACATGATGTTTTTACTAAATTACAATCTTCTATGTAATTAATACGGAAAGTCATTTTAACATTTAGTATTATTTTGAACATATTTGGTTGATTTAAATGAAAGTTTAAGGTTATGATCGCTAAAATAACAAATATTAAAATAATTTGTTATAAAATATAGGTATCGTTGAAAATTGATTTTTAATACTACTTTACATATTGTAGTACCTAGTCTTAGTTACTAGTTCGTTACTTTGTAGGTACCTACTTGATTTTGAATAATATTGTATGCTTATTTATATTACCTATATATTATTATTCGCATATTAGATATAGGGACAAATCTCACCGATTCTTTAATTCCCTGTTTCATAATGGAGTTGAAATTATAATCGGAATCGATTCATTACCACAATTATATAAATATATTAAACTATAAATCTCGACCAAGTGATTATATGTAATCAATTTCACAACTCAGTATTCAGTGCCACTACCGAGAGTGCTGCAGGGGCACCCACTGTAAGTTAAGGGCCGATAAGTTGTACTAGTTTGATTGGTTTGATTTTAAATAAAATAAGTTATTAGGATTTAATCTATACTGACATATTTGTCTAAATATATTTTTGATAACTATATATCAAACTAATAATTTAAAAATTATACCTTAAATAAATTGTGTAAAATGTGCTTGCATTTCCGTCGAAAGCCTATGAATACCAAGTTGTGGCACTGTATATAAATTTAATAATAAATCACTAAATAATATTTAGGTGTTTGTAATAAATTAATTTTATAGTTTGTATTTATATTTCTTAGATTTTACTAAAATGTCATGCATAACGAATTATTATTAAGAACTATAGATATTTATTTAATGTAGATGTGTATTCTGATGGGTCAGGCTAAAAAAAAATAACCCCAATAAATGATTCTGATGCACACCCCTAAATGTGTACAATGATATGATTGACAAGTAGTATTAATTTTCGTACTGAACTGCCTTACTACTATTTATTTGTTTATCTCACGCGCAGTATTATCATTGTTTCTCTAACGTGTATTGGCTCTATCTGATTGTGATGTCGTTGTCGTTGTCGCCCACCACTGTCCTTAACCAACGCCAATTTCACCGACGTGTTTCCCACTGTATGTCTACTGCAGATATTTTAATCAGTGCACTTGGCCATGGGGTCAGTTGTCAATCTGACTTTCGTCAGCTGTTCCGCGTGAATGATAAACGATCAGATCCAGCGCCATACAACTCAAACTACCACTAAACGTACCTCGCGATATTATTTTTAGTAATAATGACAATCGATGTTTACCAGCACTTCAATATATACATTTATATAGGTACTTCTGTTGAATTTAAAATGTGTTTCATAAATATTTCTAAATTATAACAAAAAAAAAAAATTATTTTTTTCAAAAATAACCTAGCTTTATTAGCTCTAAAAAGTAATGACACAAAAAAAAATATTGTTGTAATCCTAATACATTATATACTAAATCCCATGCATTCGGCTACAAATCTAAAATTTAAAATCAGAACAATGTTTTAAGTGTTGAGCTTATTCAGTTTATAAAGTATATGTAGAGTAGTACAAAAGTTTTTATTAAGATCTCTATAGTGAAAAAAGACTTGTGAATCACAAAAGAAGTTATAATAACATTAAGTCATTGAAGTTTTAAACCTATATTTATCGTGAAACAAATCGCTAAAGTATAACAAATAATAGTTTCATTATTCTCATCAATAAACTTTTGTTTTAATTTTCTTCAGTAAAAATTAGACTTTTAAATTGTATTTTGTTGTGACTTATATTATTTACCTGAAATGCATCACTTAATACATACTTAATATACATATTAATGTATCAAGGACAAGTTATATAATAAAATAAATTATTTATTTGTATTATATCAAGTAGGTATATTAATTACCTTGTATAATATAGGTACATTTTCCTTATAAGATAGAATTAAATTCATTTTGTAATTTAAATTACATTAATTTTATTAATTACATTTTTAATTCATATATATAGTTACGTTACTTATATTACATACATATAACTAGTGTCTAGTATTGAATTATATTTCAAAAAATTACAGCTACATTTATTTTTATTATAATATTGTTCATTTTTTTCAAAAGTTTTATGCTGAATTTATTATTCGTAATTTTTTTTGATTTAAAAATATAACCAAATAGGTTAGGTTAAACATGTCTGATTAAACTATATAAAATGATTTGTTTATTACATATGTCATCAGCGTATTATAAAGAATAAATACAGAAATAATACAGTTATATTAACTTTTTACTCTTCGGGCTATCAATTAATGCTTTTACCTTTTATGATATTGATAAAAATATGTCGAATTGCAATTTTCGCTTGCAAAAATATAAATAAAATCATAATGATTAAGCATCTATTCAAGAGTATTCTATCTATTTTTTTCAGAAGAGTATTGATTATCATTTTTAAAATTTAATTGATTTGTGGATTTGTATAAATTGAATTAATTTTTCTAGTCTTATCTTAAAGTAAATACCTACTATTTTTCATGTTAAAGATATTTTCATGAAAATTCAGATTTATCTCTCGGAGAATTTGTTATCGTCCTAGAATAATTAAATATTTATAATAATTTTAACCGTTAACAATGAAGTATGTTTTTATTCAACTATGATATTCCAAAAGAAAAATGTATTTACGCAACCACTCACGAATACATAGATATAATTCTATAGGTACGTACATATTTATTTTATTGTCAGCCGTCAGGTATTCATATAATATGTCACATTTTTAATTAATAATATCGTTATTATAATCCTAAAAAGTATGATAAAGATTAATAAAATAACATTGATATTATATTGACATATAGTATATAACTAAGTATCTGTTGGCTATTTTTATTTAAAGACATAATGTAAAATCTGAGAAAAAAAATTTCAACTAGTACACTATGTAAGATCTATTTTATTAATTAAAAAAATATGTAAAGGAGTTTATACAGCTCGTACACTACACTATAGGTATATATTATATTTACTAACTATTATAATTTGTAATGGTATCTTTAACATAAGGTATAGACGATCACGTTTAGTACATAGAGTCTAACTGTCTAAGTCACGCTTGTGTTATTAGATGATTTCTCTTTAGTTAACTTATTGTAAATAATATGGGTTGTGGCTTATGATTATATTTAGTTGTAATAAAACCGCACAAAATAATAATACATAATTATAGAATTATTAGATATTATTAAGAATGTAAACAATAAAAATTATAAAAAGACAATTTTATAATAACACTAATCATTTACTTAATAATAATTCCATGACTATGCTTTCTATATAGTATTTCTTGACCTTAATTATTATATTAAAATATAGTGCCTATGCCATTTTGTTTTTCGTACTTCTCCTCAGATTACTACGAATTAAGTAATAGCAATTGTACTGTATAATTGATATCCTATGTATAACAACTATATAATACATATCCCTCAAAGAATAAAACCATATTCTATAATCTTTGATACCTAGCACATATTATATAGATGTCGGGCGATTTTTTTCTTTTTTTTCTGTTAATTGCTAGTCTACGGCTTTTGTTCGCTTTTTCAAGGGTGTCATTTAATAGAATTTCAGAAAAAAAAATCGCAATATTAAATAATCAATTTATATATTTAATTATAATAAGTACCTAGGTTTCAATACCCAAAAACCTATCAAAAATTCTCTAAAAAATAACAAAGAATGCATTTTCAAAATTTCAAATCAATAAATTATAATAAATAAATAATAATAATTGAAAAATCTTCTAAATTGTTTTGATATACACGCAAGTGAGAAAAAAAATACAACTATTTAACTTTCGGAATTTTTAACACCTCTTTGTCTTAAATAAACTATCAATAGTACAAAATTAAAATACCGAACTTACACAAGCACAATATTTAATAAAATATTACGTACCGGTCGTATTATATCATTAATTTTTTATATTAAGAATATTTATTTTCTTACTATGGATAATTTTTCTAACTACCCATTTAATATTAAGTTTATAATAATATACGATATACTTAGGTCTAGCATATTGCTTACGAACCACATAATATTACCTATACTCATAATGACTTATTATAGTTAACTACTATATACACCATTCAGTGCATGTCGTGTTTGTGTGTGTATGTGTGTGTAAATACAAAGCTTTGTGGTGTATGTGTATGTGATATGGGCTATTCAGGTGTTGGTGTCGACGGTTGGTGTGAGGAGTAATAGCAGCCGGCACGTGGTATCGCCGCTGCACGCCGCGGGCCGGTCTGGTGGAGCGCCGTGCGACGGCACCGCCCGCCGTGGATTCGTTGTATGAAAGTGTCGAGCAGCAGCGGCAGAGTTTGTGGAGGAGGAGGCGGAGGCGGTGTTTGCGGCAACGGTGGCGAAGACGGCAACGACACTGGAAGCCGCGGTGACAGCGGCGGCGGTGGCGGCGGTGCGCCCAACAACAACAACAGCAGCACCAGCAGCACCAGCACCTGCACCAGCAGCCCTCCGTGCAGTGAGGGTTGTGGCGGCGGCGGCGGCGGCGGTAGTGGTGGTAGCGGCCTGGTAGCTGGCGTGCTGGTCAGCGATCAGGGCGAAGTGATCAGCGACCGGTATGTGGGCGTGGCGAGGCAGTTCGCGTCGCGTCAAGCGTCCGAGCGTGGCTCGAACAAGGCCGACCAAAGCGACGGTAGTGACGACGAGACCACGCTCAGGCAAATGCTTGTGAGGTAAGCTAATACGCACCATCACCATATAGTTGCATGCTTTGCCGACTACTTGACAACGCCAACTACGCTGCTATTATATATACATCTTACATAATATTATACCAATAATATATTATAATGACTTTATAGCATATGACTTTCCTACGCGTTAATAGAAGCGACACTGCGAATATATTACGTGTACGCTGTGTATATATATAATTATTATAAAATAGAGAAATGGACGGAGCCGGTCGGTGTAATAGTCCGCCCGCGACTATAGGCTGTCCTAGAGGGGGCCTATAATATTATATTATTAATATATACTAAAAGAATTAATTCAATCATACGTCGGAAAGTATATCGATTAATATATTTTGCTATCTACTGCAATTTATAATTTATAAAACAATTATTGGAGCGCATCAGATTATTTTCCGCTCTCTTATGCACTGCACGTGCTCTCGGTTATATATAAGGTAACCAACAAGTCCCACCATCTCACCCCGCTAACTCCGTTAAGTTAGTCCCGTTTTTGCCCATTCTCACTATTATTATACGCTATTGCAGTGCCACCAGTACCGCGAGTATAGTACTGAAATTATCCAAAATTGCGAGATGGACCGTTGTCATCAGGTATCAAAGCCCACGTCGTATAACGTGCGCGAATGCCGTCAATATTGTTTCTTTATTACTCAATTCTAAGACGTCTGTAATTGAAAAGTCGATTTGTTTCGTATGACAAGGTGACGAATATTTTGCGAATTAGGCTTTATGACTGTTGCAGTCAATTGCAATAGTACCATTATAGTAACTTTAAACTTAAACACGTAGATAGTGTTTATATTATTTATTATATTATACTAAAATCAGTAGAATCACGCAAAACAAAAGACTTTTCAAAAAGTGACACATATAAATAAATATTTTAATTTGTAATGTCTGCGTCATTTCCAAATCCAACCTACTCCCGCAATGATCATAAACGCGTATATATTATATTATGTACAATATAATATTAGTTATATATTTCATGCTTGTGGTTTATGAATGCACATAATATACCCATCGACAAATTTTGAAAATTATCCCGCTAAAAACGCTTTAAATTTACGTGTATACATAATAATGCAATAATGTATAACATAACATATTATTATGATCGATTACTCCATTTCCACTTACACTGTAATCATACGCGAAAACGTACTAATATCGTTAATGTTTTCCGAAAATTTTAAATTTAGAATAACCCAGTGTTAAATACATGAAAATATTTTGAATAACTCTCAAAACGACTAAAAATATAAAATACATTTTAAAATATTTGTCAATTACAAAAATCTGATAAAAATATTATTAATTAATATTTTAAATATTTTTCGTTCATACTTAATTTTTGATTTGATTTTTACTTGTTTTTACTTACTACGGATGTTTAATAATTTAAAATATATGACATTGATTGAATTTTATATTTAATTAAATTAAAAAATAAAAATTAGCTGGAGAATTGTGTTCTAGATTTTAATATTTTACCGTACTAAACGAAAATCATAAACTACGCAATAATAATATACAATATACTCGAATATTATATATATATTATACATATATACTATATACAAACAATCGTGTTGTTTATTTGTAGTGTTTAACTTTTAGTTTCAACAAAAATGAAAATTTTTATCTAAACATTTGGACGAATCTTCAAGTACTTATGAATTCATTCTTGGAATTTGAAATTCGTCTGTATCACTCAAAAATACCAAATAACTGTTTTATCTGATGTTTTTATTTTATTTCTTAAAAGCATAATAATATTATAAGTGGTATTTCTTGAATTTTTCATTAATTTTCAATGTATTGGAGTCTACCTTGACTGTAAAGTCGTTTATATCATGGTATAGGTATTTAATTTTTATTGCAAACAATTATTTCATTATGTATAAGACTATTAAGCTGTAAGTAGATTAAAAATTTAAATGTTTTTGATATTATGTATGTTATTAATTTTTAATCTCTCTATTGCTGGGCACGTGAAACTAAAACATTACTTATACTGTCTAGACGTAATCGTATAAAATATAAATAAACATAATTATTAGAATAATACAATTAATACTTGGGTAACTTTTGTGAAATATAATTAATAAAATTTGATAAATAAATAAAATATAATAAATATTTTAAGTTTTCAATTAATATTAAAGAGATATTTTTTAGTTCACAAATTATTTTAAATTTTAATGTTTTATAATATTAGATAGTAATAGAAATTAAATATTATAATTTTAAGAAAAAGTTAATTTATAAAAAAAGTATTTAGTAGATTACCAAGTAAATAATGTTATAGATACATTTAGCTTTTGGCATGTTTTTAATTCGTTATGTATTGTATATTAGGTACATAAATAATGAATACCCTAAAAAAAATCGCTAGGTTAATAATTTATTATCGGATCTAACTCTATAATCCAAAACTAAAATATATAACTTTTCAAACTTTTAGCTCTCGTATACGGTCTATAGCTTTACTAATACTCATTTATGTACCTGTTTATATATTATATTTTAATATAGTGATATACCTTCTATGAGATACCAATATAATATGTACTAGTTGAAATTTCCTTAGACAAATTACCAATTATTAATATTTTAAAACAATACATTTAAATGCATTATATTGTACACTTATAATGTTAAGAAAAATACACTTTATTAATTTTATAATTGCATAAACTCTCTAAATCGCGAGGCTCCAAATTCCTGATGTGAAGGTCGGATTGTGATTTGCCAGTTATTGTTTCTCCTCACCACCGCTTATTATAACGAAATATACGTATTAGTTATTAATGAATTAAAATGAAAAATTATTTAAATAAATATATTTCCACTCAAAATATTATAATCTAAGTTAGATTGAATCTATTCTAAAATAATAAGTCGAATGAAATAATATGACTGTAATACTACCTATTCATTATTTACCTACTTTTCATTAGAATTAAATGTTGTTAGGTACCTACTATCTAAATTAAATTAAATTGAATTATTTTATAATACATTTTTATATGTGTATTTATTTTATCGTTACATCATAAACATCAATTAAAAAATAATTTTTTTGTCATATAAAAGAACTTGATTGTCTCAAATGAAGAAAATATTCAATTATAGTACTTCATGAAAAAACAAATTTTAAAATGAATAGGCACTGAAATTAATTAGACACTTTAAAAATCTATAATGATTTTTCATATTTTTAATAAGTACACAATTCATTATGTTCAAATTCAATAAGTGTAATAAACTTATGAGTTATGATTTATTTCACGGATTCAACGAAAATGTTTTATATAATAAACCCACTTACTTTATATTGTTTAGTCTGTAAGTTTTCAAATAGGTACCTATACGGTTATACGTTAAGAATGTTTTACTTGTTTAAGAGACGTCCTATGTTACTCATTCCGATCCAGTTAGCGTTCTCCATAAGCTGCTTTCATCGATCGAAATACCAGACAGACACTTTTTGTTAAGAAATCCAAAGACGTGTTCTTTTCTTTATTTAAGTCCCGCTTAACTTTTGGGGTTGCCAAGATGAACAAAAATAGAGAGAATTTTTTTCTTTTTAAATCGTCTGGAGACAAAATGAAAAAGTGTCACCACAAGACAATAGTAAAAGTTTTATAAAAGTTCAAGAGTTTTGAACTGTTTGACTTTGTCAACAGAGCTCTTTTATAAACAAAAAAAAAAAAAAAAAATTATAAAAAAACTTCCTCTTACTCATTTTTCTTTTTTATGAATATCATTACTAACTTAAAAATATATACATAATAGTGTAATGGTGCACGCATACTCATTAAATTTAATAGGTTTATTTTATCAATATTTAAAACAAGTTGTATATCACACAAAAATAATATTATCATATAGAGATTAGGAAAAAAAAGTCTTTATTTACATGATAAATATATTATTCAATTATAGTATAATTTGTTTTATTCAATTTAAGTTATTATCTATTATACTATAAAATATTAATTTAACATTATATTATCACAAAAGAAATTGTATTTAAGTATTTTATTTTATAGAACAATGTTTTGTTTACTTATCTACGTAAGGTAATAAATAGCTGACCCTCATTATCTCGACAATCAGTATTAAAGGTTTTGTTAATATAATCATTTTTTTTTCATACTTATTTTAAAGTCGTTGAAATATTTTCAAGAAACATATTATATTGTATTTCACGAATTGTTATTAATTCCTGGCTGGAAATATATCGAAAGTTGAGAATTAAATATCCGTTCAAATCCATTACGACCCAACGTATAAAAACATTAACGCAAAACCTGCAGTGAGCCACCACGGTCCTACTAAAAATAAACATTTATTGAGATAGTTGTATCGTCCTTTTAAGAATTCATATCGTAAAATATCTCAATAAAAATTAATTTTCATTAATTTTCCCGTACAAATGTCACGCCGACCACGGTACCTTGTGTTCTGCGGTATGATAAAGAATTCCCCCCCCCCGACCTTATCATATTTACTCATCACCCAATCTAGCTTAAATATTAAACATATAACCTATGATCTAGGGTATGAGTATAGCCAACAAGTCGATAGTGACTCCCTTTTGTAATTTTATAATTTTTTTTTCGATCATGAGTCGTGACAAGCTAAAAACATTCAGAGGTTGATCAAAAGTCCATAAAAGTTAGTTACTCCTGCCCTAGAGCACATTGGTATCTGAACTAAACATAGAAATATCAACTAAAAATAACATAAAAAATAATAAAACTCTCTTTTATGACTATATATCAATATGTTTTTTTTAAACTTATATCCCTGGAAGCTTGAACTAAAAAAATTGTTGCATAGTCACTGTTTACGCTCGTTACTTTATCACTAGAGCAGTCATAGTTATAATAACAAACACCTTTATGCGTCCATATGTTATGTATATGTATAATATCAAAGAACAAATATGCTGTATTTACTATAATCATAATACCTAATGGCAGACGGGCGCGTGTACGTTTTATTTACAGTAAAATTAAACAAATAAAAAAATAGATTATGTATATAATATGTATTGTAATAATAGTTTGATTTAGATAAAGTGTTAACTATATAAGGTGGTCCATTTAAATATCTATAGTCTACACTCATTATTTCAAATAACAACATATATATTTTTAATTTTATATTCAATAGCAACATTTTTTCATAATAATAGAGTAGTTACTTCCATCACTATTAATAATTATAATTTATACCTAATTAACTATACCTATTCATTTGAAATTCGATTTTTATGTATTCAAGTACTGTAAACATGGGCGCCCATTGGGACAAAAAATATTAAAAACTTGTAACTCAATAAATATTACCATAATATAATTATTATCTTTACATTTGAGAACTTTTTATTTTGACCCCCCCTAAAATTTTACTTATGGGCGCCCATGATTGTAAAAGATACTTTGTTTCAAAATATGAAATTGAAAATGTATGATGTCACTCAAAAATTAGTAACAATATCGGTAAAAAAAATTTTAAAAATATATTTTTTTCCAAAAATACATTTAATGTTGTTTTGCTATAACATCGAATTGTGTAAAGAAAATATTTCTAAAAAAGTTAAAACTTCTCGAAATAATGAGCGTAGACACTTATAAATTTATCACCGTATATATAATATGACGCACTAAAGTATTTAATGAAAGAATTGACACACACGCACACACACGAACACACATCGTCACTGCGTCATACTCAGTATATAAATTATATCCATCTCCATAACTCTGTATGTGTGTCTCATACTCTCATACGAGCCCCTGATGTGATTTCGAGCGTTCTCTTTCGCGGTCTTGCCCTATACTATGTGTGTATGTATCTCACTTGTACATATATTATATAGGATTACTTCCACATGGTTTACGTCCGCTAATGTCTGCTGTTTGCTCGTGGAATATACGATTACAATATATATATATTGGATTCTGTATATGCGTTATAAGTAGAAGATATACTTCTTACGCGTAGTACATACGAAATAGTATTACATGTACACATATCGTATTCGTTATAATATATATATATATGTATTATGTATATATAAATATGTACATTGTGTAGTGTTAAATACGATATATACGTATAATAATATAATGTATATGTTTGAACGCTGTATAATAGGTATATGTGGCATCAGTGTGGGAATCTAAGTTGGTTCGCCGACGCGTAACGGTGTATTTATATAATGGCTGTACGTATATTTGGCACTTGCATCGTTCGAGTCTTTCATATAATATAAAGAGATTCAATATAGCTATACTATTATTATTAGTATTTTTATAATGATACTAAGAGTAAAGCTATAATTATGAATAATTTTGACTATATTAATAATTGAGATTATATACCACAGTATATATTTGATTGAATTTTACTTACATTTTTACTTCGATGACACGACTATAAAATTATTAGGTACCATTTTTTTTTATTTTTTTTTTTTTTTTTGTAATCACTGTACATACCTACTAACAATAATTTTATAAACAACGTAAACTTTTTTAACTCTATTTTATGATTATCTTTGTATTTAATTATATGATCGTTATACACGCGTATCTATCTTTCTTCCTTTTTCAATTGATTACTACTTTTTATGTATTGAACAAAAATATAAAACGACAAAACACTCACTAAATATCAATAGTTTCAATATAATACACAGTAATAATATATTTTAACAATATGTGCCATGTGTAATAAGAACATAATCTAACGGATACAAATTAATGACAACATGTATTCTATATAGTTCCACAGTCTGCATATATTATGATAAATATTGCCTCAAATAAATATATTTATAATTATATTTTGAATAGCTTTATATATTTACTTAAATTGTAATTTGTAAGTTAGTTTAGCTTAAATTATAAGGTTATCATGTTTTAAGATAGTTATATAGAGTAAACAATTAAACTATTAATAATGAAATGTAAAATATAATTATAATAAGATATATATAATAATATTTACCTATACTTACGTGACAAATAAAGATTGCAAAATATTCGTATCCTACAATTATCGTGTGCACAATACTGCGTATTATTTAAATCGTACAGATGTTATTTTTAATTCAATTTGAATATTTTACTTGAGTATTTCAAGTAGAAATGTAGAATCGAATGGATTTTGTAACCGACGCCATCGAATACCTAAAACATCTACAGGTGTCAGCTAGACAGCTATAGTTTGTAATTAACGCGTTAACATGCTAAATACGAATTGTTGTTCAAGTATAATAAAATAGTTAGTTCGGAGTTAGGAATTTATGGTTGGCATAAAATTCAACCACGTGCAGCTAAAATAGCTGATTAAAAGAGACTAGAACAATAATATATTCACGGGTCAGTTTGTTTATTGTCTAGATTTAGAAAATAACAGCGTAGCACTGTTAAAAATTAAGATCCAATATTATTATAATTTAATATTATTATTTTTATATACAAACCTTTTTACATAGTATGTAGACATAATACGTATGTCTAACATATAGTTGGTGAATGTTGATTGTTCAAAGTTGGTGAGTGCCATTTGGTAATTGTTGAAAAATTGAAAACAATTACCAGTTTGACTACCGAATGTTGAATTTGTTTTACATTATATATAAAAGCACGGTAAAATATTGTCAGACAAGAAATTATCGGTAAAAATTCCATTCAGCGTATTCTTAACGATAAATCATAGATGTTATACATAATACATATCATTTATGTATAAGTTTCAAGTTTGTATTTGAAACTGAATATAGCGTTGTTAAAAAATAATTCGTTATACTTATACATAGGTTTATACATAATTATTGTACCTTCCGGCTCCCATCATCTATTTGGTATAATCAACATGGCGTATCTAGACCGTATAGTAATAAAAACGTAAAATCGAAAATAGATAATAGTGCGTAGAACCGTTTTCCGATTATTTTATAATACAAGAGGTATTATAATATAGGTAACCTATAGACACTTAACCTATATGAATAAATCGATCGATTAACCTGAGTATTTACCTATATAAATATATTATTATTTATTATATTATAATAGACTATATTATGTAGTGTTATACACTTATACCATGCAGTGTTCGGAACGTTCACAAAATAAATAAACGTATTAATATCTGGTTGTCATTGTTCATGCCTTATTCTATTTTTAAATTTAATAATAAAACAATAATCTTAATTTAATTAATTTACTTTGTTAAAAACTTTTTTTTTTGCAAATACAATTTAAAAGTTCGAAATTCACTATAAATCCATAATATAGAATATAAATAGTGTGAACGCAATGAACATGTCGTTTCCGAATACTGCATAATCATTCCCGCGTATTATATGAAATGTATAAGTAGCGTGTGCATATAAGCATATATTATTGTATAATATTATATATATTATAATAATGCGTTGGCTGTACCGCTTGTTCCAATGTCAGTATCGGATAACGATGTGCACGTGCCCTTCTTGTGTGTGTATAGCTCATACATGGTGGATGGTTTGCGCAGCTTGCAACACCAGGTGACGGACATGAGCGCCAATCTAACGACGCGGCTGGACGAGCTGCAGTCGCGTGGCGTGTCACCGAGTCCGGCCGCCTACTACGGCACCGAACACCGCGGCCACATGGAGACCAGTGTCGCGCTGTCCGAGATCCGGACTCAGCTGCACGAACTCACCAGGTCGCTGGAGTCATGCCAATCGGAGGTGACCGAGGTAAAGCGCGACATGGTGGCCATCAAGAACGAATTGGACACGGTGCAACAGGTCAAGGAGGAGATCGAGGAGCTCAGGGAGTACGTGGACCGTCTGGAGCTGCAGTCGCACCGCAGGAAGCTCAGGCTGCTCGAACAGGTCCTTATCGTCAGTCCTTCCATCCACATCGTTCAACCCTAAAATCCATCCCCTCGCAACAACCCCCCTAGGCGCGCCACGAATATTGCATGCTACACGTTCGTCACGCGCCCGCGAAATCCTTCACAATGCGTTCGATGTTTGTCTATGCAGTAACGTTATTTTTTTTTTTTGCTGTAGTAGCCCTTTGTGCTTAATTACCAAATATAACTTGGTGCTTGTCCACAGACGCCAGTAGTATTATAATGATGTGCAGTTAAATATTATATTCAATTTTAATGTATTATTGAGGGTCAGATTAGGTTAGATAGAAATTTCCATTAAGGAGGAGGGGATGCATAAATCCTAAAAACACTAGCTAATTTTCGTAAAAAATAATTATTTTATTTTCTCTATTATCGGTATAATATTTATAGTATATATAAAAATAATGGTCATGGGGGATTCATCCTCAATATCCCTCTCGTCTACGCCCATATTGAAGGTACTTTTAACTATTATCAAACTCAGTAACAAAAGATATATACGTTGTAGTTAATTATAATAATACATTTATGTTATTATTTATTAATAATATCTTGACGTAAATCACAGTGAATAATGGCAGATAAAAAAAAAATAAAAATTACTGAAAATAATATTGAAAACTAGAATTTTTATTTTAACAATAAATTATGAAAAATCAATTGATAATAAAAGCCATAAGAGGGAGTGGGTATGACACACTCATTCTCTCCCGATCACGTCCCTGATGTTATGTATCAATGACTATATTTGTTCACTAACATAATACTATATTATATATAGGTACGGATGTGTACAACGTGACATGCTGATGTGTATATATTATATCTAAATAATATCTAAAAATGACCTATATATACATAGAGTATTATTATTTATTTAACCGACACTCCAAAAAGTTTCAAATCATGATTCAAGAATATATTTAAAATATTATATTAACCCATCTCTATGAATATTTTCCAATAAATTCATTTACGATATGATTTTTTTAAATTGTTTCCAAAGTTTATGCACAATTTGGATATTTTATAAATTATAATGAATGTGCATGTGATCACTGAGTCCTTTTGCACATAAAAGATAAACTTAATATTTATGATAAATGGTTTATTATACTTATTAGCCATTAGGTACTTCTTACAATTATTAATATTTGATTATTTAGAAGTACACAAAATATAAAAATAATAATAGTATAATACATTGGATATCTGAATAATTCTGCTACGGAAAACAATTAAGAAAAAATAACTAAATAGGTTGGTCCTGTATAATGTGTAATCATTATAACCCAACGGGTCTTTTTAATAATTGAAAGTTTATAATATGCCCACCGTGTTCACTATCATACTGTATTATATTATATACAAGCTGAATGCAAGATTAGCGATAAACAAAAACAAAAATCGCGTTCGGTTTCGTAATCCCTTGGAAACAATCTTGTAGTGCGTGACCAACGCACTAATATAATGTCTATTATACAGAATGATTCACCAAGCAAGTTCCTTTTTTAATGAATTTATTCAAATTATGATTTTTGTAATATTTAAGGAACATATTTTCATATACTTACATTTTTATATCATTCAAATAATATCCTGTGACGATACAAACTTCTTTTGAAAATTTTTATGTATCTAAATTAAAATTCGATCGAGTAGTTTCTGCGAGTTATAAAATATATATAATAATAATTATGCATATAAAAAGTATGTGTGATTTAGAATCCAGTATTTATTATACTAGAACAAATTTACATTTATCATAAGATGTTAAAAATAAATATTAATTTCTATAGTTTTCATATCATCACAGCCCCCATATTCTCAAACTCATTATCGTGTACCATATTGATATCATACTTCCAGTCAATTGAATGACATTGGTAAAATGACATATGTTATAGTGTATACTATTTATATTATATATATTCTATTAACTAATAAAATAGTTACATTTAAATGGGAGTTGTCGGTTTCCGCCAAAAATGAACTTTCTATTTTCCGTCAAATTAGAGAAAACGACATTACTTTTTCTACTAGTTATTATTTATTATAAAATTTGGAAACCATTACATAAAGATTAAATAATATTATATTGTATTTTTTTATATGTGTAGGTATACTCGTATATATACACTATATAGTACACACTATACAGATATTTAAATCATTACGCACGAATTATTTCAAGTTACCTATTATATAATAAAAATAATATTATAAAGATTTGTATTATAAAAAATTTATAATTTATTTAATTATTAAAAAATCAAAGACAAACCATATAAAAAAATACCATTAGATTAGTCTTTCAAAAAACTTTTTATTCTTTTAAAATAAATTCTTTTTGTTAGAGTAATCACTAACTTAAATCTAATTTATTATTAAATGTTATGATAAAATTTTATTTTTCTGACTTATAGGTATAATACCTATTATTATAACTTAGTATAATTAAAAAAGTTGTAAGTGTATAATAATTATTATTTAATTGTATACTGCTATCACACATAGTTACTAAAAAATATTATAACATTATTAAATCTTTACATAAGGGTTCCTAAACTTAAAAATTCTATTATTTGTAGCTGGATAAAGGATAAAGGAATGACGTTTTTTCTAATTTGGGAGAGACCGACGACACCTACCCAAATTCATGAACGGGCAATTACAATTATTTAAAATAAATTTTGTATTTTTATACTCTGATACAAAATTTAACGTAATTATTACAATATACTAAATATCATCATACAGCACGAAGTAATATATTAATATACCCTTATATACCCGCTTATTTTAAACATAATGATAACTTTTAGGCATGGTTTGAAATTGATTTATTCAAGCAGATTCATAATAATTAATATAATATGTTAAATTGTATATTTATTTAAGACATACTGTATTTTGCATTACCCACCCCTACCCATATTGTTAGTTTATCGGTTTTATTATGTACTTATCTGTTATATTATATAATATTATATAAGTGTTTAACAGAATCTATAAACTATAGGTTAGGTATATATCCAAACTTAGAAGTTTGTGTATTTGCATTTTGCATGGTTTTACTGAATGAACGTAGCTGCAGTATAGATAAACTACACACTTAAACCCCTTTCAGCATAAAAATTAAATGCTGATTGGTAGCAATAATATTTTCTACATTAAGCACCCAGTATTTATTATTGTTTAATCTCGGCACATTCTGTATTTACGTATTATTTTTACAATTTTTTTCAAATATATTTTATAATGAAAAATGCATCATTTTTATACAATTAAATTTTTAATTTTAGTAAATAATTATATTTAAATAATTTTAATATTTTTGTTTTTATAATATTGTGGTAAAAATGTATAGTATAACAGAATGTATAATTCATGTATCGATATATAAGAATAATTTCATGACACGACTCTAAGTACCCATCAATAAAGAATAAATATGTTAATTACTAAAATCTTGATTTTTTTTTTTTTTTAATTCAAAATTGTTTTACAAATTACAAGCCTGTATAGGTTATTTATACTCTTTACGAGAGATTATAAGCCTTTTAATCTCACTTTTCGGTAAACTTATCTTAATATAACTTATTATTTGTGCGAAAAAAACTTCCTTTACCTTATACGTAATTAAACTAAGTTTACAAACTATTTCATTTTACAAAACCACACTAAATCGCAAACCATTATACATATAAACAGAGAGAGAAAATTAGTATGATGTGATATTTTGCTCATTTCTCATATCATTAATAAAATCGTTATATCACAATAAAATTATTGTTTACCTTGTGCTTCAAGTTTTCTTTGAAATTTTCAGAACAAAAGGCGAACCGAAAAGAGAACTGAGTAGAAGTTTTTTAATTAATTTTCGTCACTGTTTTCCAGGACCAATAGACGTAGTTTGACTGATAATTAATAATAATGTGTTTAACTATCCCTTTCCATATGTTAACTTATATTATAAGTTATTTAAAACAAAAATTAAAAATAATTGTAGTTAAAATAAAACACACAATTTTTTCCACATTTTAAATGAATTATGTAAACTCATAGGTATTTAAGTATACGATAAGGTAATCAATAACATAAAAAATGTTTTGTTATAATTTTATCCATATAGTTTTGTGCAGTTTTATGTTTCAAAATTGTTTTATTTCGTGTCAAAATATTTGTTTTTTTAGTTCAATCATTTTAATACTATAAAGCAATAATATGGATATAAAAACAATTTTCGCTTTCATAGTGTACAGATAATAGGATTATATAGTTTAATAATATAGTGTTAGTACCTATACGTACTAACATCAATCTTTCACGATCGAGATGATCCATAGGACACTTGAAATTAATTTTTTCTGATTTTCTTTGATGGATCGCCGAAAAATTATACATTTTATAACCATCAAACTTTTATTTTTATTCTCAAACAAACAAATCAAAATTAAAAATAAAGGAATAATATTATTCGTAAAACCTAAAAAATATGCTCGCTCTGAGTACCTCCTAGAAAATATGTACTCCAGAGTTAGAAATTAGAATTTTTTACTCTTCTTCTATGAAACAGATACAAAACTTTTTTTTAATCTTAAATTTACTTCTGTGTTTTTAATCTACTGAAAATATGTTACTATATACCTACACAAATTTATTTAAACAAAATATAATTTTTAGTTTAGAGTTTTAATGCATGTGTATTTTATACTTACCTAGTGTTTTGTTATGAACTAATAAATCATATTCTTCAAACCGCATCTATTTTATAAGTACTAAAAAAATTATCTTAATTATGTTTATATATTAATTTGGTACCTAGTTATAGTAGTTATTATATTTGGTATATCATAATATTTTAAGTAAATCTTATTAGCGAAAATATTTAAAATAGTGTAATTTAATGATTCAGTTTTGGTATTAGCACAATATGAAACTAAGTACCAATTGCTCGTATCTTTACCTTAAATGTACCCATTTTGTGCATTAGTTTATTTAATAGTAGGTATGCCAAATATATTTAAAGTATATTATTGTTTATGAATAAAGCATAATTAAATTTTAATCAATAAAATTCCGTAGTGAGACAATTTTGTTTTTGTATGTGATTAATTGTTTTGTTTAATTTTTAAGGACCTTTGATTTGATTTTGTAGCATGTCAATTTTATTTAGAACATATTGTTGTTTATTAAAAAAATAATTCAAGTTTAATCATTTGAATTTTGTAGTGAAATAATTTTGTTTTTATGTTAATTATTATTTCGTTTAATTTTTAGGGACTTACGTTCTTTTTATCCTATACAATCTTGGCGTCAATGCTGGGCATGCTTCAGTTCGGTTACAATACTGGAGTAATAAATGCACCCGAAGGGGTAAATATACAATTTTATTATTTATTTAATAATAGATAATTCTAATTTACCTATTTACATTTTTAGAACATAGAGAAGTTCATCAAAGATGTATTTGAAGATCGGTATAAAGAAAATATGGACCACGCTCAAGCTGAGTTACTTTACTCATTTGCAGTATCCATTTTCGCCATTGGTGGTATGTTAGGTGGCTTCAGTGGCGGCATCATTGCCAACCGTTTCGGCAGGTCAGTCTATATTCTATAGATAATTTTTATTTACTTTAAATGTCTAAGAAAAAACAAATTAAATTTATAACTATTTTTAAATGTTTCAAATGAAGCATATTATACGCTTATATATATAGGTATTATAATAATACCTCACGTTATACTATACAACTTTTAGTATACGCAATTCACAATAAAAAAAATAATAATATGAGTAGCAATACCAGTTACTTATAATTATCTATATATATAGGTATACTGATCAGTGATCGTAATTTAAATATGATTTGTATTTACATTTTAATAACAAATAATTTTTTTATATTAATTAATTTTTGTAATCAAATGTACGTATAAATATAATAATAATACATACATATACATTAGTCAAAAGCCATGAAAATTTTTAAGTTTATGGTTTTTAAATAGGTAATTTCAACTAAATATCTAAATATACACATATTTTACAGCATAATGAGTTATTTATCATCAAATTATACTGAGTAATACTCTCAGTAAATAAACCTACAACCTGCACGAGTTGTTGGTATTTAGAAATAATTCATTACGTTAAAATGGCGTGCTATTGGTTTAAATTAATAAACGTTTCTATAAAACATTTTATATTTTAATGTACCTATTAAATATCTTATTTTTGTTATGTGAAAAAAAAATAAGTTTAATTTTAAATTTATTGAAATCTAAAGACAGAAGGTTACATGAATTAGGAAACCAACTATAATAATATTAGGATGGATATTTTTAATATCAAAAACTTGTAAATTACATTTATTTTTTATGGTAAAATTTTAAAATTTAAAAATTAAATCATTAACAACCCACTACCTAGATAGTACCTAATAATATTTAATAGTATCAATTGTATAAATAATTTCACTAAAGATATTTATCGTTAGTTTACAATAAACCCTGAAAATCCCAACATATTAAATAAACTATAAATTGAAACGAGTGAAAAAAAAACATTGGCGTTTTATATTTTAATAATTTAGTAATATGGAATTACTTTAAAACAATTAGTTCTTAAAACTAAACATTTTATTTATTAAGGAATAAAATGATAATTTTTAATGTTCAATAGAACTAATAAATTGGGTATAGTCTTGTTTTGATAAATAACAATATGAAAATATAATATCCCATACCCTATTTTTGACACATAAGAAGTGCCCATGACGTTTTTGTTATTAAAAATGGAAACAATAAATAAGGTTTAATTATATACCTACTATGCTGTCAATTCTTATCCAAGGACAACAGATTATTAAATGGCCTCTAATGCAATATAACAGAAAAATATTTATGACTAGCAATTCATATATTATTGAAAACGATTCTGTTTATTTATTTCGTTTTAAATTATAATTTTAAAATACATATTACAATATATGTTTTTATAACATATTGTAGTTAAATAATAATTTAAAGCTTAATTTTATTTATTTGTATCATGGTAGCATTGTTGGTTATAATTTTATTATTTCAAAAATGAAAGTATTTTTTTTGTTTATTATATGTATTTATAGATAAATTTTAGAAATTATAAATTTATTATAGTATTCGTTTTATCCAAATATTTATTCCACTAAACATATACATTACACACACTGAAAAAAAATAACCAATAATAATAGTTTTACTATAAAAATTTAAGCTTGACATTTTATTTTTATCGTAGGTATGTGTATCGCATTACTTACTTATTATTTTTATACTGATTATAGAAAAGGAGGCTTACTGCTTAATAGTTTTGTCGGAATTGGTGGCGCTTGCTTGATGGGTCTCACCAAGTACTTCAATTCGTATGAAGTGCTATTTATTGGCCGATTCATTATAGGAGTCAATTGTGGTATGAAAATCATTATTAAATATTTATTATTCATAGTTTATTATTTTAATGAAAGCTTTATCGTCTGTTTTAATAATTAAATCTTTTTATATTTAGGTTTGAATACATCACTAGTTCCAATGTATATATCAGAAATAGCGCCGCTCAACCTACGAGGTGGCCTCGGCACTGTCAATCAGTTAGCCGTAACCACTGGACTGCTCATATCCCAGATATTGGGTATAGAACAAATTTTGGGTACAGACGAAGGCTGGCCTTTATTATTAGGTAGGATTTTTACTATACATTATACCATAATATATACTTACTCAATTATAATTATAACATTATTCATATTTTTTTTTACTTCTAGGATTAGCTATATGCCCTGCCATATTACAATTAATTTTACTACCTGTATGTCCTGAATCGCCAAGGTATCTGTTGATAACTAAACAATGGGAAGAAGAAGCAAGAAAAGGTAATTATAAATACTAAATAGCTATTTAGCTAACTTAAAAATGATAATCTATATAGATATAATATTTTCCACCCGTCAATTTAAATTTTACGTTTCTACATTTTTATCTAATAATCTATATTATAAAATGATTTATTTAAGCATAATTTATTATATTTATCTTAATTAATATGAGGAAGAATAATCCTCTTCCCCCCTTCCCACAGAGCATTTTTCTTCAAATAACTTTAAGTATGATAAATTTAAATGATCATGAGTTATGAGACTATGAGTGCTGTTGCAAGTAAAGAAAATACAAAAGTTTTTTCTTGTTTAGTAGTCAATGGTGCTCTAAAGAGTATTGAAAATAAGTATAATACACCCACTACTGTTCGTACAGTGAAAAATAAAAACTGAAATAACCAGAATTTATTATTGGATTTTGGCTTAATTTGATTTGTTATTCTATACTGACTAAATAAATAAAAATAACAAGCAAATTAACAAATTCAATTATGTAATATGTACCTAACAATAATGATCATTGGATTATGGTCAATTATTAAATACTGTAGTTTTAAATGTTTTAATCCAACGAGAGCCATAAAAAACAGGCCCAAATAGTAAAATGAGCTGAATAAGTGTGGTATGCGTTCTGGATCCTTGATATTCACTTTTCTTAGCCATTGTTCAATATGTAGACTGATTAAAATTGATTTAATACTCACAGACCATAGTCCTGTATCACGTCATAATAAAACATATGAACACATTCGTTCATTTTCAAAGATGCATCGACATTTTATGGACGTCGATACGTGTTGTTTTAATTTTTAATTCTCTGATCAGAACGCAATACCTTTATCTACACTTATAAGGTTACAATCTTGATTCCGTGATATATAGAAATGATCAACTAAGACTTTCCGTAATTTTTTCATTATTTCGAAAATTATTTACGTTTCCCGTGTTTTTTTTAGCTCTGAGGAGGTTACGTGCAACCAATCAGATCGAAGAGGACATAGAAGAAATGCGTGCTGAAGAACGTGCTCAACAGTCTGAAGCTACGATATCCATGATGGAATTAGTATGCTCACCCACTCTAAGACAACCACTTATCATTAGTGTAGTCATGCAGTTGTCGCAACAGTTGTCCGGCATAAATGCCGTGAGTATTGTGTCATATAAGATATAACATTTAAAATATTTTCGTCCCTTAGATCAGATTTATTTTAATTTACAATAATATTTTTGCCCAGGTATTTTACTATTCAACTAGTCTGTTCATAACTGCTGGTTTGGCCGAGAATGTAGCTAAATTTGTAACAATAGGGATTGGTGTAATTATGGTGAATATGACACTGGTGACCATGCCATTGATGGATAAAACTGGTCGAAGAACATTACATCTGTACGGTCTGGGTGGAATGTTTATATTCTCGATATTCATTACGATATCATTGTTAATCACGGTAAGTTTTAAAGAGTATAATATCAAATTTGACGAAGAATGTAATCAATGAAATTCGGAATAAAATAAGCTAATATTCAGTGGTGTTTCCATAGGGTATACATTTACTCTCAACTTTCAAGTCATAATGAATTTGCGAAAAAAAAAAATAGTTAATTTTTTTTTTGTTGTGAGAAATTCATGTCCTTATTGTAAACCAAATAAAATATAATTTTTGGGCAAGGAAATTATTTCCCACTAGCGAAATCTGTGCACTTTGATAGCGTTTGTTGTTTGTCATCGAATATAATCGACGATAACATAATACATAACTAACTGGTAATACCTATACTAATAGTTATAAAAATACTACATTATTACTAAGTAGACCAAATTTATTTTCATCACAAAATTATTATTATTTTGGAAACCTTTTTTTAGAATCCTAAAGTTTTCAATTGAGATTATTTAAATTGTGCTAAGTATACCCCTAAAAAAGTTGAAGGATACATCACCTCTTATAATAAATATATTATTAATATGAATGCAATATTTGAGAATATTGGAAATTTGAAAATTATTAATACATCAAAAATTTTGTCCACGCTGCAAAGCAATAACTAATTCATCAACATTTACTCATTAGGCTTTAAGTTTTAAATAATTTTAAATGTTTGGAGTGCTTAGACTATTGAAGAAGTTATAATCATTACCTATAATTATATAACATTTTTAAAAAACGTTTTGTTAAATTCAGAAATTCGGTATAACCAGTTAGGTTATATAGGAATTCAGACTTCAATAATTTTCGTAATACATATTTATTGAGAAAATAAATGTATATAATCATAATTCAATGTACCTAAAAGCTACAATCGACTTATGGTTGGGGTATGCATCTATAAAAAATAAATTATTATTTATTTATATGTTTTTATTAAAATTACTATTGAAGTTAATTGTAAAATAGTAGGTATATCTACCTATTATCTAACAAAGTTTAATGAATTTTTAAACACTTATATAAAAGTACAATAATCGAAACGATGGGTATACTAAATAATCAATACTTAATTTTATTTAGATTAAGGCATGCATATTTATATATTTTGTTGCTGCTTATTATATGACTTATTAGATTTTACTTTCTTTTAGTTAAATTTTAAATTATTTTCCTAAACTAAATTAATTTTAAATTTGTATAATACGAACTCTTATACAACTTTTTATAGTATGTTTAAAATATACAAATAATATAGTTTATACCTTATTCATATATGACTATTATAGCTTGTATTTTGATATATATTCTAATTTCTAACGAATAAAAATTATTTTTCGTAATGAATCAACCATAATATAATATATAACAACATTAAATAATAAATGGATATTAGAAGAACATAATTTTAAAGTTGACTCAAGACCAAAAATGCTCTAAAAAAATTAGGAATATAAGTACCTATAGTTGTAGGCATCTACATTGTTACATTTAAACTAAATATTTGAAAAGATACATAAAAAGCAAAAATAAGGGAAGTGTACCATATTTAATGCATTTTGAAGTGTATAAAAAGATTTTAAATAAAAAATATTAGTTTTAATATATGCACTCTATGGAATAGGGTTATATTCTAGTATAAACTCTATACTCTGTCCAGCAAGATAACACACCAATTCTCCATATCTCCACTCAACACTCTGCCATCATAATTAGTAGGGTGTTGACGTGTAACGTAGGGATGCATAGAAGTCTTATTTTCATCGAGCCGCGCTTCTGAGACAGGTCACTGGACAGAGTATGTATAAGTAATTAGTTTATCTATTCTAAAAACAAATTATTTCTGTTGAAAAGATTGTATATTTATTAAGTATTTTATTTAAATATATTCTTTGTAAATTTTTCACAACTAACTGTATTCATATTTAATATTATTTTTAGTTAATATTTTAGTAGGTCTAAAAATATTTTTCAATCTCTTTTACTTAATCAGATTATCTGGGAAACATATAGGTAATAATATTAAATTTAAATAGTATTTCTAAGTTTGCAGTTATTTTATGTTTGCAATTAAGCTTTTTATTATTTTTGTTTTTTCAATAATTACATCGTTCCAGCCAAAGTTCTTAAAGTCACAATTTTATTTTTTAATTTGAACGTATTATTATTTTTTATTATTTTTGATTTATTATGACTGAGAATATTGGCTTGGGACGTTGAACTAGCTACTAGCGTCCCTTAGGAGTTTTTCGGTTTTGTGCAGGAAATGATCGATTGGATGTCGTACTTGGCCGTCGTATCCATACTTGGGTTTGTTGTATTCTTTGCCGTTGGTCCAGGCTCCATACCTTGGATGATTACTGCGGAACTCTTCAGCCAGGGTCCTCGGCCTGCGGCTATGTCAATCGCCGTGCTCATAAATTGGGTAGCCAATTTCGCCGTCGGCATAGGCTTCCAACCTCTAAAGGTCAGCTTATTTACAATATTTTGAATTAAAAAAGTTGCAAAATATTTTAATTACATAATATAAAAGAAAATCTAATAATACCTAATATATTTATATAATATTTATTCATAATTGTTTTTCAGACTGCATTGGATAATTATACATTCCTACCATTCAGCGTATTGCTGGCAATATTCTGGATATTTACTTATAAAAAAGTGCCAGAGACCAAAAATAAAACGTTCGAAGAGATACTAGCTCTATTTCGGCAAAACGGCAGGTGAGATGTTCTTTAGAAATCATAACTATATAGATATTTGGTTTAAAACAACATTCTTGTAAAAAAAGTCTTAACGCTTTAATTTTGTAAACGCTGCTAATACAGAGGAAGCGTCTTGGAATCAAGTCGCTTATACGGGTAAGTGCATGAGCCGAAAGATCTTAAAGTCCACGTTAAAATATTTATGTATTTATTTAATTAATTTTATAAATTTAAATTTGTTTTATTTTTGCTCGTGTTTACGCCCTATAGTATTTACTTAAACACCGTGACGATATTGTTTCTTCACTAATAAAATATTTTGTGATACTTATATTAACTTATAAAAATGCACTTTTACTCTATTATAAATATTATTCTTATAAAATATGATAAAAAGGTGTTGAAGCTTTGCATATACTAACGTGACTATTTTTTAGTTCTTTAATGCATGTGTTATTTTATTTTTATTTATTATTAGATATGTTTATTTTGAGTTGTTCGTTATTATTATTATTATTTATTTTAAATATATTTTCAGTTTGGTAGAGATCGAGGCTAGTAAAACCACGTCTACGATCACCTTAGTGAAACCAGAGGACACACCGTTAGACACGGATAAATACGCTTCTTAATATATTCCCAACATACAATATAACATATTAAATATTATGTTTAATAATTATTATTTTTATTATTATTTAGTATTATTTATTTATTTAAGACGTTAGACTTCATCAAAAATTATTTTATGTATTTTTTCTTTTGTACATCATTATATTATTTTTTAATTTTATTCAACATTGATTTATTTTATATTGATATACCTACCACTAATATTTTATACCAAATAGCAGAATTACTACGTACTTAAATGGAAACAAAAACAAATATCCAGTATTAAACATTGTTCACAGGAGTATGTTAAACTATTCAAACGCGTTAGACGAGCATTTACCGCCCTCCGAAAGGGCATCATTAATGGTGGCTGAGGAGAAACCTTTGCCAGACTCATGTAAGCTCAATCGGTTCTTTTTTATGTATTTATCTACGTACACTTTTCTTACATTTTAATTTTTGAAGAGAATTTATACAAAACCATATTAGTAGTGCTGTTATAAATGATAATGCGTATTGAATTTATACACCCACAAAATAACTTCTCGTTTTTCATTAGCTTAGTTATAACCCAAAATCCTGCAAAACATAGAATATTTGCTTAATATAATATAAATATCTCGTTGATTTCTTGTCTATGCTTTTTATATATCTTTTTTGGGTAATGTTGCATGATTCTTATTATTTATGTAAGTGCATACAAGGTATCAATATGTCATAATTACATACAAGTAACGTTCTCATTAAATTTCTTGATTGCAGTATAGGTACCTATTATATTTTGAATGATAATTAAAAAATAAATACTAACAGTTTATTACCAAAAATAATCATTAAAAATTGCTCGTTGTTGGTAAGGATTATATGTTAATCTGTTATTTGATTTGCATTATTTTATAAATGAATAGGCTTACTGTAGGTATAGTACCTACCTATATTTAAAATTTATATTATTTATCAACACACAATCCTTGAAACATTTTCCATAGTTTTAAAATGTAATTAGATAGGCGGTAGATACTAAACTTTATTAAAAACCTCGTTTATTGTTATGTACAATTTTTTGTGTTTTTGGTTCTAAAGTTTATCATATGAATATTATGAAAGATAATTAAATGTCCACTTAATATTCATAATTCATATGGTGTGGTGCTGTACCTATAATTTAATTTTTCCAAATAAACCATGAAAATGTTTTCTCTTTGAATGATTTTATAAACTAATCGATAATTATATAAATAAAAAATGTAATAGAAATGTAAGTAACTTAGTAGATAATATTCATTTTTATCACTGTCAAAAATAATTAATAGAATATTTATTCACTATAATCTGTATACATGAATTTTAAAATCTATAAAGAAAAGAAAAATTATTATGTAGGTAACATAATAAAGGTACTGTAGGTAGGTAATAATCAGGTACTGTCATAATTGCATAATATTTTATTTCATACAATTTGTCATTTGTATAATACATAGTTAAATATTTTACCTTGCACCTACATCTAAGATGGATTTGGGGCAGAAGTAGTTCACTGAGTACCATTATAGTTTATAAATTTAAATGTATGGTATGAACCATATGACATATTATGTCACTGTTATCCCTGATGTGAAAAGTTAGACCGTTTTATATAATTTTAAAATATGTATCAAATAAAAAAGTGAAATTTCAAAAAATAATTGAACTCGAGGGATGGTCTTAACACTAATCATATTACTATTAGGTACCTATTTATCAACGACCAATCAATAACTGCGCCACACACGTACATGCATACATATCATTGTTCGAGAGAAATTTAACTCTTTATTTTTAAATAAATTACAATTAAGATTTCTGAAATCTTCATAAATTTTAATTTAAGAAACAATTAGTTTAAAAGTACCTACAAAATATAAAGGATTATGTAATACATTACATACATTATTAACATTATTTTGTAAATTCAATTTTATATTATCATACCTAGGGTTGGATTTAGGGGAAGGCTAAGTGGGCTGTAGCCCAGGGACCCCCACAATTTAATAAATTTAATAAAAAATATATATATATTTTCTTGTTTCTAGATAAGAGGTCCCCACAGTGCATTCCGCCCACGGGCAACCACATACCTAAATCCGCCCCTGATCATACGTATTTTTATTTATATGTTTTAAATAAGGCTATAATGCTATTGTTTATACATTATAAGCCATTGACTTCGTTAAATTTCTTTTTAAGAAATACCTGCATGTATTGTCTTAGTCTAACTCATTGGTTCCCAATTGGTGGTCCACGGACCTCCAGAGGTCCACGCGTTGATGTTTGGGGGTCCGTGGTTATGTAGTACTTAAGTTTTTTTTTTATTTTTATTTTAATGGAATTATTAAAAATTAAATGTATTATATATATATATGTATATTATTCACATTATGCTCCACGTAGAGCTACACTGATTTTTTTTCATTTTTAT
Organism: Aphis gossypii; assembly: GCF_020184175.1. NCBI lineage: Eukaryota > Metazoa > Arthropoda > Insecta > Hemiptera > Aphididae > Aphis > Aphis gossypii. Next base: position 4,788,432 of record NC_065532.1, read on the forward strand.
AATTAAACAAAATTAAAAAATAAGTTATCACAAATAAATGGTCCAGGCCCGTAGCCAGACCAAATTTTCAGGTGAAGCAAGTAAACTTTTTTAGGGGCATTTTATATAAAAACAATATCTTTCTAATATTTTTAGGGGGCAACGCCCCCTCTCCCCCCCCCCATGGCTACGAGCCTAAAGTGGTCCCCCTTCTAGTTTAAGTTTTAGCTAGGAGTCTGTAGCTCAATGCTAATTGGGAACCACTCTAACCAATACAATGTAATTGTATGTATGTGTGTGGGTAAAAATAAAGAAATAAAATATATATAACTTCACAACAAACGATGCAAAATGTACCATTTAATATTATTCATTAACTGAGTGTTGCTAATTTCCAAAGTTAATGTTACCGTTTTTTTTATTATTATTGTTTCATGGCACTTATACAAAAACAGCACCAGTACAACACTCTCCGACGGACCAGGAGGTGTGTGCTGTATGCGTCAACACTGGCAGTTCCCTCATGATGACGTCTCCGAACGTAACTCGCCGGTCGAGTCACACGCTCAGTAACCACGTTTGCCAAATGGACTAAACCGTCGCATATATATTATATGCATATTATTATTATTATTAAAATATTATTATTATTATTATTATTATTATTATTATTATTATTATTATTATTATTTATAATAATAATAATAATTTAGAACAAAACGTTGTATCAACAAAAAATATTTAACAAATATTTATAAACATACATTATAATAAAAAAAAAAATAGAGCATATATTATATGTAAGGCTTATTCGTAAGACAATTTCAATCTTTTTCATTATTATATTTTATTATTGACATATAACAGCCATAATACCTATACCTAATATTTACCTTTTATACGTTAGGATACCTACTTTCTACAATCAAGCGATACCAAGAGATGAAACCTTAGAAATTAGATCATATGCTAAGTCCTGTGTATCTATTCGTATATAATATGATCTACGGATAAAACCAACTATCTACCAATGATGATGGTCTTGGTAATCGTAGTCAATGTTACAGTCAGTAGACCTATAATAGTACCCTTGCATATTATTATTAATCCTTTATACCGATAAACGTCCTTCGGAGATATTTTACAATTATCTATTGAATATTGTTCATAGATGTAACCTGTACCTACCAGTTGATTAATTTAGTGAAAAACACGTATTTATAATTTTTTTTATAGTTTCAAGACGGACAAAACGACATTTTTGAAAAAATGAATTTATTTTGTGCTTTTTTTTTAATCGTTCCTATATTCAGTTTTTACTTTTTTGAATGACAATATATCTAAATTTTTTATTCCATATTCCAAAGTACCATATTATTCGGAGTATTTCTATGAATAAAATCAAATTTCGTAGAGTAGTTAATTATTTTTAGGTATTAGGTAAGCGTTTATAATTCAAATAAGATGAATAGTAAACCTACATTTTGCAGTATTCTATGGCCCTATACTATTTCACTCGGCTCAATTATATCAACCTACTTAAAATTCTTATAATACACCAATTACTTAGATAGTTAGATCTATTCGTTTAAAATTATAAATTCTCCGAAAATATTATATTTTGTAATAAGGAATTTAAATATTGCCATTATAAAAAATAAAAACTCAGATACTATCTTTTTTTCAATTATGTTGTTCCTATGTTATAACCTTCTTAAATTTATGTAAAAAATTATTTTTTAAAACTTAAATAATTTTTGAAATAATAAGTGTTGCTTGATAAGTAATCATCCGATATAAATAAATTATATACATTTATTTTAATATATTCCCTGCTTACATAATTTATGATAATTATTGATAATCAATTATTTTCAACTACAATAAATAATACAGGAAATTAGATTGTATAGGAATTAAAGAAAATATGCACACAATTTGAATCATCTTTATGGGTTTATCGAGTAAATTTAACTTAATAATAATTTTTTTTAACCAGACTATATCATGAGTCATTAGTTATTACCTATTTACAGTATGTACGAATATGCACCTACACTTCAAATAGGTACACCTAAAGTTATAAATATCAAAAAATGCAGTTCACAATCATATTAAATGAATTAGCGTACCAAATAATAAACGTCTATTTTAATGTCACACAATTTAAAAAAAGTTTACGTCCCGGCTTGATTTGACGCTCAACTATCAGATACTAATAAAAACAATAATATATAATATTAAGGATACTGGCGTTAAAAAACTTTAAAATATTATTAAATTAAACACTCTAAAATAATTAGAATATGAATTTAAAATCATGATAAACAAATGACTACATTCGTGGGGTATAATCTTTTCGTTGTTTTAAAATTTAAATAAATATTATTGTTTCTATATACCCATGTGGTCATGCCTTTATGGCCAATTTTTTTGTACTTTTTTAATATACGCTTCTCTAATAACCATATAATTTCATGATGATCTGACGTTACTAAATTGAAGTAGACGTTTTATTGTTTAACACATAACTCGAACGGTATTGCATAATATAATATAAATAATTGTATGTATGCGTGCGTGGACCAGCCAATTACCAAGCTAACGATTAATATTATATCAATACTAATTAACCATACATTAATTTAATCTTGTTGTTATGATTTTCTATGCGCACACAAGTCGTACACATCACCAAGTTATAAATTATACAAATTATTATTATAGGCCTATTGTTGGTGCTCCATGACTATATTATATGATCACATCATAATATTATAATAATTGTTAATATTATATTTTTTTTACGAAAAATCTCTTTTAAATTTTGCATTCAAAAGTAGATACCTAATTAAGGTATGAACATAATACGGTAGGTTTATCTACACATACTTGATTATTATTTTCATATTAAGATAGGTTCTTCTTATTATAGTTAAAATCTAATAGTGATACTTAAAACATAGAATTTAAATTCATAACAATTTAAAAAAAAAAAATCATCAATACTAATAATATTTATACTGTGTACTGTATTTAGTGTAAACGAATAAGTGTTCTTTGTAAATATTGTTATTGTTTTTATTGAATATTATACATTTTGTTCATTTGTACATAAACTCGAAATTAAATAATTTTTTTTTTTTTTTGTAAATTACAAATAACATTTTAAACAAAGCTCATGATGACTGAGAAACCGTACTATTATTAAATGTTAAGGACAAGGAATTTACAATGTTTTTCCCAAAGAAAACCTATTACAACTTTTTGTTATTCTTCAGCATATTATGTATTTTAAAATATGCAAAACATACATTATTATATAGTCAATTTTGCAATAATATTGTTTTAGAATAATTTATTATGTATTAGGCCTACAGAATAATATAATAATAATAATAGCTACATTTGTCGAACTAAAAAGACTAAGTAGTTATATCAAAAACTTAAACCCTCGTTGATTTTTTTGTAATTGTTATGAAAAATGGTAAAAACTTAAGTACTAATTATTATCAAAAAATTTAATTCTAAATTTGTAGATATATATTGTTGAGTTTTAGTAATTAGTATTCATCAATGTTTTTTGATGTATTATTTTTAATAGAAAACAAATTTATATATTACATATATATACAGTTAAATTTAAAAAAATATATATAAAAAATGCATAAAATGTGTAAACAATTTGTAAAAATAAAGTATTATAATAAAGAGATTTTAGAAAATGGAACTTTTATACTGGAGTTTTAAAAAAAAAATGTTTATATTTATATTTATTGTCCAATTACAAATATATTAAATTATATACCACTTAGTTATACATTTAAATATTTGATAAAAACAAATTGGGCTAACAAAAAATAAACTTACTATTTTAAATACTTCTTAATGAAGTACTAATGAGTAATGGTAATACAATTATTCAAAAAATATATTCATGAATAAATTGATAATAAAACTATTAATTATAGTTAAGTAAGTTAAAATAATAGGACAAAAACAACAATAATAACAAAGCATAACAACTTAAAAAACAAATAAAAAAACTATTACTCTTAGATTTATTATCATCTTAAAATGTTTAAAAAATGAAAAGGTTAAATATTAACTTTAAGTTATAATACATATTTTACTCAATATAGCTCAATTAATGTTTTACAATTACATATATTTTTATATTAATAAGTAGTCAGAATTTTTTTAGTAGTTAATTTTACTAAAAAAAACTTAACTTATAAAAAACAAAAAGTCTAACATAATTGAAAGCATACAAATTTTCAAAATAATAATTCTATTGTTCAGAATACATTTTTTTTGAATTACATGAAACTAAAAAATTTTTTAAAACCGTAAAATCATCAAATATACAACCGCTTAAAGATGGATACTGTTCAATTATATTTTTATCTATATGAACTAAACATGCAGACCATCCAGCATTTTTTGCACCTTTAAAGTCCAATAAATAAGAGTCACCGATATGCAAAAATTGCTCACGGTTTAAACCCTTTTCAATATATGATTCTGCTTTTCTAAATATTTTAATATCTGGCTTCTCTGACCTCACTTCATATGATGACAAAATAAATTTAAAATAATGAGAAAGACCAAGATTTTTTATCATAGAGTTAATTCTTGGATCATAATTAGTCAAAACTCCCAGCGGTATTTGTTCATTATTCAAATACTCCAGTAACTCAATTGCTCCATTTTGTACTTTAAATGTTTCTCCAGTACTGTAAGTCATCATCAAATCGTCAATTATATCTGTTAGAGGTACATTCTCAGTGATATTTTCTAGCTGAAATGCTTTGCTGAAAACATTTTGTGCATAAAGTCTCCAATAGTTTTCCCATTTAAGTCCAGTATAAAGACCAAAATTTGGGTGTGCTTTTGTCATAAATGTCCAATTTTTATTAATCAAATTTTCGAGAGTTGATAATCTTACTTCTAAGCCATATTTATTTAAAATATTAGAGTATTCTACAGCTGGAGAACTTCGATATTTTAATAAAGTACCAGTTATATCAAATGTTATCAACTTGAATGCTTGACGATTCATTTTAGTCAATAATTCTGAAAATGATTATGAAAATGTTCAATAATACAGTCAAATATTATAATTTAGAAAATAAAAACAATGTATATAAATATAGGTTTATTTTCAAAAATGTTACCCGGCTAATTATTTTATTAGGATAGATAGGTAACATTAAAATATATCTTAAAGATTACACTTTTAATTAATTAAATCTTTTTTTTTTTTAATGTACATCAGCTCCACTAATATTATGTTAATACCCAAATCCTAACCTAGCCTGGAAGATAAGGAAAATAGAATTTATAAATACAAATGTTAAATATATAACATATATATGTATATATTTATATAATAATTATATACAGAAACCTTTAACATTTACAAAACAACATTAGAAAATGTTCTGTACAAAAATATTTCTGTATCATTATTAATTTTACTATCTAATATGCCAAATTAAATATACATTATTATACCCTTTATAAATATCTATAATTTGAGTGGATCTCATAAATATCTAGTTAACAAAACAATGAAACTTTTATTTTGACTTAAGTGAATTAAAATAAACTTTGTGACATAATATAATATTTGTTATAAATATATACATACATTAATATATGTGGATTAATCATATAATTAAAATATTCAGTAATAGATTTTATTGAGCTATACACTTATTTTTATTTACCAATTAATAACAACCATCAATTACTAATTTAAAAACAAATAACAATTAATATTTATACTACCTACTTAGAATGTAATAGTGACCAGTGCCATTTAGTGGTAAATTATTTTATTAAAATATATGGAAATTTTGATCAACTGTCGGTAAGTATATAAAAAAATAAGATTTTTAATTCTAATTTGTGCAATTAGAAATAAAAAAAGTACTCAAAAGGCTGGATATTAAGTACTAGGTACTTATGGAGAATTTATATCTCAACATAGGTAAGCCAAAGATGTATTATAATTTTTAATCTATTAACAACAATAACATAATACATTTTACAATATCAATACAGTATATTATTTTAATTTTTTACATATAAATTAAATTACATAATATTGTATTGATACAGTTCTGGTACCAATAATTAAGAGTTCAATAAATTATATGTGCAATATATTGGAAAAACATACCAACTAATACCAAAATCATACCTTGATATTAATCTGTGCAAAACTATTGTTTCAAATTATTCTTTTTGAAAATGTTAATTACCTGAAAAGTTTAGGTACCTACAACCTATTAACGAGTAATGAGTACTTGGCCTGGTATTTGATAGAGCACATAAATATCATAAACAAAAATAAATATATTAGTTTAGTTAGTAGGAATTATAAAATTTAGATACTTGATGTATTTTGTGATAAAATGTTAAACACGTGAATTTGTTTTTAAAATGAATAATTTATAATTTAAATACAGGTTGCATACTTAATATAATATAACATGAAAAATAAATAAAGATTCAAACAGTTTAAAAATAAGGACAAAAAAACTGTAGTGGTACATTATTATAACTGCATCAACATTAGATTTTGTTTGTTACTATTACCAAAAATATCTAATAAATAATTAACTCTGAGGTAACTAAAATTTGTTAATTAAATGCATAGTTATTTAGTTAGTTCTCAGTAGTGTGTAACACTAAATACAATCAGGGTAAATGACAAATGTCCTTTTTCAGGTATTAAATGGAGTGATGAATGCTTGACATGTAATAAATAATTTACTGTAAATAGTAAATGAATAAAAGCAAATTTGAAATCACTTTTATAGTAAAACACTAGGTAAATACTTATATTATTTAATTAACTAATTTGATAAATAGGTACTTCTATATTATAATCTTTGGAAAATTCATTAACATTAAAAAAAATAATTGTCTTCGTTATTTTACAGTGAGTGGATAGTGGATACCCCTAAGTGATTAAAATAAGCTTCTGCACAATAGTTAGTTATTATATTAATTAATGATTTAAAATAATGTATTTTACCTGTCTTTGAGCAAGTAAATTATTCAATTTGTCTGTAGCAGGTAGTATTGTAGTATATTATTTTTAATATTTTGAAAGTATTCTGATTCGTTTTAATCGGTTTCTTAATTTATTATAATCCCTCAAGTTGTAATAATTGTGTACACCATTCATCATTACGTCATTAATTCGAGTGTTATTTTTCTTCTAGATCTAATAAATATTTTTATCTGGTGTCATTAAAAATGTGAATAATAAATAATAATTAGCATATATCAACTAAAAAAGTAAAAATTACATTGAACCTATTAAAATTACTTATCTATTTATATGAAATACTTTTTAATATAATATCAATCACTGTTGTTGATTATTAATACTATGCTACTTTTTTATTTAAGCCTTTCATGAATATTATTAAGTCTTAACCTTAGAGTATAATATTAAATTATCTTTACTCTTATGAACGATCAGCAGACAGCAAGTGATATAACGAAAAACAAACTATAATACCAAAGAACAAACTAATACTACACGAACATTTCAAATATCAGATGTTGTGATACTGAAATTGTTTTTTTTTTTTAACAAAGAAGAGTGAAGGCCACGGTTATTGTTTTGGGGTTTTAATAATACATTTAAATTCTTTATTATTCTAGCTCACAGAGCACAGCAGCTGCTGCTGCGCAGCTGATGTTTATGTTTCTTGTATCACACTTGATAGTGTGATAACAATTGTTGTTATTATTTTTAGGTTAGGTTCAATGTTAGATATAATTTAACTTGTCATTTTGTCATCTTAATAACAAACTCAAAACTGTCTCAAGTGTAATCAATAGTTAAGACTTAAGTTTTACATTAAAATATTTTTAACTAATTCGAGTTAAATCTCAATCCTTAAATATGGATACAATTATTGATAGAGGAGCACCAAAAGCTCGTAACTTTGAACCATATGCAAGTAATGGAGGGTAAGTTACAAATATGATAGTTTTTTTGGTTTTCTTATAACTTATTTTCTTCTTATTATTATTATTTATTTTGAATACCTACCTAATTACTTTTAAATACTTACAGTTCAATTGTTGCCATTAGTGGTAAGGATTTTGCAATTGTTGCTTCTGATACTCGTCTTAGTGAAGGCTATATGATCTATACACGTAAACAATCAAAGTTATTCCAATTGTCTGACAAGTCAGTTCTTGGGTGCACAGGGTGTTGGTGTGACACATTATCATTGACCAATATTATTCAGTCTCAATTGAAGGTAAACAATATCATAACCTTTTATTATAAAATATTTATACTTAAATATAATACTTTTTCAGTCATATTTGTACGATCACAACACAATAATGCAGCCTAATTCTATTGCTCAATTGCTGTCTACTTTGCTGTACAGCAGACGTTTTTTCCCATATTACGTGTACAATGTACTTGCTGGACTCGATAATAATGGTGAAGGTTGTTTATACAGTTATGATCCTGTAGGCCATTGTGAAAAAGTGAATTATACTGCTGGTGGCAGTTCTGGTGTTCTCATGCAACCTTTTTTGGATAGTTGGGTAAGTCACAGTTTAAATTCAATTTACTTTTATTAAACATCTTTTTGTGAAATATTCTTCTAATAAGCTAATTATCACAAAAAATATTTTGTTATTAAGCTATCTATCAAATGTATGTTCTTTATATTTGCCTTAATACTAACAGTTAAATTTTCAGCAACATGATAAAAACTTAAAAACAATAAACATCTTAAACATATATTAGTACTAGTATCCAATATCTGATATTAGAAAAAAAATAGTCAAACATACCTACCTACCTACCTATATTAATTATTAATTTAAAATAAAATTAGTTAATTATTAAACAAATATGTTTTATTATTAAATAGTCATTTTTTCAAATAATATGTTTTAATCGCGCTTATTATAGAGATAGGATTATATACAATGATATTTTAATTAGGAGTATTTCCATATAAAACTAACGAATAACATTAGACTTAGTAAGAATAAATACTAATGATATAGCATACTAATACTGTAGTCAACTGCATGTCATAACTCATAAGTAATAGTATTTTTAAAAGTAATACTTATATAATAATGGATAGTATAAAATGGTAAAAAAATTATTTATGGTGAATTTGCTTAATATTTACAATTCACCATAAACTAACAAATAGCATGAGATGAAAATGTTCTGATACTTTAATTACCAACAGTAGCAAATATATTTATGACATTTTTTAATTAATTTATAAATGTAAAAAATAATTATATGTACTTATTTAAAGAATCCAAGTTTAAATATAGCACATTTAAGAGTAGGGAGTAGTAATAATTTGTTGTTTTAATGTATTGTATTAATTTTAAAATAATAGTTGATTGACCAAGTACCTATTAAATAATATTAATTTTTGTTAAGACTTTTTTACCTTTCGCCTAATATCTGGTGCCATTTTATATATTTATAAGAGGTTATATTATAGGCTATAGCTCTTATTTATAAATTTATAGAGTATTAATATTTATAATAACAATATTAAAGTAAATACAATTGTGTACTAACATATACCTAGGTAATTAATATAAATTATCATAAACTAACAAAATAATATAATGTACTTATTTTTATTATTCATACAGTTGTATAAAATTACTTTTTTGTTGTATTAGTTGGGAAAACGGACTGCTGATAACCCTGTTACTGAAGAAGAAGCATTGAGCTTGGTTAAGGATGCATTTACTGCAGCAGGAGAGCGTGATATATACACTGGAGATGAAGTAGTGTATAACATAATTAAAAAAGATGGAATTCAGACAGGTGTGGTTCAGCTTCGTAAAGATTAAATTTTTGATTATATAAAAATACTACAGTTATAATATTTTTTTTTTTTATATTTAAAATTTAAATACAATCATACAATATAATAAATTATATTTTAATTAATTAAATTTATTATATTGTATTTAATGGAATAATAAAATAATTTGGCAACAAAAAAAATTATGTAGTTTCTTTATTTTATTGTATTAATTTGTATAATGGGTACCCATTAATAGAAAGTACTTTCTTGTTATATGAGATGAATATCATAAAGATATTGTGATATTTATAAAAAGACATTGTGATATACTTTCTCATATGATATGAAAGTAACTATCAATGAAATTCCCTTTAATATAAAATCCTCTGGTTAACTATAACATTTCTTTTAAATTTTTCAATGATTCTCATTAATTATTCATATGTATTTTAAATACCTAATGACGCATTAAAAACATTTTTAAAATTTCACAATTAAAATTGAAAATATTGTAAATTCTTTAAAAAAAAAAAAAAAAAACTATAGAACAATTTATGTGAGATCTTGTATTAATTTTAATACTTGAACTTTTTTAACTTAGAAAATGATATTTAATTTATAGTAAAATATTTCAAGTATTTATCTTTATATTTTTTGAATTATTATGCAATCTCATAAAAATATTATAAATTACCTACAAAACATTAGCAATATTTTGTAATTTTGATGAATTTTTAAATGTTTGAAATAAAAACACTTACAAAAATGAATTTGTATACATTATGTATTTTTGAAGTTTTTAATTCAGGTATGAATAACTTATTAGGAACCTTATAATATTATATATTCAGTAATCACGTATCTTCAATCAAGAGGAAAAATATATATTCATGGAAAAGGTCTTAAAATTCAGATGTCTACAATTTTTTAATTATTATAATTATATTTTGTGAAAAAAGTCTACAATTTTATTATTCATCTTTGATTTACGATTAAAAAACAAAATCAAATTTGTTACAAACAAGATTTGCAAAACAACTCCTATTGTTTCCAATTTATTTTTTAAAATTAGATAACTGAGAAAGTTAGTTTGACAATTATACTATAACAGAATTTATTAAATTTAATAAAATAATAAATTCTTTTTTTATGATAATATTTGACATCTCCAATCAAAATTGAAATTGCTACCAGAAACCATCTCCAAAGTCAATTTTTGTAACATTTTTATTACTTCAAAGATATTCTACGTGACACAGAATAAAACAATATAATATAATGATAAAACTATTGTAAAATTAATAATTTCATAACTTTACTGAGAATCTAATAAAAAATAATATATTATTATTATGATGGTTATATTATAGTTTTATTTCTGTTTACCAATATTTGATAAGGGTTGGTGAAAATTATTCTGCCTGTTATCTCGGGGACGAACTGTACTAGCTATAGGTGACGTATCACCTGTCCTATAGACCTATAAAGATGTTTATGGGTCTATGATGGCGTGGCTAAATATATATTATTATTATTACTATGGTACCACAGAGTCTATAATATTCAGTCTGTGATGAATTTCACCTATTCTGTGGTACTAGCCAGTAGCCCCAAAACCTGAACTTCTTGATTCGTAGTTATAACCACTGTCTACCTCTAGCAGACTATAACGACAACAAAAAAAAGAGTAATCTTTGTGATAAGAAATTACTACTTTCGGAAACAGGCAAACAGCCAACATACCTGTAAACTGCTTAATTGATGTGGTTAGTTCACTGAATCGTAACTCGTGAATGCCGTGTGGCAGTGGTACGATCTCCGTTGATAATTTATAATAGGTACATTTGTGGTCAAAAATTTGGTACTCAGTACTCGAGTCATTTTTAATTTACTGTCATTAGAAGTCTATAGGTAGACCATTCTGTACATAATATTTTAGGTTATTTACTAAATATTAAAATACTTTTTTAGTTGTTAGAGTAATATTAAATAAATTACTATGGAAGAGCCACCAGTAAAAACAGCCAAACAATTAGAAAAGGAAGCCAAGAAATTAGCCAAATTGGAAAAGTTTAAACAAAAACAAGATCAAAAACAGAATACACCAAAAGAAGAAGTATGTATTCTAGCTGTTATATGGCACATGTTGTTGTTACTCGTATAATAAACATAAATAAAACATTTTAGATATATTTTATCTAGTATAAAATATTGGATTTATTAGTTAGCTACATTGAACCGAAATGTCATGTTAATTCAATAATATATATGTATACATATTTATGTTAGAAAAAAGAAAAAAAAGAGCCAGTTAAAAAAGAAAAAGGAGTAGCAGTGTATACACAGAATACTAAACCTGGTGAGAAGAAAGATGTTTCATGCCCAATGCCTGATTCATATAGCCCTGGATATGTAGAAGCTGCTTGGTATAGCTGGTGGGAAAAAGAAGGATTTTTCAAACCGGAATATGGGGTATACCTTGGCATTAATTATGTAGTATAATTATATTTTTATGAAACAAAATTCTTATAAATGATAAAAAATATTTATCAATTTATATTAACTTTTATCGATGTGCAATGGCACTGTAGTCTTATATCATCATGTTCATTTTTTATGTCAATATTTATCTGTTACATTTTAGAAAAAAAGTGTATTGGAAGATAACCCCAAAGGAAAATTTGTTATGATTATTCCTCCTCCTAATGTAACTGGATCTTTACATTTAGGACATGCTCTCACTAATGCAGTGGAGGATGCAATTACTCGATGGTAAATATATTTAAAATATTTCTATATTTCTTTATTGAATTTTAATTTTGATATAAAACTAAAAAATATTTAATAATCATTTTGTTTCCAACATTTACTAGGAATCGAATGAATGGAAAAACTACTTTATGGAATCCTGGCTGTGACCATGCAGGAATTGCAACTCAAGTAGTAGTTGAGAAAAAATTATGGCGTGAAGAAAAAAAAAATAGACATGATATTGGTCGTGAAAAGTTTATTGAAAAAATTTGGGAGTGGAAAAAAGAGTTAGTATTAAATAAATAAATAAATTTATTACTGACTATAATGTTTATTATACACAATTATTTCATGAAATATAATTATGTTTTAGGAAAGGTGATCGTATATATACACAACTAAAGTTATTAGGGTCTTCATTGGATTGGGACCGTGCATGTTTTACTATGGACCCCAAACTCAGTCATGCGGTCACAGAAGCGTTTATACGTTTACATGAAAGTGGTGATATATATAGAAGCAACCGTCTTGTAAATTGGTCATGTGCTTTAAAAAGTGCTATTTCTGATATTGAGGTTAATTTTTTATTTTTTATACAACTTAAGAATATTAAAAATAAGAATTTAATTTAACATAGTTAATTTTAACAAGTTTTTACTGTATAATGTAGGTAGACAAAATTGAACTGCCTGGTCGAACTTTCCTATCCATACCAGGTTATGAAGAAAAAGTAGAATTCGGTGTTCTTGTATCGTTTGCTTATAAAGTCATTGGAGAAGATGAAAAAATTATTGTAGCTACTACTAGAATTGAAACCATTGTAGGAGATACTGCTGTAGCAGTTCACCCATGTGATCCTAGATATAGACACCTGCATGGTAAATATGTGCAACATCCATTTTGTGACAGGAAATTGCCAATAGTTTGTGACAATTTTGTTGAAAAAGATTTTGGAACAGGTAAGTTTTCCAAAAATAATATATTTTAATAATATTACAATATTTTAATAATTTATTTAAGGTGCGGTAAAAATAACTCCTGCTCATGATCCTAATGATTATGAAGTTGGTAAACGCCACAACCTACCATTTATAACAATATTTAATGATGATGGTGTAATTATTGGCGATTGTACTGAATTTAATGTATGTATTTTTTAATATAATACTTTTTAACTTAAAATTGTACTACAGTTTAATATTAAAGGGAATGAAACGATTTGAAGCGCGTAAAGCTATTTTACAAGCATTGAAAAAAAAGAATCTTTATTGCGAAACTGTTGACAATCCTATGATTGTGCCCATTTGTAGTCGATCCAAAGATGTTGTTGAACCACTCATTAAACCACAATGGTACATACGTTGTGACCAAATGGCTAAACAAGCATCAGAAGCTGTCACAAATGGTGATCTCGTAATAATACCATCTCAACATAATAAAACTTGGTTTCATTGGATGGATAATATTAGGTAATTATAAAATATTAAAAAGTAAATTTCATGTAAACAATATTGTTTTTTTTAGGGACTGGTGTATATCTAGACAACTTTGGTGGGGGCATAGAATTCCTGCATATTTTGTTACTATTGATAATCAATCTCCAAATTCTGTAAGTTGAAATAACACACAAAAAAAATTATTTTAAATTTATAAAACACACCATTTTAGATTAATGAGGATGATTGTTGGGTAAGTGCATACTCTGAAGAAGAAGCATTACAAAAAGCAGTAAAAAAATTCAACGTTCCAAAAGAAAAAATTACACTTCGACAAGATGAAGATGTTTTAGACACTTGGTTTTCATCAGCTCTATTTCCATTCTCGATATTTGGATGGCCTGATAAAGTAATTAATTTAAATTCAATTATTATATGTATACAATAATACAATAATTAATATTATTCCTTTATGATTTCAAGACAGATGATTTAAAGATGTTTTTCCCCGGCACTCTATTAGAAACTGGTTATGATATTTTATTCTTTTGGGTAGCACGCATGGTTTTCTTCTCTCAGCGTTTAATGGGTTGTTTACCATTTAAGTAAGTAAAAATTTAATTATTAATCAATTAACCACATACTTATAGTAATTAATAATTATGTTTGAAATTTAAAAAAATTATACATTTACTTTCAATGTTTACTTGAAGCATTATATTAAATTATAATTATTATTGTTTTGAATTTTCTGCTTAAACAATAATTAAAGTTAAACAATATGTATATTAGATATCTTTAGTTAAGATTTAATTTTTGTTTGATAAAAAAAGTGAGAGTATATTAATATTTATATGTTACTATTGCACTCTACTGTGTCTATTCCAAATGGTAGTAATACATTTTATTGACATAATGTGTATGATATTGTATAATTATATCACATCATTATCTTACCTGTTGAGTTGGATTTGAGTTGTGGAGTTTTTTTATGCCACTAAAAAGTGATAACTAGTTTATGTAAATTTTAATATAATATGAAATTTTGTTTATCATTGTATGAGATGTGCATAAAATAATAACTTTTATTTATGTTTTTTAAATTTTTGATAATGCAGAAAATTGGAGTAAAAACTATTTGTTATTAATATTATTACTGATTGTAAATGAAGAGATAATTCACTGTTAGACATTGTAAAAAGTGAAAATAGTTATACATTGGCTAAATAAATGTCAAAACTTAATTATTATGTTTAGAACTATGCAATATATATATATATATATAATAACCTCTGACTATTAATCTTTCAAATTTATAAAAACCAGTGATTCTCAACATGGGCATTACTGCCCCCTTGTGAGCATTTTTTATTTTGAAGGGGGAGTATTTCTGAGGGGGGCACTCATCTATTATTCATATTATTAGTAAGTATTTAAATATAAAATTAACTAAATTTTAGTATTAAAATGTTAAATTATATATTTTTTTTAAATTAAATAGCTTATGAAAAACTAAAGTGTTAATCTTTTGAAAAATTTGATTGAGGGGGGACGGTAAGAGATTTTTTAAAATCTTAAAGGGGCGTTGAGTAATAAAAGGTTGGGAAACACTGAACTAAAACAATATCATTTTCTTTAATACATAATAAGTTTAAATAATCAAATTTAAAATAATTTCTCAATGTTTATTATTAGGAAAATCTTTTTGCATTCCATTGTACGTGATGCACATGGCCGTAAAATGAGCAAATCATTGGGTAATGTTGTTGATCCCATAGATGTTATTAAAGGTATATCATTAGAAGACTTAAACAAACAACTTTACGACAGTAATTTGGACCCGAAAGAAATAGAAAAAGCTAAAGCTGGACAGAAGCAAGACTATCCTAATGGAATCCCAGAATGTGGAACAGATGCCTTACGGTTTGCTTTGTGTTCATACATGTCCCAAGGTATGTATATTACAATTTAGTGTTTACAAAATCATAATTTTATTTATTATATTATGATATGTTATTGTCACTTATAAACTCAGCATAACTATATTATGGTTTTACAGGTCATGATATAAATTTGAGTATTCTCCGAGTACAAGGTTATCGTTTTTTCTGTAATAAACTTTGGAATGCCATAAAGTTTGCTCTTATGTACTTTAAAAAAGAATTTGTACCTTCCCCATTATCAGAGGTAATTCAATAAAGTAATTAATTCTATATTTAGTAAATTTTTATTTTTATTTTGTTACGAATTTAAAAAATATAACTATTATTTGAAATTAATAATTTTAATTAGATTGTAAACTTGAACAACATGGATACATGGATTTTGAGTCGCTTGTCATTAGCTGTCGAATCTTGTAACACTTCATTTGAAAACTATGAACTCAATGGTGCAACAACTGCGTGTTACAATTTTTGGTTATATGATTTATGTGACGTGTACTTGGTAATTTTAAGCAACATATTTAAGTTTAAACAGATGTAATATTATAAATTCCAATTTCAGGAATCTCTTAAACCAGTATTTGCATCTAACGATATAAATAAGATTGACACTGTTCAAAATGTATTATTCTGGTGTTTAGACACAGGATTGAGATTATTATCACCATTTATGCCATTCATTACTGAAGAACTTTATCAAAGATTGCCACACTCGAATATTACTAGATTTCCTAGTATATCTGTTGCTTCGTATCCCGAAACAGTATGTGTAATCTTGAAATTATTTACACTAAATTATTAATTATGCATATCAAAATTTATTATTTAGATAAAATTTTCTTGGAGAAATTTAAAAACCGAAAATGAATTTGAAGTAGTTCAGAAAATTGTTCATAGCATTAGATCAGCTTTATCAGATTATAATGTACCTAAAAGTTCAAAAACTGAAACATATATTAATTGTTCTGATGAAAGTACATTACAAATTGTCACTAAATTTAATCTAGAAATTGCTACTTTTGCTAATTGCAGTAAAGTAGAACTTGCAAACACGTCTTCTATACCAATTGGATGTGCCATTCTACCTATATCTGATAAATGCCAAGTTCATCTTTTATTAAAGGTTAGTTACAACAATTAATGTGAAATTTTTTTTTTAATAATAAAAATTACTCCTAGCATTATTTTATGTTTTAACCAGGGCTTGATTGATACATCTAAGGAAGTAGAAAAGTTGAAAAAAAAGAGTGATCTATTAACTCAAACTGTAGAAAAACTAAATAAAGCAATGAATGTAGCAGATTACGAAATAAAAGTTCCTGAAGATGTAAGAAGTGCAAATAAAGAAAAACTTAAGCAGTCGCAGGATGAATTGGATAGACTCGCTGAAGCAATCGGAGTACTAAAAGTAATGGACTCATGAACATGATTGAAGAATAATAGACAACTTTAACAACAACAAAAACAATGTTTCTACTTCATTTTTTAAATTTTTTGTCCATAATATTAGTGCTTATAATTTAATTTATAAATTTTAGTAATTTCTTTATTTACAATAATATTAAAAATTAAATTTAACGTATTATTTTAATACTTTTTATCTCTTTGTTCTAATTTACAAAAACAATCCATTTGATATTTTTTGTTATAGCCATACTTAGATTAATTGCTATATACAACCAATGCTTATCGTTTTTCAATTTAGTAAGAATATTCAAATGATTCTTACTGTACAACCTAGATAAGTTTTTTCCTATAAAACCAAATTTTAATTTTTAATAAATTAATTGATAATTCTCCTAATTAATACTCAGTGATATTGAAAACTATAATTGCAAACTTATTGAATAAAAGTTAAATTATATATTTAATAAAAATGCTATTGAATTTTTGTAAATTATTAAAATTAATCTAAGAGAAATACAAAACATATATTTATTTAGCTATTATATCATTTAAACTTACATATTTTAGTATTTATAACAATATTAAATGTGCAATATTTTTATTTTTACAAACATTTTTTAGATAGTGATAAAAATATCAAATTTTTAGTTTATTAAATGTATGCCCTTATAAAACAAAATAAATCATTAACTCTTTCACTTTAAATAAGTGTGGGTTCTTGAATCCTCAAATGTAATTTAAAAAGTTTAAAATTCAAGAAAAATTTAAGTAAGATCAGATCAGGCGTACCCAGAATTTTTGTTTGAGGGGTGCTTAATACTTTTTTTATTTCCTTATACACAAATAAACCTTATTGTGTAATATTGAACTAGTATGTATCTAACATAATATTAAAATTTGAAAATAAAACATTATCATTTACCATTGTTATACTATATTTTCTATAATAATGTGTAATTTAATGAAAAAATATTTGGGGGGGTTATGCCATAAAGCCCTCCCCCATTGGGTGCGCCACTGGATCAGATTTTTTTTTTGTCCAATTTATTATACAGCTATTAGTTAACTAAAGTTACCCACTCCCACCTTAATATGATAATTAATAGTAAATTAAAATAATGGTAAAGTATAGATATTTATGTTATATATATTTTTATTTATTTTATTTTATTTTCAATCAACAAAAAAAATAATGAACGATAAATAAACATACAATCTTTTACCATGTATAACATGTAATATACAACTACATTTATGAGCCGTTATACAATCTAAATCAGATACAACAATCTGGTCCATTTGTTAATATTTGGTGTAACAATAATATATGAGTATATAAAAAAAAATATTAAATAAAATGTAAACATGGACAATATTATAATATATTTATAAAGTGGTAACCACTAAATTAAAAGTAATATAATTGCAAAATAAAATGATTTTTATCACAAGGATTATAAAAGTAAATCTTGATTTGTATGATTTGTAGTTTTATTCAAATTTCGTCCAGTTTGATTTAAAATTGGATGGTTTGGGTGGTAATGGTGGTACAGTTGGTTGACTTGGTGACATAGATGGACCTGGTTGGTCAGAACAACTTAACAAATCAAAATTTAATCCATACTCGTTAAGAAGGTCATTATTATTTTTGGTTTCTAATTGAGTTTTATTTAATGGGACAAAATATTGATACAGAGGATTACTAAGACCTACTCCTGGAATCAAACCATTACTGTTAGTTGGACTGTTTAAAGGATCAAAATCTTCTATACTAGATGTTGAATCTAGTCGAATCAGATCTTTAGTTTCCATTGGACACTCGTTTGGCATAGACCCAAATGATGAATTGTTTAAATCATCATTGATAATGAAGTTTGATTTGACTGAATCATCCCAGGACTGAACATAAAATATGTCATTCATAATTAGATAATTAATAATCATAAAATAAAAATCATTAAATTTATTTAACATACTGATGTATAATGATGTGTATCATTAGTATCACAAGTTCTGAATATAACATCTTGTAGATCTTCCATTAAATTTAAATTAATTTGTGGTAGTGGAGAAATTGAGGCATCTTTTAAACTATGAAAAAAACAAAAATTTCTATCTGATAATACTGTAATAATATCAATAAATATTTGCTAACTTTTGTGATGTAGTTAACTTTTGTAATCCATTGGCAGTTTCTTTACGATAACTAGCAGATGCTGTTGTATGTGACCATGATAGTCTCTTTTGCATAGAAGGAGAGTTTGGTGCAGAATTTGGCTGGTTACCAATTTTGGTTCTAGGATTTTTATTCGGTACATTAAATTTTGATCGAATGTCTTTGTAGGCCAACCGAAAATCTTTTCCTCGTTCTTTAACCTAAAAGAGTATTATATAATATAAAAGTTTTAAATTAACATAAAAATAATTTACCGTTTTTACAGCATTTCTTACTGTAGGATTAGCCTGAAAATTAATGATGAAAATTCAATAAACTGATTAATTTAATGATTTTATAAGAAAATCTTCATAGCCAAAAATTAAACTATGTATAAATTGTTCATAAAAATAGTACTTCCAAAACTCCGTCTTTTTGAATTCGTGTTCTATAATGTACAGGAGGAAATTATCTACCATATGCTGTAATCAACTTTATACAATTTTAGAATGTTTATTCTCAAAATCATATTTTTGAACTAAAATATTTTATATGAATAAAAATAAAATTGTAATTGTTATTAATCTGCAATAATAATTTACAAACCAAATAAACATCACATACAAAATTATAAACCTTACATTTTTTTCATATACATATATAAATCATATGCTCTATTATTGAAAAATGGTTTTATGTAAATCAAGATAATGATTAACAATTACAATTACAATATCTAACATCCACAATTAAACAAAACTTAAAATTGCTAACTTACCGCATTCTTAACAGTTTTGAATAATGCAGTTCCTTCACGTTTTACTGTGAATGTCCAATCTTTATACTGATGCTTTAATTTATTACTAGATTTCTCGTGATAATTACATACTTCCATTTCAAATTCATCAGAAAAACCAAGTCCTGCATTTAACATCTCTAATCGTTCCTCAATAAACTATATACAAAACAATAAATTTTATATTTTTAACTTTAAAGTAATATAGTACTAGGTAGAGTAATTTTACAAATAAGTATCATTACTTAAAAGTTAATATATTATAATGATTATACCTGTTGAAAAATCTGTAGTTCTAACATTTTTTTTAAAAATGGTTGCATATTTGATGATCTTGACTCTATAAATGCTTCTTTATTAAACGTTATACGTTCTCCTTGATGAAATTTTAATGCATCTCTATAGCCACCAATTAACTTAACTAAAGCACGTAAAAATGCTCTTGAAACACCATCTCCTAAAAGTGTACCCTTTTTACGTAATTGTTGCCTTAAAGTTGATACCTAAAATAAAAATAAAAATAGATCTAAAATAAATTATAACTATTAAGTGATGGGTTACATTTGCTGTAAATTATAATATTGAATTCAAATCAATAAATCACAACATTTGCAAAAAGAGTTTTGAATAAAGCTCAGAGAATAAACAGATTAATTATTATAAATTTTTATTTACTAAAAAAATTACTTCTTAATGTACCAACTGGATTTTAAATAAATACATAGTAACTTTGTACTTGAAGCTTTTTAACAAAAAAACTCCTTAATAAATAAAGTTAAAACAAATTAAATATCTATCCTTTAAAACTGATTTATTTCTGTTTAATATACCCTCAAGGTAGATAATTTTTGTCTGATTCTATCACCATGAGTCATGATTATACTTTTAGATAAATAATTTTCTTCAACAGCTTTTGTTTTCAAAGATAAGCCGCAATTAAAAGTCATTTGACTATGTTAATCTTAGCATATGCATCCAAGTATGACAAATGTTAAGATGAAAAAGTAATGTATTTGAGAGTGAGAACATGTCATGTGCCTTATCTATTGCTGTTATCCAATGTTACTTTTATAAGTGACAGAATACATAGTTATATTTCATAAAGTATTTACTGACCACATCTGTTGGAAGATTTTCCAAGTCATCAAACGGAGTTTCTATAGTATTATTATCTGCATCTAAAACAACAACTTCTCCCAATTCATTACGCTGCAAATTCTAAAAAAACAACACAAATAGTAATAAATATGACCAAATATTAAATTTAAATTACATCAAATATTTACTTGGAATAATGAGTGAGGTAAACCAATCAAGTATGGCATTGGTGCTAATAAGTAATCAATAAGTGACTGAGGCAATACTGGTATAAATATATGTTGCCAATTCATTGGATATAAAACTGCATTAGCAGATTGAACACAGGCACTCAATCTGTATAGTTTTTTAGAAGTAAAAATAATACGACGTTCAAATAACATGGAAGCAAATATAATAATCATATTTTGGCAATCAACTGCACTATAATATTCTGTTAAATTTCTCTAAAACAAAATTTAAAATATCAATCATTAGTTGAAATTGATTAATATAAAATGATAAATCTTTTAATGAAATTCTTTAATTAATGGTTCAATACGAAAATATATAAACTATATATAAATCTATCAATATCTAATAATATAGATATATATATATCTAAACAAATATGTGTAATACACTAAATAATTTTTCAAACCATTGCTTCATATTATTTTTAATCAATGAAATATAAAATATTTAAATTGTTTAGAAATACATAGTTTGATTAAATAACAAATAACATACATTTTCTGGAATGCTTGGTAACTGGAATTGAATTGGCGATTGACAAACAAATAACTATAATTATAAAAAAAAATATTAAATGATGTTAAAAAATTCTAAATTATTTAATTACCTCTTCACCACTATCACTATTTATTTTTAAATCAAGTCCTTTTATTGGTAATTTACTATTATAAACAGATTCCAAAAATGACCATAAATCTTTAGAATTGTTACTATTTGTGAGATTAGATATACAATTTAATAATCTAAAACAAAAGAAATATGATACATTTCTATTAACTGTAAAAAATAAATAAATATAAATTAATATTTACTTATAAAATGATTCATGCCAAGGAAGATAACTGAGAACAACTAATGCAGTCTCAGATTTAGGATCATGTCTACAAAACCCAAAAATCCACTTTGATTCAGCATTGGTCAGTACAAATGAATAGTGCTGAATCATGGTTCTAAACATTTAAATTATTAGAACAAAGATTGACATTATTAGTTCATATTTAACACTACCTGTCAAATTCACAAGGATATGCAAAATTAGGTACAGTATCGAGCAGTTCATCTTTTCTATAGTGTTCTGGAAACTTTTGGAGAATCCATGGTTCAGTGTTTTCCTTACTAGGGCCAGCTACTTCACAGAAACACTCAAATAATCGAACAACATCATTCCTAATATAATGCAATAATGATTAATATGTATAGTATTAAATTCATAAATCAAAAATGTTAACCACTTATAACACATGAAATTCAATACAAATCAAATGCACAAAAATTATTAAATCACTATGATAGTTAATGAACACTTTACAATATTACAATTTTTTAAATATTTAACCACCAGACTACCAGAGAGAGAGGAGAGTAGAGACTAATAAATGGTATTATATTACCAATGTCATAACAATTAATTCAATGAAATTGTAACATTTGTAACTACTCACCTTATCCGTGACCCCATTCCATCAAAACTGTTATGAGTTGACAAACAAACATATAAATATTCCTATATAGGTAATGAAAAAATTAACTTTTAGGAAGACATCAGAACATTGGACACACGTCTTCAAAGACTAACAGTTAATTAATTCACAACTACATTGGTTTTTAAAATTATCCGACTTTTTAATACAACATCAACTGTTAACTGATGAGTAATGAGTATTAACTACTGAGTTAAGGAACTCAAAAACTCCCAGGTTTCATTTCAAACCAGAGATAACACATCAATCTAATATTATAATCTATAATCTACCCCCCACCGTGTCACACAAGACTGATCATATTATTTTTTGTATAGTTCTGATAACAATGATAACACAATCTAAATAAAAGTACGCAGTAAACAAAACAAAAACAAAACGTCCCAATAATAAACATAGGTATAAAGTTATTCGAAAGTTTGAAATTTAGATGTGGCCACATTGTTGATAGCTTAGTACCGTCTGTTAAATTGTGTTAACAGAAATTAATTTCAACAACTTACTATTGCATTGGCAAGTTCAAAGTTTTTTTAGCAATTGTTTTCGTTAACAGAAGACTGGGTAGAAGGTGCTAGGAGTATAGCGACGTTTTATATTTTACTATTGTTTGGTGCCTATTCATGGGTATAACAATGTATGTTATAATGTGTTATTTAATTTTGTCCAAATTGAGAATGTGGCACCTGTCATTAAACTCATTTGTTTTTATCTAGCCTGGGTCATGTCTAAAGACGGCCGTCACAACTACGATCGTGATACAAGTAGTGACACTGAAGATTATCAAGATACTGAAGATCATAGGCGCCGTGTGTTCAAAACAAGACTAAGGTATACTTTTCAAACTTATTACTATTTAATGTTGTTGTTTATAGTATGATAAAGGCTTCAAAGTAAGCAATAACTTGGTCATAGCTATTGTTTATGCAATAAAGTAATACTATAAAGTATGATTGTCATTACATGTTTTAGTATTTTTAGTTTTAAATATTTTTATTGCAGTTATGGAAGTTCCTTAAAACCCAAATCGTGTTTGGTACAACGTCATTCAACTGGTAATCAGTTGACTCTGACACCAATTAATAAACAACAAACAACTTCAATGAGAAATAGGTAATTTTTAGTGATTTCGATATTAATTTATTGAACTTTAATTTATTATGATTAATTGATGAATAACTACTGTGTCTATTAAGACAGCTAAAACCACTTTAACCTAACAAATAACAATAAAATAAATGATTTATTTTCAATTTTTAATAAATTAAATACATATGTTTACATGATAACTCGTGACATTAGAAAGAAAACTGTTTAGCACACTTGAAACAGCTGAAACCAATAAAATTAGTTCAGAATTGATGGATTATGGTTTTAATTATATAGATTAAAATAATCAATCATAACCAGTTATTATGTCTCTGATTTAAGTAGATTATATTTTTTTTTAACTAGAAATTCCACAATAAGTTTTAAATATTTTAAAATTATATCAAATATATTATTCTTACATACTTTATTCACTTCATCCTTAAAAAAATAATTTTTTAAGATTTTTAGTTTAAATTAGTGTTTAAAACCACTTCCAAAAAAATAGGTAATTCATAACTGTTTCTCTAAAGAGGTCAAATTTAATACAAATCAAAGGTACTATAAAGATACTATTACATTGCTTCCATATTATTTAAGTCGTGTGATTAACCCTTTACAATAATATACCAATTTATTGAAAATATTAAACTATTTCATCATGAGTAAGGTGGTTATTAATTACTAGTGAAATTGTATTGCCTGAACTATATAATTAATATAATTTAATTTAATGAATAACAAAAAATATTCTCAATACGATTACATGAAATATGATGGCAGTATAATAGTACCTTTAATCACTTTCATTCGACTGATTCATTTTTTTTTTCTTTTGATCACTAGTTATGGTTTATTATTAAATTAATTTTTCAACAATTAAAATCTGCTATTGAGAAAAATAAAAAAAATTGCTTTAAAAAAGGTATTTTAAAAGATTACTTATAATTGAAAAATATAAAATATACACTAAGATAAGAATGTTAAATACATACATAGTTATTAGATGTATAAATTTCAGTTTTTACTGTAAAATATATTAATAAAAATGTAAACTGTTAATTAAGATTGAGTTGTAAAACTAGGTTTGAAAATAACTAATTTATTATTGATATAATTTTTAGATATTTATTTTGATTACTTATAACTGGTTTTTATTATTAAATCAGTTTTAATATTTTAATGTAATAATTCTTTATAAAATTTCAAAAGTATTCTTTGCATAAATAATTATTTATCAATTTATCATTCTTTAATGACTAGTAAAATTGTATATGTGTATGCATTATTTCTTATAGAAAAGCTATGCCCAGATTTTCTTGCTCAATGAATTCAATGAAAAGTCTGATGAATCAAAATGCAGCTACTTCAGGTTCGTCTTATCCAAGTACTTCAAGTTCAGGCCATTTAACTAACTCTAGAAACAATATTGCTAATAAAGAAGAAAGAGTATCTCTTATTGTAGATAACACTAGATTTATTGTTGATCCGGCTATATTCATTGCCCACTCAAATACAATGCTTGGAAGGTAATAACAAATAAATTTATGTTCTTAAATAAAAGTTTTTGTAATTAACCACTTTTTTTGACAGAATGTTTAGTTCTAATGAATATACAAATAAAAATGAACGAGGAGAATATGTAGTAGCAGAAGGTGTCTCAGCAAATGTATTCAGGTGCATTTTGGAGTATTATAAAGGCAACGTAATGCGGTGCCCTTCTTCAATTTCAGTGCAAGAGCTACGAGAAGCTTGTGATTATTTGTTGGTACCATTTGATGCTAAAACAGTCAAATGTCAAAATTTAAGTAAGTAATTGATGCCTAATTAAGATAATTTTAGAAATTAAAATTTGGTTAATTTAGGAGGATTATTACATGAGCTGTCTAATGAAGGAGCTCGTTGTCAATTTGAAGTATTTTTAGAGGATCTAATATTACCTTTAATGGTCAATTCTGCTCAACGAGGAGATCGTGAATGTCATGTTGTAGTCTTGCTAGATGATGATATAGTAGATTGGGATGAAGAATATCCGCCTCAAATGGGAGAAGAATATTCACAAAGTAAAAAACATTAAATTGAATCCATAAAAATAGTACTTAGGAATCATAATTAATAATTATTAAGTAATTACAAAGAACATTCAAATTAAATTTGTTTTCAATTAATTATTATTTATTACATACTTACAAAATAATTTACATAGTACACTTCAACCCTTTTGTTCAGCAAAACTAACCTAACCTAAAATGGTCAACTCATTTTTAATTTTAACATTAAAATTTGTCAATTTTTATTTCAGCTGTAAACAGTACTGCCTTATATAGATTCTTCAAATACATTGAAAATCGAGATGTTGCCAAACAAGTGATGAAAGAACGTGGTCTTAAAAAGATTCGTCTAGGTATTGAAGGGTATCCCACTTATAAGGAAAAAATTAAAAAA
Organism: Aphis gossypii; assembly: GCF_020184175.1. NCBI lineage: Eukaryota > Metazoa > Arthropoda > Insecta > Hemiptera > Aphididae > Aphis > Aphis gossypii. The sequence goes on from NC_065532.1 coordinate 4,815,085, forward strand.
AGAGCTGGTGGTCGTGAAGACGTGATTTATAATTATGTTCAAAGACCTTTTATTCATATGTCATGGGAAAAAGAAGAAGCTAAGAGTCGACACGTAGATTTCCAAGTAAATCATATAACATTGATCTCATTAATAAGCTATATATTATTAAACATCGTTCATATTTTTTTCCAATGGATTCAATCTTAAGTAACTTCTTATCAAAATAAAAGAATTTAATTTCCTACGGTATATAAACATTTTAATATTAATAAAAATATTGAAGTATAATCCCATTATTTTCTTTCTTTTATTACTTATTAGTGCTTAGTAATTTAGATCTAAAAGACTAAAATCATTGATTGTATAATGCTATAACACACGACATCTATACAATAATTTTCCACTCATTATTTTAATTTTAATTCTGCTCACTAGTAGCAAATATCAGAAAGAAACAAGATATAATTATTTCCCACCTCCTTCCTCAATATGCCACTAATGAGCTGAATCTAAATTAAAATAATGAGAAAAAAGTGATTGAATAAGCCTGTTACCCATCTATAATATATTTAATTTATGCTATAGCTTTCAGTTACAATAATTTAGAGCAAGTTTTTTTTTTTTTTCTAATTTGAAAACACCCACCCGCCATCTTATTTTAAAATATTATTATCTTATTGAATATTTATAAAAGAAATGCACAATATTATTAGTCTGTGATTTTAAACAAATGTAATTAAATGCAAATTGTTATCATTTATAGTGTTTGAAGTCCAAATCTGTGACTAACTTAGCAGAAGCAACTGCTGATCCTGTTTTGGAATTAGATGCTAGAGGTAATCCTATGGGAGCTGTAGCCATAGATCCAGACATTCAAGTAGTTGATGGTCATGATCAAGATGATGGAGCTGTAGACTCACCTCCTCCTCCAGCAGTTTCAGAAGCTGAACAAAATGATGAGTCTTAACCCAAGGATCAGTTATTTACAATGGAATTTATAAATTCCATGTTTTTTTTTTATTGTTGCTGAACAATCAAGAGGTGATCTTCTCTATTTTTTTCAACAAGCATTTTACTACTATTATTATTAATAAATGCGTTTTTTCTAATGTCATATATAATTATAATCAATTTATTATCATTTGTATTCTTATAAATAAAGATTATTCAAATAATCTAATGTAACTCTTATATTTGGTTATAACTTATAATATTATTAATAAATTTAACTAAGATGACTGATGGAGCAACTTGTTGAATGCGTTGTAAGATGATTCAAGATCAAAAATCAATTGTCTCACTTGGGTTTCATTTAATTCATCTGATGCGTTCATAGATGACAGAGAACTTAGCCATTCAGATACTTTTTGTTTTCCTTCAAAGTCAGCTGGTAACATACTAAGCCTGTTCATGGTATCCATTAAATCACGAAGATCCGGTTGCAATTCATCCATTGCTTTAATATCCAACCTAAAAAATGTTAAATGTATTAATTTTAGGAGTATTTATTTAAGATTAAAATAATACAAAATTAAAAATAGATATTTATGTGAAATAAATTGTCTATTAAAAGTTATACAATAATATAACTACAGAATAAACTTTTGAACAGGTGGATACTAAAAGGAATTTTAGTTAATATGGTAAAAAACATTTTATTAAAAATCTAATGTATAATAAATTATTTCTATCATATAATGAATTACTACATTTCTAAACATAAAAATAAACTATTCAGTATAAGATAGGTAAAAACTATAAATAATTTTTTTTTTTACATAATTCCATTAAGTTCCATATTGAAATAAAAGAAACCATGAGTAGCAAGTAATCAAGCCAAAAATAAATATTAAATTATAACTATATATGTTGTATAAGTTTGCCTAGACATCAAAGGTGACTTGAAAATGTATAAGACCGGGGCTTGGTTTCTTTACTTTTAATTTTCACTTAATTATCTACGGTTTGTATTACTTATTTTATTAATTAGGCATAAATCATATAAGTAGATAACATAGTTACACAAAGTATTGTATGCTATTACTTATTAATTGGCTAGTTAAAAGTACAGAATAAAATAAAATATTTTGAAGAATTTGAAAATTTGAAGCTAATTTTTAACCTTAAAAATGCAAATTTAAATTATTATGTAATTTATATTTTATATGTCTGCCTTTTGGATCCGAAGTATATAAATGTTTTTTTCTAAATCAGTGTTTTCCAAACTTATTTTACTCAACATCCCTTTTGTTTTCAAAAACCTCACAATGCCCCACTCCTTCAATAAATTTAAAAAAAAATTAGTTTAATTTTTATAATCAGTAATTTAGTTATAGGAAAAAAACAAAACTACAAACAATTTTTTATTTTTTTATACTAAATTCTTATTATAAATTTTATGAATACCCACATAGTCTTGTATACTACTTGTGGTACATTATTTTAAATTATTTTTGACTGAATAGTGTACACAGTTAAGTATACATTTCATTCAAAGGCGACTTGAACATATATAAGACCAGTACAAAATCCTGTTAAAAATGTAGGGTGGGTGATTGGATAATCATCATTAATAATATTGAAATTGTTTGAAATAGCTATACCTAACTTATTATTTATCCTGAGTATAAGTTAATAATATATATTAATAGGTGCATTATGATATTAAAATATAAGTACTAATAACTCGGTCAAACTGATTTTTATTTAGTAAAATATTAAATTTGTGCAGTGGTAGGTGAATGGTATATTTTAGGCTTGTCCCAGTCAAATAACATTTTCAAACCGCCACTGCTAAACATTATCATCAAGGTGTTTCAAATATTATAATATATAAGTATTCACGTTCTTTAGTTCCTTTCAACCATTAATAAAAGGCAGATAAGCTATTTTTTTCAAACTACTATAAAAATTTAACCGTAATAAAGTGTGCAGCCTATCCTGACTAAACCGAGTGAACGCTTATGATGTATGGTACCAAGTAGTTGAATTAAGATACAATGAGATATTAAATAAACAAAAATTAAGTAGATAAGTGTTTCCAAATTAAATTATTTGAGTATTTTCAAAAAACCAATATCTTATTCTGATATTTTCAGTATTTCTTTTTTACAACCTACCTAACTTTGTAACTTAGGTTTTAAATAAATTACTTATAAACAGACAAAAAATTTAAGTATTAATGTATATTATTTTATTCTAATACAAACCTTAGTTTATCCATTATGGTTATAAATAAAGAAACAATATCTGCAATGCATTTACTAGTATTGCCTTTGTCGTCTTTAATAGTAATCGGCCGATCTTCTTTAATACGCTCTATTGCTGCTGGACAATCTAATTTGTATTTTTTAACAAAGGACTCAACCGTTGGAAAATCGTCGCCCTGTATTTGTTTAAAAGAAGCTTTGCACTGAACAAGCAGTTTTGAGCAGGCGGCAGTATACTCTTTGGGCGTCACACAATCTCGTATATATGCTTTTTCCAAATGCTGCAGTGTGTTGACTAGTGCATAGAAGTCAGCCATATTATCATACTTTTCTCGTTCACGGGCGTTGCGAAATAGTCTTACTTCTTCCAGCAGTTCTGGACGATTAGCATCCTGAGAATCCATCATTTTTTTTTTTTGTTCTATTATTTACCCTTTTTTCCGAAAAATATATTCAGGTTTAAAAAATAAAAATTAGATAACAACTCAATATAAATTATTATATTATGTGAAAATACGTAAACAAAAAATTGTTTTGTTATTAAGTTTATGATTATTAATTAGTTATAAACTGTTGTGATTATGAAAAATTATTAATACTTCTTTTGTGAATTATTGTGATTATAGCATATAATATATAAAAATGTAATAAAAAATCATCGGAAATAACTAAAAATCTGAAATATATATCTATTACCTATTAGAATAGATATTACCTATCATGAATAATAATAGTTATAATATTATCAAAGCTACGATTATTCTTCATTATCAACTAACAGTAATTTTGCAACGATGATAACTCGAATATGAACAACTCCTTACCGAAGGAGTCGAAACTCGAAAAGTCGAAAATCACAAACTCGCTATCCAACTACTATAAAAAGAAAAATAGTAGTACACTCAGTATAGTCAAATATTATTGATCTAATAGTAAAAATATCTATAGTAGGTATTTGGTATAGTGTGTAGTACCTACTATAATACTATAACTATAACACTATAGTACTATTAGCAGTATTAGGTACTCAACTGTCTCGTCGATATTGGTCTACACATTTGTCTTTGAGGTATGAGTTTATGGCTGTAATAATTGTTAAGTTGTGAATGATAAATACCTATGTTGCCTTACCTTACACAATATTAATAGCCAATAGGTATTATACATTAAGTAATGAGTTTGAACTATAAAGTAATTATATTATAATATATTATTATAATTTAATTTATACCTACCTAATCCAATAAATCCACATTATATTTTTAGTAAATAACACTTTAATGATCATTGTTAATAGTACTTGAATAAGTACCTCAAATACCTGACTACTACTGTCCTATCAATCCTTTGTTTTCGTAGTAACAGCATTTATTCTAATCACAAACATAGATCTTTCTTAGTTCATGATTCTAGTGTAATTTTATACACAATGCTTTGTACAATAACGAAAGAACATAGTCGTCACCACAGCCTTTAATCTTTAATATACCACTAAAACATTCAAATATGTTTTTTTTTTTTTTTAATTTAATTATTACTTTAATTAAACTCATTAATAATTATAAATAATTACCTTGTACAAATGTACGGCTATGGCTGTATATAATAAATCAAGCCAGTCAACTATATAATATACATGTACTTTTTTTTTATTTTTACAGTTAAGTTATACATATTTATATCTATTTATTTAATAATGTTTTGCAGTTAACTATTTTTTTATTTGGATTCTGAATAGAGCAATGCATTTAATAATTTGATACTGATGTGTGCTTAATACAAAGTTCCTCATAATTAATTTCTTACTGAAACCCTTAAATATAATAGGTAAAGAATATTTTATTTTTATACTTATACATTTCAAGTTCATATTCTGACAAAATGTAGTTAACTTATTAAAATTATTAATAGTACCCCACAGACTCTTATAGTCTGTGATAATATCATTCCTATATTGTCTATTTATACCACGGACTAAGATATTAGTCCGTGATTTATATTACCTATTAAAACTCTGGTACAATTAGAGGTGAACGCATGGAGTATTGGTAAACCCAATTTTTAAATAAACCCTCTTATATTTTTCGTGTTTATACATTAAAACCTTTAATTATAAGAAAACCAAAACAACTCATCATCTGAGTATTACTAAATAAACTAAAATAACTCTAAATGTGAAGGTTGTAAAACTATAATAAATGTATTAAATGTTATTATTATGTTATACCCTTATACCTTATACAACATTTTACTTAAAAAAAACCATAAGCCTTATCAATTATAAATTAAATTTAACTCCCAGAATATGCAAAATATACAAACACCCTAAGTTTTTTAAAATTGAAATTATGCTTATAACTACAAACCTATTCACATTGTTCTACATTAAATCAGTATTTACTCAAAAGCTAATAATATTGTCATATGAATATAATATGATGTATGCAAATATAAACTAGGCGCCTATATAATAGTTTATAATATGATAAATACTAGGGTTTTTTATAGTAAGAGTTAATTTAAAAGTTATACTTTTTGACAGCTTTTTTAAAATGTATGTACAGTGTACACTGTACACATATTTTAAACTGGATTAATAATTTTATTCATTTAAAAATAATAGAACATTAGGTACCTACATCCTACATATCCGATTAGGTACTGATTACTAAAATATTATATTTAAGGTAGGTACACTACAATGAGACAAAGATTGAATTATATTTCTAAAAATGTTTAGTTTTTATAATCATAATAATAAATAAAACTTATGAATAGTTATGAAAAATAATCATTACTAACAAATAACATTTTTTTTTATTTAAAAATATTCTATAACTATATAAAGTAAGTAGGTATGTATTAACTATTAACTATGCTGTAGGTACTATTGTACTACTACAAATAGTTAAAATAAATAAGATAATAATAAATAATTTGTGATTATGAAGAGATTATTCTTTATAAATATTAATAACTTAAATAACGATATCATCAATTTTATAATATATATATACAATGTATAAACAAGTATAAGCATTAGCTTTATATCTTATAATAAAAAACCCATCAAAACAAATTTTAGGTAGATTATAATTTTTATGTTAGTTAATGAAATTGATCTGTACAGTACTGATCCCTGACTTGGGTTAGGTTAGGTTAGGTTTAGTCTATATAACAATTAGTATTTTCAGACTAACATTTAAGTCATAAATGATCACAATACATACATATCGTATTTTCAACTTAATGTCAACAACTTAAATTTAATAGGTACATATTGTCTATTGATTTAAGTTACAAATTCATAGGCGCAAATAGGGAGTTACATTAGCGGGGGCTTAAGCCCTTTAATATATTCAACAAAAATTCCCCATACCCCTTACACATCAAATAAAAATATTTATTTTATTTTTTTATTTATTAGCTTCTAGTATAAAATTATTACTCAATGTACCTACATATTATATTTATTATTAGCTAGATAATAGGTATATTTATTCTCCTGTTGAATTTGACAAATTATATTATATCCTTTTCAATATTAATGAACCCTAAACTTCTGAATCTTTCTTGGAGCATTGTTCATCTCATTCTCATCCGTTTTCAATCTCCAAACACACGGACGTTATTAACTATACTAGTGTACTACGGAGTACGGATATTATAAGTTTATGATAATTGATTACGGATTTGAAGATTTTAAGTGTCCGTTTTACAATCATAGTTTAAACCACGGTCTTAGATTAATTTAAACCTCGATTACTGATTTTACTGGCCGAATTCAGCGGTTTAACCTTGGTTTAATTTAACTAATTGTAAGACGATTTGAAAATTTTAGTAATTGATAATAATCTATTATTAAATTATTTATTAATATTTATAATTCAATATGGTCCAAGTATAATAATCACTAAATTCAATATTCTTGGTCAACTTTATATTTTTGTTAAATTAATTTCAAAGACATTAATGTTTTTAAAAACATTTTAATAGTTGAAAACTACTTGTTTGAATTTTGAATTAAGTACCTAAATCAACATTTTTTAGAAAAATAATCCATATGGCATATAGTTATTATTGTTCCTAATTAGTACATACAATTTCTGTAGCTGAAAACAAATTTTGAGGGTGGAGACGGTGGAGGGTCCAAATTCTTTGTTCAGAATCAATACCATTGTCAAAAATTAAAAAATGTTCCTACTCAGGAATTCAGGATGACCTGTTGTGCGCATTAATTTAAGCAAAATAAACACTTATTAAGGGTTAAATGTTAATTAATAATCATTTACTTGAATTAAATTAACTCATTTATAATTTTATGATAAATTTTATAGAGAACAATATTTCAAAGGGAACCTTATCGAGGTTTTGTATTAATACAAATACAGAGCTCGATATTAAAGACACAAAAACCTTTTTTTTACATTTTTTAAATAACTGTCACTTTTTTACTGCTTAATATTTCGAAAAACACCGATGGGGTTCCCTCCTAAATATTGTTCTTTATAAATTTCATATTGAGTTTTTTTACTCTAAAAACACTTATTGATGCTGTTTCGTTTGTTTTTCGTAGACGTATTTTTACCGCTGAAAATGACCAATGTGACATAATCCTCTTAATTTGAGACAACAATAATTAAAGTATGATATCAAAACGATAAGTGATAACAATCAATAGTTAATATAACATATAATATGATTTGACATTTTATCTATTTTAATTTTTAAATATAACTTATTGTTGAACTATAAGGTTAATTCAGTTTCACACTGGTGTTACCATAACTACCAAAATCACATAATTTAAAACTTTGTCATTCAACATACAAATATATCAACCACAAATTTTTAAAAATAACTAAGAGTAAATTTCTAGCACTAAAAAGTATGTATGAATAATTTAAGAAAGTATGTACCTATTTATTTTACTACAACGTATACCTATTATTTAAAATATGTATCAATAAATAAATGTAAATATATTATGCTAACATATTAATACATTTATTTTTATGATAAAAAAAATCTTTCAACTTTTAAACATTTCGGAGGGGGGGGGGTCCGAACCCTGGACTCTACTATCAGTTACGGTCTTGCACCCTTGCTTCAAATATCTTTAAAGAAAACTCGAGCGTCATTGTAGGGAAAAATGTTATAAGCGTCTAAAATTTAAATTTTTAAAAAATCGCGTAACGATACATACACAAACGATTTAAAATATTTATTATTCAAAATGTATGTCGTAGATACTTCAAAATTTAACCAATTATGTATTTAGGTTGGTATATTCTTTACATAATTTTAATTTCAAAACATTTCGCTTATTTTTAAAGGCTATTTATAGGCATTTTAAATATTTTTATGATAATATATCTTTTTATAAATGTAAATAAAATTTTTTGACTGAGTTAAAATACTTGGAAATTTAATACAAAATTTTAAGAATTCATTTTTTTAATTAGCGTTTGAAGTTCAAATTTTGATAAAAATCATGAATATTTGCAAATTATTTTCTAGATAAGCTTATATAAATGTTTTTTTATGTAGCTAAGAATTGAAAATTTAATACAAGATTTTTCATAAGTTTGTCTAACAATAATTATTTAAAAAGTATTAGATTTTTGTTATAGTTAAAATTACTAGTTGTAGAAACGTGAAACATTCACTAGTTTTTTAAATTGGCATTTTCTGCACATGATTTAATTTTTGGGATAATCAGGTCATTAAAATATAAACCACCTTTTTCACAACCTAGTAGAAAATATATCCTAGGCTAGTTCAGAATCGTTTTTCGTATACAATGATTATGAATTATGATACTTAATACCTATTATTGTATTAAAATTTAACACATTCATTATAGGGAGCTACTCTAATGTCTGAGGTCCAGTGGCGGATCTACGAGGGAGGGGATGATATGGGGGATAGATCCCCCCCCTGTGGCCGCAAAAATTAAATCTTATTGTGTAAATTTAGTAGAATAAACCTTACATACTTATACATAATATGTAAGCAAATACGTATAACCCATTAGACCACCTTTTTAAACATTACTTGTCTAGTTGTATAGTTAGTAAATATTTTTCTTAACTTTTGGACAATATTACCATAAAATTAATTTAATTAATTAAATAGATTAAGAACTATTAATCGTTCTCGTTGTTTATTGACAAACTATATATAATTATATAAATAAGATTAATTTTACGACATGGAGAATAATTCACTGTACCCGTAGTCCGTAGATTTGTATGTAAAACCGGATATTATGCTGGTGAGAACTGAGAAGCAACCCTAAATAGAACGCGATCAATATTGACTTCTATTTAAATTAAGAACGAAATTGTTTACCTTAATTTGGAAAAAGTACCAAATACTATTAATAGGTACTAAATATGCATTCAACTTACTAGCCACATATATAAATATTAGGCATAAATGCATGACATGACTGCATTCGTTCCAAATATTAACTATCTACACGCAGACAAAAAATAATAACTAATATTAGATATTAGGTATGTTTTAGAAATATTTTTTTATAAATTATAATTGATAAGAAAAAGAAAAATTTTTATTTAATTATTATTATTATTTTGAAACACGGTTAAGATCATTGAACTATACATAAAAAACTATAGTTCAATGGTTAAGATATACTATAATCTTAATAAAATAATCTATCTTAAACCGTGATTTTAAACTAGCCTGTTGTGGATGATAACTGATAAAAATATAAAATTAAGTTAGAAGTGGATGTTTTTATACTTTTAAGGTTTTAACTCTCATTTATCAAGCACCTCTTTAATGGGCAGTGGGCACTATTGGTGACCGCCGTGTGATTGTGAAGGGAAAAAGCGGGAATACCAAATAGGTACTGTAGTCTGTAATATATTTAAATATCTTATATTCTTATGTAGTTTTATACCTACATTAAATATATTATTGTTTATAATAAATTATAAAATAACCATTACATAATAATTAATAAAGCCAAACGAATTAATAATATATAAAATACATAATATTATGAATTATTATCAGTTGGAAATTTAATACGCACATGTATATGGACTATGTAGTTCGCCTTTATACCACCGCCGCTACTTATCGATTACTCTCTCACGCTCTCGAGTGGTTATTACTTATATTTTTACCTGTGTAAATGTGTTAATTTAATACGATTTTTAGATTATTTAAAAGTCTGTTTTTGACAATAGTAAAAATCATATATTTATATCATTATACAGAATTAAATCATACCATGCCACCGCACGCGGTTTATTTACGAGTTACCACAGGCATAATATGTTTTAAAAATATGTGTACACAAGATCTTGCAAGAATGTGGCGCCAAACGATGTATAACATTAGCGTAGTACCAACCGCGCGCGTTTAGGTAAAATCCCGCAAAAATCGTTCGCATTCTCGACGATCTGAATAATGCATATTTTTTTAAACTTCATAATTTAGATACATGTATTGTTAATCTATATTATATATAACTATATTATCATTAATACTATCTAATATCTTAATAAAAGTATTTTTGTGACTTATGTCTTATTGTGTGATGTGTACCTATATAAATATGTAATAAATTATTACCGGACGAAATTTAGCATTTATATACGATTATGACTGCGACTGTTCGGCGATAGGACTCTAATTTCAATTTTCAATATCATAGTTTATTCGCTCCGTAAACATTAATTAGATATATTAATATTACTATTGAAAAATAAATCGTTACCAACAATCTTGTTTTTATAATATTATATTATTATTTTCGGAACTTCGGATGGTTTGTATAACATTTAATTACATGAAGTCTGAAATTGTGTAAATGAAATACACAGTATTATATTATAATTTCAAATATTGTCCCCTTATCTATAATTAATCTACAAGCCGTGTCGTACAAACATAATAATATAAGACATTTTTATTTAAGGGTAAAAACAAATAACGTTAAGACGGGTAAAAATAATAATACTAAGTAATAATCACGAATTAAGATATACTAATAAAATTAAGGTATATCTTAATTCGTGGTAATAATATATTAATAGAAAACGAATAAATACAACAGAAATACCACAGTATTTTACATCACAAAATTCGAATTTTATCCGTGATTGTCCGTCGAATCGGAAGGCGTTCGTATATCACGAAACGGTATTTTCTTGTGGTGGGGAGAAGAGTGGCGCGTCTGTTGGCAGCACTGTAGTCATCAGGAGCAGGAAGGTGTTTTTTGTTTTTTTTTTGTTTTTTTTTTTTTTATATACCAATATCGCCAATCGCTACTCGCAAGTGTCGAGCATGAAACGATAAGTGCGAAATCTGTACCGCTCGCATTTTGGTGTGTCCGTACTCCTTGTTTATTACCGCCGTTCGGACGTCTTCCGTCGCGTACACGTCGCCGCGACCGTTCGTCCGTTTGCGCATCTCGCCGCCATCGTCCATTGAACCGCGCTCTCGCCCGACCCGTACCGCCGCCAATGTAAACGGGCCCCCCCGACCGATTGTATAGGACGTGTTGAGAGCTGTTTGGGATTACTTAGTCTGTGACACACACATGTAAGTACGCGGGTATTTGTCACAATTTCCTTGGGTTAGCCAGATCGGACTACGACTCGGACGAGTCGCGGAACCTATTGCAATTTCAGTTGTTAACGATTTTTTTTTCGTCCTTTTTTTTCTCTTTCCCGTCAAATCAAAACACGAAAACACGGGAAAACGGCGGTGGTGCCATCTGCCGGCCGCCCGCATTTGTTGTCATTATCTACGTTTTATTATTACGCTCCCGAATGTTAAAATATTAATTATGTTATATTAATATTATATTGTATATTCTTTCAATACGAACTTATACTAATTTTCTTAATTTTTCATGCCCCCTCCCCATAACTTATTTATTGTGTAATTTTACTGCACGTGCAACTCAGTCCGTAGATTAACAAGCGCCCTAACGTTTTTTTCTTATGTCTCTCGTTTGTGTTCCTAGCGATTGTCAAATGACGTCCCGCGTTTCGGCTGCGATGGAATGCGCTAGCATGAGTACAGTCCCAACCTGCTTGGCGTTAGAAAATTGATTATTGCAAAACACGATATACCTGGTAAGTCGTCGACACTTGTCACAAACCAATTCATGTAGTTGTTGTCATGTAAGTGTTTGTGCGTACAGTGCACCGATAATTTTTAATTATGAGTAAACCATCTTATATAGATCCTATAACTTTATTTCTGTATGTACTACTGACACAATGAATCTATTCTTTCAGCTTGCTAAATTGTTATCCTCTTATTATTTTGCATGTGTTGTTTAATTCACTAAGTATACATTAAAATTATTAAAAGTTATTGACAACATATTCCTTTTGTTTACTTGTTAATATTGTGGCTATCTGTGACCCAAAACCTTCTTAATATCATCATAGAAAAAAAATATCTAATTGTTATAAGTTAGATATCTGTATGCTATTTATTTCTATTAATTTTCTATAACAACCTACTTTTTATATTAGTTATATTTTTATTGTTTTATTTAAAGTAATCCTCAGTAACAGTGATTCATTAGATGGTAAACAAATACAACAGTCAAAAATATAAAGTATGTTTAAAAAATTGGTGTTAAAAATAAGTTTGATGATAGTGGATATAAAGTCAAGGTCTTAATTGAGTGATAATTATTTAAAATAATCAAGTTTGAGAATATTTAAAGTTTAAATGTATTATGAAAATTTTACTTTAAACATATTTAATTAGGTACCTAGGTACCTATGGGTTAAAGAACTCAAAATATATATATTTTTTTTATTTTGTCTTTAAGTTTTATGCATTTAAAACAATTTTTGTTATTTGTTTATTAAGTGTTTCTTTCAAATGTTTTATAACAATAATAATAAATCGAACTATCCAATGATAACTTATTTTTGAATTCAATAGGATTAGAAATCATTAATAATATTAATAAGTCTATTATATAGGATGCGGTTTACTTGCAGTTGACAGATTTTTACACGGGCTTAAAATTTACTTTAATAAATATGGTTGAATCGTTTTCTTTGGTTAACACTTTATCTTTATGTCCTTATACTTTATGACTTTCAATAACAATACTTCAACGTTTTGTAAAGGTATGGACTCAGTAAAACTTATATAAATACCAATGAAACTGAATTTCAACCATATACCATTATAAACCATTTAGCTTCAAGTTAGCAGACTAATACTTATTGAAGATTTGATAGCTTTGATACTCTTGGTGCACTATGTTTTACACTGGATTTTATACTTGTTTTTTTTTTTTTCTTAATCAAGTTTTTTCCTAAATTAATTCACCAATAATTTACGGATATTTCATCAGAGTTTAGCTCACACAATGTAAGTGCTGGCAGTCTTTAAGTGAACCCCAAATATTATTTTTGGGAATAAATTAAAGTCATAAGGTACTAAGTCTGGCGAGTATGGAGAATGTTTGAGTACTAAAATGTGTTAATCAGCTAAGAATTGCTTAACAGAAATAGCATTGTGCAGAATCCATGCATTGCCTTCCATAAATCTGACCTAATTTGATCTAAACTGTTTCTTTGTCAATATTAACTATGTCTGCAATATGCGAATGCCGAGACGTTGATTGTTTTAGACAATTTTTTCGATGTCAATTTGTTGCAAGGACGACCAAGATGCTCGCCATGTTCCACTTCTTTTCCATTTTTAAACTTCATATACCTACTCAAATACACATAACAAGAAATTTTGAATTAACCCGCTGTCTGCCTTTAAAATTAGATATATTACCAACAGATCATACAATATTGCCCTCTTAGAACAAGGTGTGAATGCATAGCAATTAACCAAAAGAGATTAAAATAGTATTATTCAATGCACTGGCTTGTATAATTGATAACTATGTCAATATTATCCACCTAAGAGTTGATTATGTTCTGAGTAGAAAGCAATTCCGTTTTTAAATAGCCACATCTCGTTTGATGATAATTCTTCTATTTTGTAATAACTCACCTCAGTTTCTTATAATTTATATATATATGTAAATAAAAATGTAACTAGTGGTTGATATCCATTGCTTAGCTAATAGTATCTTTCGTGGAGTCAAGTATTTCAATTAAATGTGCTTTTAATAAATTAAAATCTTAACTTCTGAACCAGAATATATAATTTTGGAATATTTCTATGATATATATTGTAGAGAGTAAATGTTTGAAAAAGTCAAGAAAAACTTTAAGTGTAATTCAGCTTAATATTTTAATTTCTTTTTTATAAATTAACTACCTATATTTTTATTTGTTTATTAAACCATACTATAATATGTGAGCTGTAAATATGTATATACCTATTTGTTTTTGTATTTCTTGCTATATTGACTATACTTAATTTTAAAATGTTAAATATTTGGCATTTTTTGTAATGTAAAATTAATTTTATTATTATATGCTATAATAATTAATGTATTATATATTTTTTTTTCAGTTATTTTTTCAAAAACTAAAATAAGAAAATTTATCATACACCTTCATTTTAACTCTGCTATGTGGTAAGTACATGGAGTTTTTTTTAATAAATCTTTTACTATTATTATGGCTTAGAGATTAATGGCATATATAGAGCCATAATTACAGATATGATAATACTTTATAATATAGTGTATACTTAATTTATACAAGTAACTACTAATTTCTCATCAAATTATGTTAAATTGAACCTTTTTTGATTAGGTTAGGTATTAGGTTAATACACATTATTAGAAACACTTCTAGTTTTTAATTTTCATATAGGTCATACATGTATATTGAAGCTTGTATTTTCTTTAAATATCATTACCTCGATCAATACCTATTTATTTTACTAATATTTACATAAACTCACTATAGCCATTTTGACTTTTATTATAATATGGCTCTAAAATCTAAATTGACTGGATAAAGAATCATTTAAAGTTAAATCCTAAATAATCGTTTCTAAAATCTTTTATATTATGAATTATCGTGTAATTGGAATAATTTTATGAAATAGTTGTTACTAATTGGTATTACACTTTACAGAATAGAATAAAATACCTTAAATCATTAAAAAAAAGAATACAATATGATTAAAATTTAACGAATTAATAAAAAATAAATGTAGGTATATTATGTTAATTAAATTTGAAATTGTTCTTATTCAGTTAATTTTAATTTTATAACCTTAGTGTATTTATAAAATTTGGTCTATCTATTTAGTATAAGGCCTATGTTAAAAATATACATATTTGAATATTTATGTATACAATTTATTTTATGTAATTGAAATATATATTTTAGTTGTTTGATCTTTGGTCATCTTAGTTTTGTAAATCATTTTATAATTTTTGTATTAAAATAATATGCCACATTCATTTATTGTTATTTAGTAATTTATTATAATTAAGTTATATCTATAGTAAATTGAATCTGTTGAATCACATTTTTAATAAATACTAATATTTTTGAAAAAATTAAAAAAAAACGGTTTTACATTATGACTGTTATTATAAAACAGGCATCAATGCTGCAGAAGGCGGAGTTAGGTTTTTATCATTTGCAAACTCAGCATGTCATATAGAACTAAACGTCAACCGATCTCTAAAGATGAATGTCCATGTAAGTACTAATTAGTATAAGTATATTAAGTAATTTATTAAAATATATTTATCTATTTTTTCTTTTTATAGTACCGACAAAGAGGCGGAAGGGGCGCCCTTCGACGCTACAGGAAGAAGAAGAAGCGTCCTCCTTAGATACTCAAAGTGGCTCGCGTTCAGATATGAGAATACCATCATCAATTTATAATACACGGATTACCACTGATGCACCAGCAGAAGTAAACTGTTTTTCTTTACTTACATTTTATGAATTTTATATTAATATATATATATATATATATTTTAAATATCCTATTATAGTTATTTCGTAAAGACTTGATCAGTGCCATGAAGCTCCCTGATTCTGAACAGTTGTCTACTGATGCATACTGGATTATCAGTGACCAATGGAAACAAGAGTGGGAACGGGGTGTGCAAGTACCAGTTAATCCAGACTCTTTACCGGGATCAAGTGTTCACGAAATTCCCGTTGTCTGCAAGCCGTCTTCAACTAAATCACCTAGGAGTTCACCTTCATCAATTTATCATACTCAACAAACTGAATTCAAACTGTAAGTATTTTAATATATTAAATCTTATAATATAATTATTATAATATGATGTTTTTATTTTAGGCCAAAACATAAATATATTCGCATCACTAAAGATGAACATTTTAAAACTGAAGAACATCAATTGTCACTTTTACCTCTGAAAGCAGAAAAATCTTGTTCATATGATATGGATGATTTAGATACAGCTTGGTTAAAACTATGTAATAGTGAAAGATCATTAGGAGGTAATAAGTTGAAAGTTTTAAACATATGAATTGAAATATTAACTTAAATTTGTAAAATGATTGTTTAGGCTTACCAAAAATAAAAGATGATCAATTTGAGAATGTTATGGAAGAGTTAGAAATGAGGTGCTGGGAAAAAGTGCAAAAGATAATCAAGGAAGAAGAAGGTCTTGGAATTGAATATGATGAAAATGTTATCTGTGATGTGTGTCGATCGGTTAGTTTATTTATTAAAATTTATTATATATCTACATAATAAAATAGAATAGTTATTATGTATTTTATGCTAAGAAGACGACATACTCACATGTGTTGTCTCTGATATATGTATAAATTGAATTCAGCTAAACCAATTTTGTGTTCTTAATTAGGTGAATAATAAATTAAAAATTAAATAAATTAATCTATTATATTTTAATATATTAAGGTAAGAACATTAAATGTGTTAGTATATTTGTTTTATTATATTTTATCTTTAAATGAGTAATACGTATTTTTAAAATTAAATATTTTAAAAGCTAGTAAACCCATTAAATAATTAAATACTATAAAAATCCAAATTGCTAACATTTTGATATTTGATCAATTTGCATTCATATTTAAAATAACACAAAATTGGTTCTATTATACAAATCGTCTGATGTATGTTGAATGAAAGAGCATTACATACGCCTAGAGCTATGTTATTGTCACTTAATCAATTAAGTGACAATAACATTGTTTAAAATAATAATTGATAGAACATTTTGCAAATTAATTATTTGGATTTTAACATTTTGCCAAGATTTAAAATTCGCAATAATATTTTGTTCTGTTTTCATTATTTCTGTAGGTACTCTTAAAACTAGTTGCCATATTGCATCATTTAAAGTAACTGGGATGCTTACAACATTTTTTAGACAGTTAACAAAGAGCTTTTGTTTGGACTTTCCTTATTTTTATTTTTAAAAGGGTGAACATTTATCAACACTCAATTTTATTTTGTTCTTCTCAAATTCATTTTAACTATTTTCATTGAACTTAAATTTATTTTTTAGGTAAGTATTGTAATAACATGCCTTATGAATTAAAATACAACTGTATATTTACATGCATACAACTATCAATTAATTTATTTCAAGTACTCTGAAATTATACCCCCTTAAAGTTATGATTATTGATAAAACAATTAATAGTTTAATGTTAATGATAATTTTGGTTATAAATTGGTTATTTTTTATGATTTTATCTGATTTACTAGTATTAAACTCCTTGAAGAGTTATAGCAATGATCTAATCTTTCAGTTAATTGGCTTTCGATGCACAAGTAACAATAAAAATTAGGATGATAGCGCCATTATTTACAATCATAGTAAACAGATCTTCTGTTTAGAAACATTTTGAGATTTTTTTTATATATTAGGTTAATGAAATAAACAATGGTTTAATTAAAAATATATATATATATGAAGATTTTAAAGTTAAAGTATAACTTAAATAGTTGTTATTGTTTTATGTATTATTACAATTTAACTAAGGGAAGTATCATACAAAGAATATACTTAAAAAAATACAATTTAAAATTAAAAATCATTTAATAAAACTATTGTCATTCAAAAATAAAAACCTAATACAATGGTAAATATATCATTTCTTACCAAAAACGTTAGTGTTGTTGATGTCCATACATTGAATGTATGTTAGGTGTACATTATGTATTATATAATAATATAATATAAACAATATAGGTAACAAAATATAAAAATGTTTACATAAATTTAATAACCTTTTTTTTATGAATCCATGTTTATTTGGTAAGTAATTTGTAATTTAATATTAAAAAAAAAAAGTGTCTATTAATATTGGTTTCAAATTGTGGTGTTTATAAATTCATAGTAATGGCGTCTCCGTTACCAAAATATATACTTAGATGCTAGTGGATGGGAGTTGTTAAGTTGCTGTTGTATGGCCATGGAAGGCTCCTATTATTTTCACATAGGAGATGTTTGATAATATTTTCAATACCATATTACCAACAGTTATTATTTTATTTATTTAACATACTTTTAGAATATATTTGTTTATAAATAAGATAGGACTACCTCTAAATAGCTCTTTTAACCTTAGATATTTGAAATACTCTATGGCTCACTTAATATAACATATTTTTATAAAATAAAATACGTTGAATTCTTATAATTGTTGATAAAGTTGAATAGCTATGGTTATGTCATGCTTAAAAACAGTGGTTCCCAAAGTTTTTTTTCCTATGATGTCTTTTTTGGATCAAATTCAGCTGTGGTGGAGTCCTTGCCCTGCTGTGAATATCTTGAAAGACAAAGCCAAAAAAATTTCTTTACATTTTAAATTAATAATTTGTGCACGGTTTGGGAACCACTGCTTTAAAACATAAATTTTCTAAAAGCATTGGTGTATAAGTTAATTAGTGATTAATATTGGAAATAATTAAAGATTAATAAATATTTAATAAATGTTTTTTATCATTTTAGCCTGATTCAGAAGACGGAAATGAAATGGTTTTTTGTGATAATTGCAATATTTGTGTTCATCAAGCATGTTATGGTATTACCACTATTCCCTCTGGGTCATGGCTGTGTCGTACTTGTACTTTACGTTTTCGTCCTGAATGTGTACTTTGTCCAAATAAAAATGGTGCAATGAAATGCACACGATCAGGCCATAAATGGGCACATGTGTCATGTGCATTGTGGATACCTGAAGTTAGTATTGGATGTGTAGAAAAAATGGAACCTATAACCAAAATATCTAGTATACCTGTACGTATTTTTACTAGAAATTAATATAGTAAATCATGAATTAATAATATTCTATAATTTTAGCCTAGTAGATGGGCACTTATATGTGTCTTGTGTCGAGAACGAGTTGGAGCATGTATACAGTGTTCAGTTAAGACATGCAAGACTGCGTATCACGTTACTTGTGCTTTTAAGCATGGTCTTGAAATGAGAGCTATTATTGAAGATGAGAGTGCTGAAGATGGAGTAAAATTACGAGTTAGTATCATTATACATTTAACATCTTTTAATAAGATTAAATAGTTTTATGGAATAATATTTTTAAATATTTTAGTCATACTGTCAAAAACATAGTGTAACTAGTAAAAAAGATAGAAATTCTGATTCAGAAGATGAAGATTCTACAAAAAGAAAACGTAAAGATATGACATCGGAAGAAAAAAATCAAGCTAGAGCTGCCAAGTATGTATATTACATAAAATTTTAAATAATTCGTTTTATAAAAATACAAATGATTTTCCTAAGGCTGCAAGAAATCGAAAGTGAATTTGAAAAACATGTTAATGTCACTGATGTTACACAATGTCGTGATGTTGATAATGATGGTATTTTATACATTTATAATTATTGGGTATTAAAAAGAAGGTCTGGAAATAACAGGCCATTGTTATTACCAAAATCTGACGATGGTGATCTTCTTGGAAGACAGCAAGAGCAAGCAGATTTAGAAAAACATAAAATGTTTGTACAACTTAGACAAGATTTAGAAAGGGTAAGTTATAAATCTAAAATAAAAAATAATTGTTATTTTATGTTACAATTATTTGAGTTGGTTAATTATCAAATTAAATTTGGTTGTTAGGTACGGAATTTGTGTTACATGGTCAGCAGAAGAGAAAAACTTTCTCGTAATTTACTCAGTTTACGTGAGCAAACTTTTCACAAACAAGCGGCAGTTCTTTCAGATAGTAAGCTTAATCTTAGTTCAGCAGAAGTATCAGCTGTTCAAGAAGCTAATCATGGACCATCAATATATGATAGATTATACTCATATCCTGATGCTCCAGACTTAAGCACTGATTTTGAAACTATGTTATCTCGTATTGCTGGAGGTGTTTCGCCAGAAAAATCTAATTATACTAGTTTAAAATGGCCCCAAAGTAATAATCCATATAAACGGTCTTATATCAATGGATCTATACGATACTCAAGTTTGTCAAGCAGTAGTGATCTTGAACTAAAACCTCCTAAACTAATCAGTAGTGAACGATCAAGTATGGATGAAGCTGAATTAATCAAATCTATGTTGAACAAACGTAAATTAAAAGAAAAAAGGCTGAATAAAAAACGTTCAAAAACAAAACTTTCTACTGATTCATCTACTGAAGAAGAAAATGATAAAGTAAAACAAAAGTGGAATGTATCACCTAATAAAAAATTATTACAAATTGAAAAGCAATTTGGTAGTGATGATAGTGAGGATGTTTCTTTACCTAAACTTTCATCAAAACGTCCAACTAAGGTAAATAATATTTATTCAGACTCAGATTCTGAAGTATCAACTAAGGAAGATGGCCATTCTTACACACATACAAAAGCAGCAGTTAAAGAAATCTCTCAAGGAAAGTCTAAAGCTAAAGTTGTAAAAGATAAAACTACTTCTTCTATTTCTAAGACTAAAGAAACATTGGAGAAGGATACTAAGAAAACGAAAAAAGAAGATACTAAAAATAATCCTACCGTGCCTACAGAACTTATTGTACCTCAAAGACAAGCTGCTAAGAAAGCTACTGAAAGTATTCATCGGGTACATAATAAGCATGATGAATTAAATGAAAAGAAATCTCCAGAAAAATTATTTTCAACCCATAAAAAATCTCCTGAAAGAGTTACATCTAATATTAAATCACCAGATAAACAGCCCACTAAAGTTAATAAAATTAAAAACGCTGAAAAACTAAGTTCAGTAGAAAAAGAATCAGATCCGCAAGATTCATTCAGTATTGTTCCACAAAGGCAAGCCGCTAAAAAAGCCATTCAAGGCATTAAGAGTGGTATGACAAAACCTGTTGAAGAAACTAAAGTACCTGAACCTGTTAAAAAAGACGATTCAACTAATAAGTCAAAACGTAGTACAAAGTCTTCTTTATCCTCTACATCGAGCAGTAGTTCTTCTAGTAGTTCGTCAAGTACTTCAAGTACTTCTAGTTCTTCATCTTCATCAGGTTCATCTTCTTCTGAAAGTGATACAGAACCTGAAAAGAAAAATAAATCTATTGAACGTGTAAGTCCACAAAAAGAAGTTAATAAAACTAAAAGCCCTCCTAAAGCTAAAGCTTGGTTATCAGAAAATAAGCCAATTAAAATTAGTTCCTCCTCTAGTAGTGAGTCTGATAAAGACCAAAAAGTGATCAGGGCGCCAGACAAGAAGCTTAAAACTTCCGACAGGCGGCCTGAACACAGGTTTCAGGATCCGCCACCTAAGAGAGAGGAATCTAGAAGAAAATCGATTGGAAGTGATCGATGCGATACTGTTCAAATCATCACATGTGGAGATTCTAGTGTCAGGGATGATGGAAATAGAAAATCGAGCGATCGTGACTACGTTGGAACATCAACTAGTCAGCCGGTCGGAATTAAACAAGAAACGAAACAGCCCATACATGCAATTGAGGACAAAGAGATTGAGAAGAAGTTGAAACTTGATGATGGTGATCAGAGAGTTCTCAAGGAAGATCATGGCCTTAACAAAAACATTCAAGAAGTGAAAAATAAAAATGTTCCACCAGTACAACATACATCTGATAAAGAAAATAAAAAAACTGATGAGTTAAACTTGTATTTACCAGGTGGTCATCGTTTAAATGATCTCAAAGATGAAAATTTATTAAGTTCTTCGTTTTTAACCAGACAAGATATAGAACGAGAATTGGTTAATAATATTGATTATGAGAATAAAAAATGTACTAAAACTCCATTCAACTGTAATAATCATTTTTCTGGTGGTCAAAGATCAATTTTTTCTCCACAACAATGTAACAAAGATATTCCAGATTTTGACTTTGATAATGATATGCTTGCTGTTGAACAAGCAGCTAATGAAGAAGGATTTGGGTTGACAAGAGATACTGATGTTCGAAATGCTCCATTGTCTTTCACATTCAACAATGAATTCCTCTTCAAAGATGATTCAAAAGAAGTAACAGCTAGAGAAACGTTAAACCTTGTTGAAAAGTTAAGATTAGGAATCACCAAAAAATCTGTACCATTAGAAAATGAGAATATAGAAAATATTGAGTTAATAAACGATACTCCTAAAATACTCGACCCTCCTAAACCATCTGAACCAGAACAAAAGACAGATAATATTCTTTATAATGCGTATAACAAATTCAATCAACAGTCCAATGAAGTAGTAGATGTGAATAAAGTTCCAGAACGAGATAAATTGGATAGGAGCGAAAGTGCTTTATCCGATGAGAGGTGGGTACCACCAAGTCAGCGTAGTCAAGCAGAATCTCCATATCAGGATATTAATGATGCCAACCGTTGGTCAGATAGCGTTGTTATGCCATCCAGACGTTCAGATACATCAAATGAACCATCTCCGGAACACCGAGATCCAAGTACAACAGAATCGCTATATCAAAATATACATCCATTTCCTTCATCTGTTCCAATGCAAATGGATAATATGCAGTATTCTCAATATTCAGATGCTTCATTTATAATGAATCCACCTACTAGTAATCAAATGTCATTTATGTCTTCATCACGAACTTTTAATCCTCAACAATTTTCAATACCTCCACCATTCTCAACTCATCAATCATTGATGCCAGAGTTGAATAAACCTTTGCATTTACAAACTCCATGTACAGCAGCCTTCACTTCATCAACCCAAAATATGGCATTTACTGCAGCAATGATATCTCCAATGACACATCACGATAATTTTATTCCACAATTTAATGATATAAGTATGTATAACGATAGCAATCTTTTGATGGGTCCTGGTACTAATAATTTACCTTTGCATACAGAAACTGTGATGCATACTGTATTCAACGCAATTAATCAAGCATCTATGATAGATAATCAATTATCTATTTTACCAACAATACAATCTCCTAAGGCTCCTAGAGTCTCTACTAGTAATCAAATGTCTAGTGGTCATAATCTAATCCCAACTTCAACAAATAACCAAACTCCAGAAATTAACGTACAATCAACATCAAATCAACATCAAGTACCAGTAACTTCAAATAACCAAACTGAAGTGACTCTTCCACAAACAGTTTCTAACAACCAAGAATCTGTTATTAGTCAAAGTAAAATTACTAATACAGAAGTAACATCCAACAATAAATTAACAACACCAACACCAAACCAAATACCTTCAAATAAACAGTCAACTCCAGAAGTACATACTCCATCAGTATGTCAAGCAGAGGTTAGTCAAAACATCATTAATCAAACACCAGTACAGACACCTATCAGTGTTAGTCAAGTATCTAATCAAACTACTCCGAGTATACCAACTCCTAAACAATCCCCTGCTCTTCCTACAACACCTTTACCAGAACGATCACCTATGTCCATTATTGCTTCATCTCCTTCGGTGACTAGTTCACCTCATTCAAATCGCACACCTTCTGATAAAAAATCTCCTTCTAAACCTACTCGATCTTCAAGCCGTGTTACTGCTCAATCCTATAAATCACCTGAAATAGTAGACCATTCACCAGAAGTCAAAAAGCAAAATAAACGAGGGCCAAAACCTCAGTCTAAAACTTCAGGACGTGGTCGAGGTCGTGGGCGTGGACGTTCATCAAATCATTTTACTGATTATAATCCTGCTGTTAGTAAACTGGCTGGTACTGCTTATGATCTTGATTTTGTTGAAGAATTTGGTAATGATAATAATGGTGTTATGGAGAATCTTCGAGCAATGCGTGAACGCAAAAAGTCTGATGTTAAAGCGGATAGTAAATCGCCCGTGTCTCCTAAAGTCCATAGTAGTCCTAATAACTACAGAAGGAAACATGCGAGTATAAAAGAACTTAAACCTCCTTCGCCTATTATTGAAACTACTATTGAAGATCCACCAGCTCAAATAATAGATGAATTGACTCCTATGATACCGGGACCTGTTGATATGAGAACATATAATTCATATGACAATACAGCATCATATTCCGATAACATTTATGATGCTAACACCAATGTAGATGATAAAGTAACTGATATTGTGAATACATTAAAAGAAGACTTACAGAACTTATCAAAATTATCTTCAAAAGATAAAGATATAGAAGATCAATTAATCTCAATGGATGACCAAATCAAAATAGTTAAACTACCACCTCCTGTAGAAAAAGAACCGGTAGCCTCGAGTACAGTATTACAAAGCGAATCTAGGAATCAATTAAAAGTTAAAATAAAAGGTCCTTTCTTAAATGCTAAGTATAACAATGTTCAAAATCAACCAATATTACCAACAATTGATACATCAGCTATAAGTATGAATATACCAAGTCATTCAGTTCCTCCTTCAGAAGCTGCTAGTGTACCCTCCAATTTCAGACAAATGAGGAAAAAGGAATTGCTTCGGCAATATTGTAACCAACAAGATAATATCGAACAGACAACTAACCATCCTATAGTCCCTCCACTAAGTCGAAATATCATTACAATACCAAAAGCAGTTGCATCAATGACTACAATTCCTACTAAAGAAGACTACAAAGCAGTAGTAGATGCCAATATGGAAAAGAAGCGTACTAAATATGGATCTGATGATCCAAAATCCAATTATTTTAACAATATTCGTAAAGAAGCTACTACACCAAAGATAAAAATCAAAATTGGTGGCGAACAACCCATGGTTACAACAATGGAAGAAAAACGTAGTCTTCGTCCACCTAAAAAAAGAATTTGTGATACTCAAAATGATGAGACTAATCATTTGATAGCACCTACCATGGAACAATTACGGCGGGACAGTATGAAATTCAGAAAAAAAGTATTTGCTCGTTTTGAAGAAGATGCATTAGCTTCTACTTCAATACCTATAGCTCCTGTTACAAAGAATAAAAAGAAACGCCGATCTAGTCCGTCTGTATCCAGGAAAAAGAAACCACGCACAAATAAAGAGATATCTCAAGTTCAGGTGATAGAAGCCAAAGAAAGCACTCCGAAATTGATCATTAGATTCTCAAAAGCAGCGCCTGATGAAGCTGCAGTCAGTGCAGTAACAGAACCGAAAAAAGCTTCTCCCATTAAACTGAAAATATCTAGATGTAAAGAAGGGTATGTTATGAAACCCCCAAGTAACCAAACTAATCCTGATACTTCATTAAACAATAATTGTGAAGTTCGGTGACGGTAAAAATTCTTATAATTTTAGATCAATCTTATCATTGATAAGCGTTTTGTGTATAAATTTAAAAAAATGTAATTTATTATTTAATTTAAGTTTGTACATTCTTATTTATTTATTTAAAAAAATAATTAATTAATTTCAAATGTATATTTATAATATTAAAATGTTGTTTTCCTCAATTTGTTGTTAATTGAACTAATAATACAAACAAATGTTCTATGAATACTCCAAGTTATTGATATTATCATGTTAAGGCCAGCAATGTCAATTAATTTTAATTTTGTTATCTAGTTTAAGATAAGAAATTTTCATGTTAATGTGCAATATGCAAAATATTATGTAAAGTAATTTTTTTTTAACTATTTGTTAACCTTTTACATTAAAATCGATCAATTTTTTTTTTGTACTTGTTATAATATTACCAATTTTTTTTAAAGTTTACGTTATTCTAAGCCTTGGGTTGTTTTTTTAACTGTGATTGTTTTATTTTTTTGACAACATGACAAAAAGGTTCTATTAAAAAAAGCTTGTAAGGGATAAAAAATTATTCTATTTTTTTTTCAAATCTTAATTTTTTTTTTATTTAAATTTTTAGTCAATATTCAGTTTTTTTTTAGCTCTAAGTACATTTAATACATTTGACAATTAGTCAAAAAAAGATCTCAATTTTCACTTTTGTTAGATTTTAAGATTTTATATAGAATCTAAATGAAATAAACGAAAATTTAGGACTATTTTATTAGCTAAAACAAAGGTTTTTAACTATTTGGAGAATAAATTATTTGGTTTTAATTTGTAGGATTCTTTTCATTATTTATACATATATTTATTGAATATATTTTATTTGAAGCGTTTTAATTCTAAATAATTAATGGACGTCTGTTTTTTTTATTTAAAAATAATAGACAATCGTAATATTTTAAGGTGATCACACATTGTTGGTAGTTATATTAATACAATTTTGTTGTAATTGTATTTATAAGTGTTCAAAACATTTAATTTTACAGTGTTTAAAAATACAATTTTCCATAATTTTAAGATAGCTCAACTGGCAGATATTTCATTTAACAAATAAATTATACTATGGTGTGAAAACTTGTAAATTCATGATAAATCGATGTAACAAGTTTTATAGAACATAATTTATTTTTTTGTTATCAATTTTGTATAAACTTTATTCCATAATAATCATATACATATAAACATATTCTTCTCTAACCTATGTGTATATTAATTTTAGAATTAAGTTATTGATAAATTGAAAAATCTTCAACGATTTTTATATAAATTATTATGTTTTGTATATACTTTATCGTTTCGGTCTTTTTTTAAATTAATATAATTATGTAGATAATTATACTCATTTATATTTATTTGTAAATAAATAATTACAGAAATAATATTTGACGGTTGTAATTTTATTAAACAGTATATTATAATTAATAACTGGCTACAACTCGTTTGAGTACTATTTTCGAACAATAAAAATCTTTTTTCGAAGATGTTTAATGACGTATCGTATGGAGTGTACGGCCGTAGCCATTTTCCTGCAAAAACGACGGTAAACGGATGTTTCGTCCCCGTCAAAAAAAAACCAATCCATGGACGTTTCGTCCCGGAGAGTTATAAGACAGGACTTTAGTCCCCGGCATATTTTGAATAAAGGACATTCGGTTCTCAGGTTTCTTAAATCGTTATTATTTATTAATTTTTAAGTAGATTTATAATCTTTAAGTATTTAAAAAATATGTAGGAATGTCACTATTATCCAATTATTTTAAATCATTGGAAGGATTAGACGATATCTTGGTGTATTCAACCAACGATTCAATTTACATCAATGGAACTTACAAATTCACAATAACGGAGTACGGTACAACTCGCTTTCTACGACATCTACCAATATTTTTACCACACATGTGGAACGTTTACAATGCCACAAAAGAAGGCTATGGTCGGATCAACAACGTGTCAGAAAGGTTCAACAAAAAATTTAAAAAGTATAGTAAGAATTAAACATCCTAATTTATATATATTTATCGAATTAATACAGATGTGCAATGCGTCTGCAATGACTGCATTGATACAAAAACAAAATGAAATAATAAATGTATCGAAAATACTTAGTTTTAATAGGAAAAGAAACTACAGTCATTTTGTACAACATTTTAAATATAATAACCACATAATGACATTTTATATTATTTTAAAAAAATAAGTCAGTTGACCTAAAAATATATTCATTTATTCATTTTTACGAAATTTAATATGACTTAATATAATTGTGATTTATTTAAATTTTGACTATTTGTAATTATATTGTATGAATATTGAGTATGTATTTGTAATTTTGTAATATTGTCATTTAAAAATTAAATTGTTCATTTAAAATTAAAGTACTTATCAAAATATGCTGGGGAGCAAACGTCCTATGTCTAATAACTCTCCGGGACGAAACGTCCTATTTTAAAAATTGGCGGGGACTGGTTTTTTGACGGGGCCAAAACGTCCGCGATTCAAAAACGACATACCATTTCCTCAACTGTCCATTTTCCTCTAACATTTTAGCCAGTGTCGCTTACTTGCGTTCCATATTATAAAGATAAAGCAGAGATAAACCTGACACAATCTCGATTTCGAAAAATTCAGTTTTGATTTAGTTCAAGAACCAAGTGTGAGCAGAGTAGCAGACAGTAGACACGCACATTTCATAAAATGCTACATTTCCGCCACTTACCTACCTATTTGGGCAAAATCGTCATCTTCATTATTACGAATTACCATTGAGTATAAATGGTACCTAAAAATAATTTTTTTACCCGTTCTCCAAAGTAACATTTTCAACTAATTTATTTATTTATTATTTTTTTTTCAATTTTTTTTTTTTTTTTTATTAAATGACTAAAAACTAATTTTTTCATAAAGAAAAACTAAAAACTATTTTTATTAGAGATCAGACAACTAATTTAATATTACTATTAACTATTTTTTTTTAAACTAAAACACTTTATTTATAAAATACTATCGAAAAAAAATATATTCCCAATTTATCAGTCATTCTGCCATCTTACAATCAACTACCCATTTAAAACTAAAATATCTATAATTATTCAAGGGAATTTTTTGTTTACTTCACTTTCTTATTAATTATATTTTAGCTTTTATTAAGAAATGTATGTAATAAAAATAATCACGTAACTTGGAAATATTTAATGAGAAAATTAGCAAAACACAAATTTTATGTATATTATATAGGTATTAGATATTCATAATTATTTCTATCATGATATTATTATTATTTTTAAGTATTATTTGAGTAATAATAAAAATACACCCTTGCTTATTAAATTAAGTATTTGACAGTGATTTCTAGATACTAAGGTGTTAAGTATATTAAAAATTATTAAAAATACACCTTATAGACTGTTTTAGTAAACAATAAACAAACTTATACTTAAATAGTTTTATGCAGTGTCAGGGTAACTATACGTAAATTAGTGTAGAAATACTAAAACTGACGTATCTGAACAATTTTTAAATTGGTAAATAAGTAATTATAGTAG
Source organism: Aphis gossypii (assembly GCF_020184175.1). Classification (NCBI taxonomy): domain Eukaryota; kingdom Metazoa; phylum Arthropoda; class Insecta; order Hemiptera; family Aphididae; genus Aphis; species Aphis gossypii. The sequence goes on from NC_065532.1 coordinate 4,844,404, forward strand.
TGTAATTCGATTATGATTATGAAATTTGATTTTAATCATAATGAAAAACTAAAAAGAGGTTAAAACTTTAAAAGCTTATAAGGAAGACCTGCCAGTGTCCAGTGGTAAATGGTAATAAAACTCATCATGATATGAAATATATAATAATGTGGTATGCGGTCTTTGACGTGGTACAAAACACTTATCACTATAATTAACCGAAAATTGATAATAGCTTATAAAAATTAAAAACAATCGTTATTCTGATTTCTGACTTCATATTATCTCAAAAATCAAAACTTAACTATTTATTGTTATTTAAGTATATTATATATACCTTTAATTTTCTTTATTGATATGAGTTCAATGGATAATATGGCTTACAGTGTCATAGCTGCTGTATCAAAAAATGGAGGTATTGGCTACAAGGGTGATCTACCATGGAGAATTAAAAAGGAAATGGAATATTTCAATCGAATGACTACTCAGGTGAATCAATCAGGCCTTCAAAATGCAGTTATTATGGGTCGTTGTACTTGGCAATCAATTCCAGACAAGTATAGGCCACTTAAAGGACGAAAAAATGTTGTAATCTCTAAAACTTTAAATGTTGTACCAGAAGGTGTTTTACTGTATCCAAATCTTAAAGAAGCCATAAAATCATTATATTTAAATGATCATATCGAAAAGCTTTGGGTAATTGGTGGTTCAGGTTTGTACAATGAAGCTATTAATGACAAAAATTGCAAGAAATTATATATTACAAAAATTGATCAGGAATACTTGTGTGATACTTTCTTTCCTGATTTTGATCTTAAAGAATTTGAAGAAATAAATGAAACTAATGTACCTAAAGAAGTTCAAGAAGACAATGGTATTAAATATGAATTTAAAGTTTTTAAGAGGTTGTAATCTTTAAAATATGCTATATTGGTATTGTTGTATTCATACATCAGATACGTAAACAATAATAGCACCTATATAATTATGAAAATATAATTATTTTAATTATTAATAAAACTAATGTTATAAACTTTTTATTTTTATAACTCTTATTTGGAACATTTAGTTATCTATTTGGTCTAAAGGTTTCAGAAGTCCTATCCCAATAGTACCTATATAATCTAATGTATACTGTTAAGTATTAATTTTTAGATATTTATTAAACATTTTATATTTATTGGCTTAAAAATAATTTTAAGACTAATGTGCTTAGCACCCAAAGTTTTTTAAAAAACACCCTCGTAATTTATGTAATTCATAGTTTATTACAGTTCTTATTTTATATTAATACATTAATAAGTAGTATCATGGATAAATTACTAGTGTCTTGTAGATAATGTAGCTAATAAGCCATGAACAGTAATAAAGCCATTATTATAATATATTAACTTATGATAATTAAATGATTTAATGGGTATTGGATGGCGATGGTAGGTAATTCTTAGATGAATTGCCTACTTGGCATTTGCGCCAAAAATAATTCATTTTGGATTGATAATGGAATAGTTTACTCCACTATGTTCTATGAATGTAGTCTATTTTATAATATAATCAATGGTAGGTACCTATTGTATAAATTTGTGTCTATAAAATATATTAATTAAACCAAGTATCAAGTCGTTAATATAAAATCTTAATGATGTAGAAAAAATATATTCTTTACATCGTGTGTGAAATACTATGTTTACAAAGGTAAATTTGGCACAGTTGGACGTCTGTAGTACTCTACTACTGTACCCAAAATGGCACAAATGGGCAATGCCCATTGCCTGCTCATAATCTAATCCATGATAACAAAATTAATTGCATAAATAAGATATTATTGATATTAACATAATATACTGTGATTTTATATAAATTACACTCGACGTGTTGATTGGTTTTTTTCTCGGCTAAGATATGTAAAGCCGTGGTTTTTTTTTATAAAAGTATATTGACATATAATTGTACATTGTTTCTTTTTAGTAGGCCTCAATCACCTTTTTGTTTGGACACTAATTAAAAGTTATCCAAAAAAAAGGCAAATAAAAATTATTAATATATTAAAAAAAATAAAATTTAAGTATTAAAACTATTATTGTGTTTATATTCTTCCCTACAAGAAACTTTTAAATTAGTATATTGGAATTAGAAAATATACTAAATTTATTCATAATTTTTAAAAAATAAATAGATTTTAAAGAACTATATTATTGAAAAAACAAAGTGGTCGAGCATATTTATTATTTAATGAATCGAAAGTATGTTGTCAAATATATTATGGTATATTATTTTAAAACAAATCATGATAGTTGACTAGTCGAGTACAATAGGTATTAATTTAGACCCTTCGACAGTGTCAACTGTCAAGTATGACCATAATCTTTAACGGCTTTTATAATCGTATATTATCATAATCATGAAATAAATTTATTTGAAATTGTAAGTTTTAAAAGTCTAAAATTACTTTGACATTATAATATTATTTAGGTATTATGACTTATTAGTTATTACTATAGCCTTTTGGGCTTTTTAACATTTGTATAAATCTATTTTAGGAGGTGTAACAATTTAATTTCCCGTGTATCGTATATGTATATCAACAATAAGAAATATAGATGGACGTGATATACTAACATATAACTTGGATTTTGGAGTGGAGCATGAAAAATTTAATTTATCATGGAGTGGACTGTGGAGGCAATTCTAAATTCGTGTGAACGTCTGATGAAACGTAAAAACTAAAAACGTTCCAAAATTGTGTAGCTATATATCAATTTTGTTATTATTATCACATAATAAATGAATTTTGTGTTATTATCATTATAACCGTTTTTGTTGTATTAGATAAGGTTATGGGACGCTTAAAATTCCCGCTCGTTGATTATGATAGCCGAATCACAAAATACATGAAAAACCGATTGTTTAACATTAAAACATAAACATTACTACCTCAGACCTCTTAAATGGTAAATGACTCAAATAATTCTTCATGACTTATATTCAATAATTTGATTATTAATATTTAATTTAATAAATTAATGTCGATTTCGTATTGAATTCCGGTGTTTTAGTTATACTGTAAAACATAAATTAACAAATACCTTTATTAATGGATCATTAGTAAGCAGTTAATTGAAAATAACGCTCAAAAAATGTCTTCTTTATCAACTGGTAAGTAGTTTTTTGCTTAATGTAGTTTTAAATAATTCATTAATTTTCTAGTAAGATGAAGATGGATCCTCTATGATTTAGGTATGCTTGGTAAATATGTATTAAATGTTTGTGAATTTAAATATCAAAAATATATATATTCGTTGGTTTATGTACTGTGGTACATTTTAAAATTTATAATAAAAAATATCAACAAAATTCTGTAAAAAATATGAAGTTAAGTTAAGTTAAGTTTTTTAAAGGGACTTTAAAATATACATTTCATCTAGTTAGTTAATCAATAAATATGTACTTACTAAAATTTTATAGATGTAAATTAAATTTCATATCACTTTTACAAAATTTAGAACTTTAAGTCTAAATATCTATCCAAATGCCATAATCTTAATCATTTAATTACTTATCTCTTTTATTGTATGGTTGAGATGTTCAATTAGCATTAAAAAGGTTGGTGTTACTTTTATAGTTATAATTTATAACTTATAACTATACTCATGAGAGATCATTACCACTATTCAACCAAAACTTGTCCTATTTCATACATCAACCGCCTACCAACAGCGGCATATAGTGGGGGAAATAATACTCTGCACCATTTTCTGCATGCTCGTGACAGTACTGCTCTCTCGTAGGCCAGAGTATAATGTTGGATTTGTAATTTTTATGTACTTGCAATATTTTTTCTTTTTGTCTATTAAGTATACACATTGAACATTTAATAAATGTATCTTTGCTCTATTTAAAAAAAAAAAAAAAAAACTTGTTAAGTAATTTTTAGTTTATATTAACAAATTGTTATAATAGTTATTCTAATATCTTAAAGCATACTTAAATGTTGTATTAGTGAAATACTATGTATAATTCTATATTATTTTGTGCATTTATTTTGGTAAACATTTTTACTAGGGTTTATCTGCCATTAGGCTTTTGAGTTTTTTCTTAAGCTTGTTTTAGGGTCTTTTACGATTTTTAATTTTACATAACTTCACAATAATTATTTTCTTTTGTAATTTTACAATATAAATTGTAATACTTACCTAATATTTTTATTTTGTTTTATCTAATACTAATTGAAGTATATATTTAGTTTATATATAAAAAAAAAATATATATATAGTTACACATATATTTAAGCAAAAGGAAGTGTGATCACTGTATGGTTTCTTCCCTCACCCTTTTCATGTTTTTTAATATAATGTAGCACATATTCTTATTATGCCTTTGGGTATAGATAGTATATTTTCCGAGATATTTTCTAATAAAATTATATAAAAAAAAAACTTTAATAAATGATTTACATTTTTTGTTTCAGAAGCTTCAGTAGGAACTGATGTGAGTGATGTAGTTGACATATTGACTGGCCTTCAGTTAGGCGTCATATCTCAAGACTATGTGGACCAAGTTATGAGTAGCCATTATAGTTATTACAAATTTCCTGAATCGTACGAATTAATTGTCATGCCAGATATTGATTTTCCATCAATTATAAATGATGCTTGTGAGTTATTAAACGTTTATTTACAACAACCATCTACACATATATTATGGGATCAATTTTTTAGTGATGATTCATGCTATGTACATCCAAAACCATTAAGTTGTTTACTCAATTGTTACATTCATCATGGACTAAAATTTATAAATGAACCAAGTGCTAGAAAAAATGGATTGTCTGCTACACGTTTATTTTTTTTAGCATCTACATTTATGGGTAGTAAGAATATTGGATTTTATCACATTAGCATACTTACAAAATGCACTGAGTTAGTTAAATCTTGTATTGCCATGTTACATATCACCGGAGGTATAAATAGTGGCGATGATGTACCATTGGAAGAAGATGAAAAGATGGATTTAATGGCTGATTTATTGGCTATTGTTAGAACCATAGCAATAATGGTCAAACGATTTCAATTCTTTGATGAAATTAGTTCTTTAGATATGATTATAGATATAATGATAGATGTAACCCATTTAGAACGAAATTCTGGCAATATTTTAGAACAAGTGCCTACTGAAAACTTAAGCTATGGTATATTAGCATTCAATGCATATTCGGGTTTGACAGATATGTTTAATGACAACTGTGGATCAACACTTGTTATAGGCCAAAAACTTATGCATTGTATGTTATTAGGTTTATTAGTTGATGGACAGCGTGAAATGCAATTGACTACTAGGCAATTTAATACAATTCGTGATCATCATTTGTCATTTATTCGTAAAATAACAAGAAAATTGGGATCTCCATTTGAGCCTGTATTAGAAATACTATTGCAACATTTATTACATCGAGGACCTGAACGTAGTGAATTAAGACCCCGCCAATTTCAAATTATATTAGAGGTTTGGAGATTATGCCCAAATAATGTTCGAATTAAAATTAAATATTATTTATTACGTATGGTATATGATGTAGATATTAAAATACGTATTGTCGCATTGGAGACTCTTTTCAAATTACTTTCAGAACCTGAAGAAATCGAACCTGAAGATCCAACTTTATTACAATTTATGCCAGCAACTAAACATGAGTTTATTGTTGCTGTAATTCTTTCTAAATTTCAAGATTTATTATTAACAGTTCGTTCAAAAGCGTTTTCATTATTTGCGACTTTGACAGCAGGTCCACCTACTGCTACTGCACATCAAACAGCATTAGCCAAACGTGTGCTTGTTGATCCTTACCTTAAACATGATAATTTAAATCATACATCATTCTGTAAAAAAGATTTTCATGATTTTTATCAATATTTGGATAGTAATATGGCCAATTTTGATCCAAATAATATAAGCAATTTAAATATTTATCCCGGTGCTAAAATATTATTGTGGGTGTTAAATGTACATGCTCGTGATGAACGAGCTTATATTCGTCGTATAAGTCTTACACTCTTGTGTAATTTATTTCTAATTAATAATAAGTTAATGGAAAAATATTATTTAACATTATTAGTAAGTAGTTGTTCAGATAATGCAATGACCATCAGAAAAGTGGCAGTTTCTGGGTTAACTGATTTGCTTTTGAAATATCCTGATAATCAAGATGTGCTTAAGTATTGGTTTAAAGGATTAATTCATTTAGTTGGAGATCGAGATAAAAAAATTCAAGAATTGACAGTTGAATCTATGAATAGAGTTATCTTGAACAATATCAAACCATACTCTGCTAAATTAATTGATGATAATGATCCGTTAGACTATTTACCATGGCGTGTTTTAGACAATGCTTTAAATGAAAATGTATTCAAGTACATGCAGTGCTTATGTGAAAGGTGGCGCATTAATGGATTCCTTACAGATCGTAATGTGAAGGACATAATGACATATGTGGGTTCTTCAAATCATGAATGGACTGTGCACAGCTTATATTTGTTACAGTTAATATCCCAACAATTAACAATTAATAATTTATCACCTATCATTAAATATTTTGATGCACAATTTGATACATGGTTTGTAAGAGAAGAAAATCCTTCTGAACTGAACATTTTGTTAACACATGCACAAATTACAATTGATATATTATCTTTAAATTATAAACGGTTGGACAAAGATACAAAACAAAGATTGTCAAGCACATTTGAAGAACTTTTGTTTTCTTTTAAAATACCAACTCGTCTTATATCTAAATCTTTGGATTTATATACAGTGTTACATAAAGATAATTCTGAAAAACTGAATTCCGGTTTGAAAAAACTGTTTCATGTGATTTGTAATTGTATCGAGACATCTACAAATATGGATAATGAAGAGATTATTATTCGATATATATGTACTCTAGGTGACATTGGTTTATCACAACATTTACAAATCAAACCCAAATTTCAACAATATTTGTTAGACTTTTTAGGAAAACATGATGAATCCGTCTCTTCTGCTTTAAAAACTATTGTTATCTTAACAATTGGTAAATTAAGTATTGTGGATGAACAATTTGCAAAAGAAGCAATAGTTCTGTATGGAACAATATTGAAAAATCCATACCATCCATCAATAAAAATTAATGCTTTAACTGCTTTAGCTGATTTATGTTTACGCTGTACAACTTTGGTAGAACAAGCTATTCCAGAAATGTGTGTTTGCTTGAAAGCTGAAAGTGTTCCTGTCAAAAGAGTAGCATTAAAATTACTTACTGGATTAATATTAGAGGATTACATAAAACTGAGAGATGTAGCTTTCTTTGCTTTGTTGTGCATGCTTGAAGATCCTGATGATCAAGTACGTCAAGAAACTTCATCATTTATTGTTAACTATTTATTGATTAAAAATAAAGATATAATGGAACGGAAGCTAATAGAAGTGATTTTTCATTTTAATGGCTATACTGGAGTGCGTGCAAGTGGTGTTGAAGATTGTTTTACTAATCCTGAGCTAAAGGCATTTTTTTCAATGGAAGGCGATTCAAAGAAAGCATCACGTCATTGTGTTTACAGATTTATGTTAACACATATGTTGGATGATAATAAGTTAAAACTTATGGTGAAAATATTTAATATTTTTGAAGAAGTTGTTAAAGATGTTAGTGCAACAGCTAACAGTGAAGTCAGAGATCGGGCTACTCAAGTTATGAGGGATGCTTTTTGGATTTTAAAAGCTAAAGAAATGGCTTTAACATCTGGAAAACCACGTGAAAACACCAACGATGATGACCCAGGCACATTAGAAAAAGTGGCTGACTTAGCTAAACAAAGAGTAGTTATGGAAACGTATAAGATGGTGATGACTGACTACATAATACCTGGTGTATTGAAATTAAAGTATGAATTAGAAAAGAACAAAAGAAAAGTACCTACTGTTATGAATGATTTGCGTGCCTATTTATGTGCCCTGACTTCGGCTAAATCTCCTATAAAAGCTGAAATTGTAGAATTGTTGTCTGTTGATAGTGATCTAACTGCTGAAATTTTACATGATAATAGGCTTATGAAACAACATAATAAACATTTAGATGGTGAAAATGGTATTGGAGAAATTGAATCTGAAGATGACGATGATGATGACGACCCTGCAACACATTTAATGCAAGATTTGGAGTATGTGACTTGGGCTCAAACAATGCAAATGCGTGAAAAAGCAGAAGAGTCAGGCATGGATGTATCAACACAAGCTCAAATGGAAGAGGAAATTCAACAAAAAGTATCAGAGATATCTATTAATGATGATGATTTGCAAGATGTTGCTGCAGCCAATTTTAGTCAATTGACAGGGGAAGTAACCGTAAGACCTATTAATAGTGATAAGAAATCAGTTTCTAATGACACATTTAAACAAATAACAAATTCTAAAAATAATTCAGTTACTCAATTAACTCCTAAGAAGCGATTATCTAATAATCATACAGCATCCACTGATTTAGATGATGATAACTTACCTGCTTACAGATTGTTTGATTAGTAGAAATTAATTGTTTTTAATTAAACTATGTAGAATAATAGGTGTATATATATATATATAAATGTGTGTATATTATGTGTATAGTTTGTAAGTGTGATTTAATTTAATTTTTCAAAATGTTTACTTTTATAAATTGATTTAAAATAAAAATGTTGATTTTTGCACTATGTAATATTCAATAAACATTAACTCTCCCCTAAGTGTTGGAACTTGGGATAATATTTAACAATAACTAAAATTTATGTTATGGCATATTAATGGGTCACCAATCAGTAATCAATATTATATTTAATTGGTAAGTAATATCACTGATTATATATTATAATTTATAATTATATATTATATATTATAATTTATAATCAACAGTAATACATATAGGTATTGTAAATAATATAAATCAAAATATTTGATTGATGGGCTTAGAATTAAAATATATTGAAATTTGTGAATATTTTAAACGATATGTTTGATAGATTTTACAACTTAAATTTTTAGTTTACTTAACTAAACTGGTATATTATAACAAAATATTCTTTAGTTAAATACAACTCAATCTAGAATTTTCAAAAAAATTTTTAATTATATACTTGGCATCTTGATTATTAAAACTGCTCAAGGATAGTTACATAGTACTAATCGGAAAAAAGTATATTTTATTTTAGTGAATTATCCTAAATTTGTAAGTATATTTACTTAGTAGGTACCTAATGAACAATGCAACATTTTGAGAAGTTAATGTAGGGATGCATTTAGCTCTATAAATAAATATTAAATTAGGTACTGATATTTCAAATTTTACGAAAAATGTCTATTCACAGAAATTTTCGATAATGATTACAGTAGGTACAAGGTCTCTTCAATTTGCAAAGTACTTAGTACTTAATCAAAAAATAAATAAATTGTCTATTATATTTTTATACAAGTAATTTTAAGTACAAAATAATAATCTTTAAAGTAGATGACTGAACTAAAAACAATAAAGATAATAGGAATCTATTCTTCATCATCTGATAGCTTCTAGAACGTTTTATCTCCGTGACTAAAGATATTTGATATTTGGTCCCTTGTGGCTTGGAAATTTTAATTTAAAACATTTATTGGTTCATATAATCAAATATTGGTGTATTGAATTGAAACTTGAATTAAAATGCACATGAAATGATTCGTATGCATTAGTTTTTAAATACTTATCAACTACTTATGCAATTTATAACATGTTCCTAAAGAGTTGTAAACTTGTAAAGAATGAATCAACTCTTATTTGATTATAATGTTTAACATTGTTAACAACTTTTTAAAGTTATTTTTAACAATATTGCACCTATTTTTATGTTCTTTAAATGTGCATTAATTTATCAAGTAATAAATAAAAATTTGAAGACGAGTTGTTTTTAGATATAAGTGATGATTCGAATGATGTTGATACTAGGTGGTAATTCATGCACGTATTTAATAATTTAATAATTCAAAATTATTTTGATTTGTGTGGTCTCAAATTCAGCGAACGTTTTAGATTTTTGCAAGTGTAAGTTGTTTTCAGAAATTGAAAAGTGGCAGGTGTATAAGTGGAATTAACTTCAAACATTCAAGAAAACTGAGCGTGTTGATTTCGATAGTATCGAAATATAGACGTTTCGAAGAAAAACGAGCGTACAAGATACAAACATACAATAGTCGAAAAAAAGATATATATTTAAACTATTTAAAGTGTATCGAATATCGATGTATTATATCAATTCGTATTGGGAATTCGGTTTCATATTTATTGTTTCTTACCACGAATTGAAATAGTTAAATAGACACGGTAATACGGTAGGACGTAGGTACCCACAACCTTTGAAGACTATGATTCATTGATAATGGTCAACGGATTATCTAGTTTAAATTTATTCTTCACACAATAATAATTTAAACGTTCACGAAGTATTGAAATTTGAAGTATACTTAAGAGTCTTATATACATTTTGTAGGCCAGATTAAGGCCTGATTTTTGAAATTATAATTATAAAAACTAAAATACCTATGCATTTGAATAATGCACAATGTTTGTTATTTTTCAAATAAATCTTTTTTCTAGCATTATTTAAATTAAAATTAAAATTTAGGCTTGATTCTGACCTGTAGGCTGTAAAACCTCTCATCTTAAGATAAAAAAAAATTATGTGTGTAGGTACATAAAAATCCGACATTTGCGTGAAGGTTTTTTTCTGTAAAAACATTTTTGTTCATCTAGGTAATGATAAATACCTAAAAATCTAAATAGTACTTCAATAAAATGGTGATCGAAATCGTTTATAGACTTTAGCGTGCGTGTGCTTTGTGTCACACAAACAGTATCCAGTATTGTCGGTTTTGCATATACTATTAATACTAGGTATATAGAAAGGCAAAATCAGAATAGGCTATAATACGATAAATTAGCGAAATATTTTGTAATTTTTATAATCTATAGAAAATGTCAACAAAAATATTTGGTGATGGCATGAGAGCTTCAAGTTCTTACGATTAAGAATAACAATAATTAAAAATTAAAAGTGGTAATAAGACTTTTAAATATATAGTAGAATTAAATAATTATTATTTATTAGAGCTATCAATAATGTGATTTCCGGTTGATAATTTGTTATAATAAATAATAATAACTTCTATCTAACGATAACGCAAGAACTAATATAGATTTAATATTTATCTTTTCTAATATTAAATATAGATTTATTATATTAAAGTATTAAACCATGGTTTAAGATATCTTAAATCGTGTATTAAACACACTAAAAAAAAATGCATGAGCATTGAGCATGACCCATGCGCCGCCGATATCACACGGCTAAGTGTTATTGTAGACATTAGTGCATTATAATTTATAGCTCACTCTGCACTCGCACTATAATGTAGAATAGATTTACAGTTTACACATTTACATGAACAGCCCGCGCGCCATTATAACATGTGAATAATTGAATTGCCAAATTTACATCCTTTATTAAATTGGATACACTTAAGAATGAAAGCATAATTTAAATAATTATGTATTTATCATGATTAGCCATGGTTCAAAATACTAGGTTTTAAATTTACCAAAAAATAGAAATGTGAATAATTACTATTTCCTAAAATAATACATGTATCAACCAAAATCAATAGATGGTACTTAGTATGACCTATATATTAAATATATGGAACACAACACGCGTGACAATGTATGGTAAAAATTGTAGACGCACGAGTAATGTTGGCGTAACTTGTATAGGTACGTGTAAGTAGTAAGTACAAACTATATACAAAAATTATAAATAATAGGTAATCAATTTTAATTTGCACTTCATAGTAATGATTAAAATTAATTAGTAATTACTATTAACCGTAAATGATAGGTCGATAGACCAATATTTAACGCACGGCTATAGTCTTGTATTTCGTCTATGATATAAATATAATGTATTTACGATATTATAGTTACTGTAGTGTTTTCACATACTTATGTTGATATAATACGTATCGATTTATGTATAAAAATGTATACATTTGTTGTTGCTATAAACTGTGCACACTGCACAGATTAATTAGGTAATTAAAGATTTAAGAAATAAAAAGTAATACTGGTGGTCGGTGGGTATATCAGGTGTATTGTGTATGGTATACTGGCATAATATGCTTTTATCCATAAATAAATTTTGTTTGTACATTATGTTTTATGATATTATTGATACAGATATGAATATAAAATATAAAATAAATTATTAAATATTAAAATAACATCTAAATCGTCTAATAATCTATTCTATAATCAATGCTTCAATGGTAACAATAAATGCGACTCCAGTGCAGCCTATAATATGGCCAAACACCAGCAGCTTGGGTTGTATATTATGTATAATATAATATGTATGTAATTACCGTGGTTGTGAATTTGTGATACTGATAAACAATGTTACCAAATTATAATATAAGTTTTCCCACACTGCATTTCATAGTATTTGCGGTTTTTCAGGTTCAATCATCAATGTTTTCATGATTTGGTTTAAAACGTTTGTTTTGAAAATCATTTATTAAGTTTATTTTGTAGTACTTAGAACAGTTATATCTTTAATGTTATTTTTTCGATAGTATATTTGGTTAAAATGTAATGGATTAGTTTAAGGTTTCGATATTTGTACGCGTAGTATAAAAGTGTTTTCATAAATTCAGTGATATCATTTTTTAAAGGTTTATAAAATCTAAACCTTGCCACCATGTAAGAATTTAATTATATTATAATATATATCTTTAGTAGAATACTAGCATTAAAAAAATATTATTAAATATACCTTATGTTTGTTGTTACGTTTTACTGACTGCTTTTACGTTACATGCTATTATATTTATATTTGTCATAGGTTCAAGATTAATAAGTATTTTTATATTTTTAGGTCTCCTCCAATAAGAGGTTTATCACAAGATTGTAGAGATTCCTTATTGCATGAATTGCAGAAATTCATTTCGTCCGATACAATATGTAACCATATTATTTATAAATAGCGTTTTACAAATTATTAACATTTAATTATATACAGATTTTGTAATCATTTAATATAATATAAACTATGATGAAGCTGATAAAATTATAAATATATACTCATCGTAAATATATTATGTTAATAATAAATTCATAGGGATGATAGTTATAACATAAATTTTAAATCTAGAATAATCATGTTTGGTTTTCACTGTTTTTCATCTTATTATTTACTTATGATTGTGGTATTCATACAACCATACCATTTAAATTCTTGTTTATTTCTTTTGTTGATACGTTATATAATAATATTATATTATTGAATGATAATGTATAAAATTTGAGTATAAGAATTTATGCTTGAAAAAATTTTAAATATTAATTTGACATAAAATTAAGAACACATTTTTTAAATAAATATATACTTAATATATTTTTCATTGTTATATAATATATATCTTAGTTAACTTAATATTATTATATATTTTTTTTTAGATACAAAATTAAATAATTTAATACCTTCCTTATAATATTAAAAACATAATATACATTCATTTGTTTTAGCTTACACGTTTCCATCTTCATTGACATCAGATGAACGTAAATACTTACACTTAAAAAGTGCTGAACTTGGATTAAAATCTAAAAGCTACGGGTTAGTAATGACTGTTCGAAGTACATTTTCTGCAATAAATAAAGCATAATTATATTTTAAGGAGTATTATTTAAAACGATTATAGATAGAACTATTATGGTATCAATAGACCAAATATACCAAATATATGTAAAAGTACATTGGTCTATTATAGTAATTTAACTTTTACTTAGTTATTACAGATTTACTATGAATTATGTTACTTGATGAAATATATTATTATGGTACTAAATGTTTTTTTTAATAAACCAGTTAAATTAAAGTATTTTAAAAATTATTATTTAGTTCATAAAAGTTAATTTGTATAATTTATAAATGTAAATGTAATTTTTTTTTTAAATATTTATACTTGTTGACATTGGTATACAATTTTAAACCCACTGATATGTTTTCGACTCTTGTTTCTTAAAATTAAATGGTGAAAACTTTTTTAAAATTTCAGAAAACCTGGTCATAGATCAATAACAATTAAAATGGATAAAACAAAAGTTAATAGTAAGGCTTGCAGTATAGAAGTAACTGCAGTTTCAAATGATATAATGAAAAAAATCTGTGATCATATTCCTATTACTAAACAAATGTATGATGAATTACTTCCAAATCCTATGAAACCATATCGGCGAATGGCAGGTATGTAAATGCTAAATAGGGTTAATTTCTAAGGTATATTCTTAATAACAGTTAATAATAATTTTACTCAGGGTAACTTAAGGGACAAGGGTAATATACTTTTAAATAATTAATTGATACATATTTATCTATATATTTTATTGTTAATAGAAGTTTTCATAGAATAGTATGAAGCTTGGGATATCTACATTTATTTAAGCAACAATCACAATGGAGTGTTTAATAATTATATAGTGTATACTTAATTAAATAAATCTAAATTATATGAAAAAATAATTGAGGTAAAATTTGGAAAGGAGTTCTTCAACCCTTCCGGTGCTGACTAAGGCTTGAATATGGAAAAATGGATAGTTTCATATTTTTCAAATTTAATTCTAACAAAACAATCTCTTAATGTCAAAAGTGTGTAAAAATCTAAAACTTAAGTTGTATAACCTAATATTAATGAAATTATTATACATTTTTTTGAATTTCGAAAATGTAATTTTGATATTTTCTGCGATTTTCTTAAATAGTTAAATAATTATTAATATTAACTAAAATAGTAGTAGAGAAAATGTATAAATAAAAATTAATTTGCTCTGTTTTGGGAAACCTTCAAATCATCTAGACTTGGTCTTTGACAATATCATTAAAATATTTTGATGATCAATAAAATTAGTTAGTGATTTTTTTTTACTTTTGTTGTACTGTTTATCATCTCCGTATATATTGGATACAATGTTATGAAATTCATTTAAAATTTTGAATATCAAATCTTTCAAAATTTTTTATTGATTTTGATAAAATTTGATCAACAAGAAAATCTTAGCTTCTGAAAATAAATGTATTTCAACAAATACTTTTTTATTAATTTTTTTCTACTTGTTCATAATGTTGATGTTTATACTTATTAATTAAAGAAAATTGATGATGTTACACATTAATTGTTTCTGTGTTATTATATTAATAGCGGTTAATAAATAAATAAATAAATTTGTTGGATGCAATTTATTTATTAATATTGTCTATAATTATATAGTTTTTTTTAAATTTTTTTTATAAAAAGTAATAATTTTGTTATTCAAAAAATTTTCTATTGAGTTTGGAGCAGTGAGCATTCATTTAACATACCACATAACATTTATTAACGGTAAAACTAATTATTTTATTCTAATTCTATTTTTAAATAATATAATAAATTATAATTACAATTATAAGTACATTTTGTTTGTTGATACGGTTAGGTTAGAAGTAATTTATTTTGAAAATTGTATAATATTTCACTCTGAAATCTGAATACATAGTTGTTAATAACAAAAAGTTTAAAAAATATGTATAGAAAATAAAAAAAATAACCATAAAATATGTAAAATAAAATGTAGGTATTTGGATTTGTATTGAAATAATTCAGATTTGTATATCTGATGATTTAGTACTCATTTGGTAAAATTCCATGCATTTTTGGGCCTTAATAATCTATTCTAACATAAACATTGATTGCTGTTTTTCGATAGTTTTGTTTATTATCTTATATATTAATACTTCTATTCTTATTATAAATATAAATCATAGATTTATATGTATACTGCTGGTATATTAAAGAGTAATTATGTTTGATTATTATAAGGATCACCCTATCCCTCCTAACAAACCACCACAATCACCATATCCATTATTTAATGTAACAGCTCTAATACAATATTAGTTAAAAGTTAAGTTTAATTTTTATAATATTGAATAAATATATTTTTTGTTACTTATGCATCTATGTTTAGAATGAATTAACTAACAAATGTTTTATGTTTTTTATTTTTTATATACATACATATTTAGTGGCAAATTGTAAAAGAAATCTTCCTCTCATGTGTGATAAACCCATGTCTATACCTCGTTTTGCTGTTGATGAAGATTTATTATTAACAAGGAAAGCTTTACCAATATGGGCAAAAAAAGGACAAATAACTAATGCAATTGAGAATAATCCTGTTGTAATCATTACAGCTGAGACTGGTTCTGGAAAAACCACTCAAGTATAAACAATTATTGAAATACTAATTTTTAAATTTACTTTCTAACACATACTTTATAATAATAAAAATTTTAAAACAATTTACAAGCCAATTATATATTTTTATATTGTTATAAGAGTTCAATATGTTTATTTTTTAGATTCCACAGTTCATAATTGATGATAATGCTGTAAAAAAAAGACCATGCCGAGTTATATGTTGTCAACCAAGAAGAATTGCAGCTATATCAATGGCTGATAGAGTGTCTAATGAGCGTGGAGAAAGTATTGGAATGAGTACTGGATATCAAGTTAGGCTTGAAAGCTGGTAATATAATTATTTGTATTAATATGCATCATCTTATTGATTTTTAAATGTATACAATTTCAAATCTAGTGTCAGTCAAGATACAACAATTATATATTGTACGACTGGTGTTTTGACAAGGACACTTATGGATCGGCATCAAAAGGACAATGAACCTAACAAAGGGATGTTGATGAATGTTTCTCATGTAATAGTAGATGAAGTTCATGAGCGTGATAAACATGTAGACTTTCTTCTTATTGCATTGCGTATGATTTTACCAAAATATAATCATTTGAAACTTATTTTAATGTCTGCTACAGCAGATATACACCTGTTTTCAAATTATTTTGACAACTGTCCTGTATTGAAAGGTAGAAATCAAATTACATATGTATTGTAAATAATAATTTCTAACAATATATGTATACATTTTTAAATTTTTAGTGGAAGGAAAAATTTTCCCTGTACAGAATTATTTTTTAGAAGACATTTTAGACACGTAAATATCTTAATATTTTAATTATATTAATTATAAGAACTATTATTACATTTTAAGAATTAAACTTATTTTTCTTATATTATAGAATTAAATATGAGTCTCCAGCAATGGCAAGAATAAAAAATAAAACTAAAATTGGTTATTGGGATAATGATATTGTAGAAAAAACTGTTGAAGCTGTCCAGACTTTGAACCTTAATGAACCAGTATTAAATATATTAATATTTTTATAATTATAAAGTATTTTATTATATTTATTTTTTACTTATTAGATTACTACATTGATGCCTGATCAAGAATGGTTAAAATCAGAACTAGATGATTGTATGCACCAAATCTGGTTCAATGCTGAAATTGAGCAAATTGATAGAATGATTTATTACATTATGTCAGAAGGAATTCCAGTAGATTATCAAGTATTTATTTAAATATTTATTTTATAAACATTGCTTTGTACTTACTGTATAATTTTGATACAATTCAACAGTTTTTTTTTAAATATCAAAAGTTAATTCATTGTGATTCAGACATTGTAGATTTCTTACACATTAAATTAATTACTTGGGTAGATCAGTAGATCATTGATAGGGCTCAGATTTGAATATCTAAAAACATGAATAAATGATTTTAAGTAAATATGTAAGCATGATTAAAAAATGTGTAAAATTAATCTCTTAAAACAGTTAAAACGCTTAATAGGGCATAGGAAAAAATAAATAAAATAGCTTAATAGTGAAATAATAATTTTCAAAATTCAATTTTCTGGGTTAAGTGATTTATTGACATTTTGCTTTGATACTTTCTACTAGGCTTTCTACTGATGAATTACTGAAACAGAAGCTTCAAGCCTATTATTTATAGAATGAATTATGTTTATGTCATTGGAAAGCTTTATATTTGTTTTACAAATGTACAACATAAAAAATTTTATTTTTAAAATTAGGATAAATTAATATATTATGAAGCTTACAATTAAGATTATCTTTAAAAAGATTTTGTTTTCAATCATTAAAAATTAAACTTATATTTAAACAAGACAATTTAGACTAAAATATTATGATCATAAAAATAACATTGTGAAATGATTCTTTTAATTTAAAAAAGGATTTTGTTTTTAAATTTAAAAAAATATTTATAATAAAAATGGTCTTCCCAATTTTTTTTATAAAATATTTGTTTTAATGGATAATTATACCTAGACAGAATAATCATTATTCATTAGTATTAAATTTTATTTTTAATAAACTTCTGGCTGAGTATGTTTCTAGAATTCATTATTGCTCAAATTATAATGAAGACTAATATTTGTATATAATAAATACATATTTATCAACAATTGAGTATATTACTATAAAGTTATTAATGAAACTAATTAATTAAATTTTGATTTAGCATTCAGATACTGGTGTAACTTTATTGATGCTTGTAGCAGTTCATGGATTAAATGATTATGTTTCTACATTATTAAACATGGGTGCTAATCCAAATATACGAACAAGGGTATACAATATGGATGCAGCTACTTGGGCAGCAGAATTTAAGCAATTCGATACTAGAGATTTGATTATTAACAATAAAGGCATTCTTACCCAAACAGATATCCAGAAAAATGAAAATTTGGATGAAGTAGAAATTAAAGAAAGATTAGAACTATATAAAAAAAGTTTACCTCCTAACATTATAATTGATGCCTATTTAATTTCTTATCTCATAAAACATATAATTTTAAAAAAAAATGCCGGTAATTACATTTAGTTTTTGGTAGTTGAAAATAAAAAGTCAATAATGCGTATTGTTTTAGGTTCTATTTTAGTATTTTTGCCTGGATTTGAAGATATGTCTATGGTTAATAAAGTTATTGTTGAAGAACTTATTAATAAAGATAATTTAAAAATCACAATTTATATGTTACATTCTATGATGCAGGTAATATTTATTATTTTATTATCGATTATTTTAAGTGTTTAAATTCTATTGATATTTTTTTAAAGACATCTGATCAACGCAGAGTTTTTCAACCAGCGCCTAAAGGTCATCAAAAAGTTATATTAGCAACTAATATTGTAGAAACAAGTGTTACAATCAATGATGTTGTATATGTGATTGATTCAGGGAGAGTAAAACAGGTAAATTTTATTTTATTTTTAACTTAAATTATTTACTGAAAATTAAGTTATTAATTAATACGATATTAGATAAGATTTTAAAAATAAACTGAACATTTTATACTTATTTCTCTAGAAAGGTTACAATGCTTTTAACGGTATTAGTTGTATGAATGTAAATTGGATATCCCAAAGTTGTGCAAAACAAAGAGCTGGTCGTGCTGGAAGACTATGTGCCGGTGAATGTTATCGGCTTTATACTAGAGAACATCATTGCCATATGGCATCTCATGATGTACCTGAAATACTTAGAATGCCTTTACAAGTAAATATATACTACAATACTACATGCAATATAATAAAAAAAAAATAAAGTTTTCCTAAAATAATTGAAATATTCTCATCTAATTAACTTTGTTCATGTTAAAAAAAATTATGTACAATCTTATATAGTCTTATTATGTTCTAAAGAATACTTTTATATTTTTATTTTAAATATTGTTAGAAAATTAAATTATGTATCTGTATAACATTAATTTTTTTACTAAACAAAACTATTTTGTAGGAACTTTGCATGTTAGCAAAAGTGATTTCCAATAATATGAGAGTATTAGACTTTTTAGCTTTGGCTATACAACCACCTCCAACATTATCAGTTACATCTGCTCTTGAATATCTTAAGACAATAGAAGCAATGGATGTGAATGAAGACTTAACAGATCTTGGATTTTTTATGTTGGATTTATCTATTGAATCTCATTATGCTAAATCGCTAGTATTTGCTATATTTTTGAAATGTCTGGATCCTGTATTAACTATAATTAGCTGTTTAGCTAATAGGTATAATATATTTTTATAACATATACAGTATTTGTAATAACTATAATATATTATTAACAGAGAACCATTTAACTTAACTCTCAATGTTAATATGAAGACTTCATTAGGATCTATCCGTAAGAAATTAGCTGGTGATTCATTAAGTGATCATATAGTCCTCTTGCGTCTATATCAAGTAAGAAATAGATTGAAATATAAAGTATGGTTATGGTGTATGTATTCATACAGACAAATTATTGCATTTCAAACTATTGTTTCTATATTCTACATTTTTTATATATTTAGAAATCTTAAAATTCTACAATGTTCTGCCGTTTTTGATATGATCTCATTTAAAATGGATAGAAATAATACATCTTTTAAATATGCATATTAAAAAGTCATAATTTTTTTTTCTAAGTTACACTAATTAACTTTTTATTAACTTAAAAAAGAAAAATTTCTAAGATTGATTTTGAAACATTTATCTACTGATGAGATTTTAATAATAATTGTGTTGTATTATTTAGGCTTTTAATGAAGGAAATATGGTTGATAGTGATTTATTTAACCTTGTTTCACAATCAATTATGGGATTAATTACACAAACAAGAACTCAATTATTAGGCCAGTTAAGAGCATTAGAACTAATTCAGACTCGTCCTGGACCTAACGATATTAGGGATGTAAATATTAACTCAAATAATTGGGCTGCTGTTAAAGCTTGTTTATTAGCTGGATTGTATCCAAATTTGGCTAAACTAGATAAATCTAATCCAAGGCCAATATTGAAAACAAAGTAATTAGTAACATTTTTATATAAAATAAGAATAGATAAAAGTATGAATTGTAATTTCATCATTTTGTAATGCTATAGGACAGAAAAAAGTGTTATTTATCACGGATCAAGTGTTTTGCGTGAAAATTATGTCAAAGATTTACCATCGGAATGGATAATATTTGAAGAATTAAGTTCTTTCAATACTAAAAAATTTATAAAAAACTGCACAGTAGTATCATCTATGTCAGTTGCACTTTTTTCTAGTGCTATGAAATTACCTCAAGATTCAGTTAAAACAGGGGGTAGATTAAATAAACCTCAAGGATTAGTTAATACAGATGATGGTAAATTAAATTTTATATACATTGGAACCTCAATAAATCAGCCTCTATAAGAAAAAATTTTGATAATTTGATGAAATGCCTTTGCCCCTGCCTTACAATATATATGTTGTAAATGTTCTGTAAGTTGAATTTTTGATAACTCAAATTTTTTTTGCCTCCAATCCATTCGAGTTATTGAGGCTCCACTGTATATTGTATTATGGTTTTACTGCTATGAATGATTTTAAAAATAAACTTTTCATTTTCATAGATGATAGTGATGACAGCGCCGAAAGTGATGATAATTTGGGAACGTTAAACTTGGATGGTTGGACTAGTTTCGTTGGAAGTGCAGATGATATTGCAAAAATATTAAACATGCGATTATGTCTTACTTTAGCTTACCGAGAATTTCTTAAAAATAAAATGATCTCTCAACATAGTGTAAATATATTAATTTAATATTTTGTGTTTTTAATAATCTAATATGTTATATTTTTCATTTAGTCTTTCAGTAGTGTTGTTCAAGGAGTTGTAAAAATATTATCTTATGAAGATAAGGCCATAGGGTTGGAGGCTCCAGATGATGTTGGTAAACGTCCAAAAGAAAATAGTAATAAAGGTTAGCTTTTAAAAGTATATAACAGCGATCTTTGGTAGTGACGTCATTGGGTGGCTTCCTTCTAATGTTTATGAATATTCTGTTACTTATTAGCACATATACTTTGTACCCTAGGACACAGATTCAATTGTATATATTTTGTAAAAAAAAAAAAAAAAAAAATATAGTAATAATAATAATTGCAATCTATCTAGATCTGATATAAGTTTATTATATTTATTTTGTTTATTAGGTCGTCATAGCAAAAATAATGACAGTTCTTCTTTTCGCAAATATCCATTTGGTCAACACTCTCAAAATAAAAGTAAATTTTATTATTTATTGCATTTATACTTTTAATTTAATAAAACAATCTTAATTAACAGGTTACACTGATAGCAGCTCAAGCTTTAGAACAAATAGAAATAGTTATAACATGCCCAGTAAGTTATTTATTGCTATTTTTAAACAAAAAAAGTTAAATAACTTTTCTATACTTGGTTCAAGTCGAGAAACATAGTCAGTAACAACCACCCATTTGTCTTCCCTGACGACTCAACTATTTTTATGCCTAACATGTAGTTAATCCATGCACAGTTGTTCACTGATTGTTTCTTAACTTGAATACAGTATATTATATTCTTTTTGTATTAAAATGGATTCATAGCAACTGATTTACACCAGCTAGATTTTCTGGAAGAAATTAGATATTACGACATGGTGGAAGGGTTTGGACAAAATTAGTAGTCTCTATAATTCCAAATATTAATAAGTGCAATAGTATTTGATTTTATTTGATTAGATAATAATATGTAACAATAATACTTACTATTCGTATGTATCTACAAAAAAAAAAAAATAATAATAATTGTTTGGTTTTAGATAATAGAGGTACAAGTAATAGACATTATCAACAGAGTTATTCATCTCCAAGTACATCTCAGGTCAACAATAACTACAATAATTGGTAATAATACAGACTAATTTTTATTTAGAAACAGTATTATAATAAATATAACTTCACTACTCACATTAAAGCAGACTTTTTTTTTAATAAATATAATTTATTGTTATTTTATTTAAGTAAAATACTTTTGTTATTTAGTTTCTTAATTAAAACATAATCTGTAAGTTTAAGTTACTACCTAATTTTATATTGTTTTAAATATTTACTAAGAAAAATATGTTCCATAAAAATTAATGAGTTCATGATTAATTTAATAATTTGTTGCTTTTCTTGATTAAATAATAATTCATTGAAAATTAAGTATTTTTAATTAAATTTTTTTTATAAATGTAATAAGTTTAAAAATATTCATTAATATAATGAATGTTATTAAACCATTCAATTATACTTTTAAATTGCCACTAGTCCTATTTAAGGGCATGTGATATTTTTTCAATGACTTTTGGAAATCATTTTATGATATATTATTTTTTACAACAAATTAAGATCTTTTATAGTATAAACATTTATTGTCATTACTAATTAATATGTGATATTGTTAATATTATTTTTTAATTAAACTTTTTCTATTTGTGTTAATATTTAATGACTCACAAGCCTATAGTTAAACAATATGAGATGATTATTTTCAAAGTACTTAAAGATTTAAATTTGTAATTCTTGTTATTTATATAGGTGTTTATGGGTTTTTGGAGAATTTTGTATTTTGTGATATGTAAACTATTCATTTTTAATTATGTTAAAATTTTAAACTTAAAATACATTATACTATGATCATTATGATCTGTTTAATATTGTTATTAATATGTATACTGTACAGTATTACCAAAGAAAGAGTTTATTTAATGTAAATCAATAAAATATTTTTAATGTGTTAAGAATATTTTATTTTTGTTATTTACTGCTCTTTAATAAAGTACTCATTAATATTGTAATAATATACTTACATTAAATTTAAATTTAAATCATATAAGTTTTTATGTTATTTTATGGATATTAATTGGTGATTCTGTAGTTTTTAAATAAAAAAATATATTTTCATTTATGCAAATTTATTATTATTATAATTTATAAATATTTTTTAAAAGGTGATACGAAATATTATCTATTGAGTAAAGATATTTGGTAAATAATTATTGTTAGCAACTGGCAGTATGCTGTGAAGTTGACTACAATAATTAACTAATCTAGTATAGTGTAAAATGTTGAACAGCATTTCATTATACAATAATATTATACATTATGCTCTACAGAAACATACCACAAGATTCTGAGTGGATTAAGATGTTTTAACAATGTTTTTTATTTATTTTAATTTGTATATTAATAAGTAATTGAAACAATGATTCAATTTTCAACTTAGAGGATGGTTTCCTAAATATCAGGTTTCTTATATAAAATTAGATATAGTTTTTTTTTTTTTTTTTTTTTAGAGACAAAATTATAATTAGGTACTAGAGAAAAAAAATATAAGGAAAAACATGAATTTTTAACCAAAACTAATGTTCCTATTATTTTTTTTTTAAACAAATTACCATGGACACTTTACATTTTCACTTAGTATGTTATAATTGTTCGTGGATAGTCAGTGTAATTTTCAAAATATGACTAAAATATTTGAAATTTTAATATAATGTTCTTCGTAAGTTGTTCATTTACCAACTAAAAAATATCAAACATTTGTAAATTATATTTTATTTTTACTATTACAAAATAAAAATAAAACGAGTCAATATACTTTATTTTATTCCGTACGTATTACCACAGATTAGAATAATATTATAATGTATTATCGTGCCTATATGTATTACCTACAAATCAATTATGATTTTTACTGAAATCTTATCTTTAAAAAGTATATGGCATATAATATCTTTAAGACCTATATTTATATTGGTTCCGGGTTCGTTTGCACCTATTAAAATGTGGACTTCCCTTAACATTATTAACAATTGTTACTTCTCGCCTAATTACTAGTAAGTATCGATCTAGTTAACGATCAAATTGCTCCACAAAAATGCATAAATTGTTGCACACTAGTATTATTACCTATAATTAATAATTATTAAAATTACTTGTTAATTATAATGATTAAATTTTAATGAACTTTTCTATAATTTCTATTATCTAGTTAAAGAAAAAAGACTTAATTTAATTACACATTATTAATTTACAAGTTCGATACCTATACACTTTTTAATAATATAGAAAGTTAATATACTATAGTTAATTTCTATATCCAACCACCATACAACATCAGTTTAACATTCATTATTATTGGTCAATTATAATTTTAATATAAGTATAATCTAATTATAAAATAATTTGTTTTTCAACAAAATCTTATATAAATTACCATGTTCAGCTTGTAGACAAAATATTTATGGATAGTACTTTTTATCTACTGTGTGTAATATTTTTTTCAGCTTTTTACTTCTTACTACCATACAAATGTATAATAGACACAAATATGCGCCATCGTTAGGTTAGGTATGTCGTTGAAAAATGTTCAGAAATTAATTGATCATTCAGTTTATCGAAAATTATTCCCGATTTTGAAGAAGCTATGCATGTCGGTGCAAAAAAATATAGCCAGAATTACAGATCGTTGGATGCCGATTTCATTTGACATAAAATTGGTGGAAACACATTCAAAGTCTTGGTAAATATATATTTGAATACGCATACAATAATATATTTTTTTATTTATATTTTTTTATGTATTATTAATATTATTTATATTTATTAGTATATATTTTTTTTTTAGGATTACCAAAATAATACAAATATGAATCAAGTGAAATAGGTAATTTGCTAAAATGCGGGTATTCGACTCAACCATTATTGAATCAGGAAGAAGTAAGCGATTGCTTTACGACAGATTTGATGTCATTTTGTTCAGACGATGAAAGAGTAATAAAGTTCTGCAATTATTTAGTTGAATATTTTATTATTGATGAAGAAGTAAAATTCAATCTACGCATTAGGGCACCAAGGGAAATAACATCGGGGGTCTAGGACATTTCGGCTCGGCCGTTTCGACACGGCTGTTTCGGCGCGGCGTTTTTTTTTTTTTTAAACTAACTATTATTATTATGAAAAATAATCTTAATAAAATCGTCAATAGTACGATCCTACCAAATATAGCTGTTATCGTGTAACGTAAGAACCGACTATATGTCTATATAGGTAAGATAAAAGTAGGTATAGGTTATTATTTATTAACCCACAGCAGTTAAGATAAAGTGACGATTATGTATACGTGTAGTGTATGAACACTATGAACTGTAAAGCAATCAGTGTGATCCAGAATCTATAACTTCAGATAATCTTTAGAAGATAATTATATTGGTCAAACTAACCGTAATGGTCGAGGAAGAAGAAATGCGTATTTTCTAGTCCAGTTCTCAACCTGTCATCATTGCTGCACAAAAAATTATACTTACTTAAAATGTCTAATTTATTATCGAACTGCGGACGTGAAATTTTTGTATAAGACGATTTCATGTATATCTTCGACAAATTTAATTTTGACCATACAAAGCGATTTTGGAGGTGTCGCAATAAAGATATATGTAATTGTCGAATTCATACAGGAATCGATGATTATATTAAACAAAAAAAAATTAACGACCATACTATGATTAACTAACTGCTGAAGAGAGTCCCCCTAAAAAGTTAAAAAATATACCGACCTAAATCATCGATTACATAAAATAATTACTAATTAGTGAATATAATATACTATTTAAAGAATTATTAATTCATTTTTTTTAAATAATTATAAAATCATTAGGTATCATGATTTATATTTTAACAATGTAATCATATATTTTTAAAATGTATGTGGGTTATTAACCTACACCTTTATCTTACTTATATAATCGGTTTTTACGTTATACGATAACAGCTATATTTGGTAGGATTGTACTATTGACGATTTTATTAAGATTATTTTTCATAATAGTAATAGTTAATTTAAAAAAAACGATGCGCCAATATAATATCTTCGCGCTGAAATAGCCGTGCCGAAATGTCCGATTCCCTAACATCGGAACGTAATACTAATACCTATAGGCTGCAGTGAGTTTTCACTCTTCTTTTAAATTAAATTCAAAATTCATAAAAGCCATCCCAAATTTTTCACAGTTACTCATATTTTAAATACAAACTGACTTTTACATACATATAAAATATTAAAATGGAATGAGTATCGATAAAAAATAACAAAAAATAAATAAAATAATGTATTAAAAATGTATCTAATGATTTGAGATTTGAACGACAATAAAATTTCTAAGTTCACTTATGTCCAAATATTACCAAAAGTAGTTAGTAATTACTGTATACTATAGTTATTATATAATATGTCTGTACATTATATAAAACTAAATTAATATTTTACTAACATTTGATTGAATTTTTCTTTTGTGCAATTCAATTCTCAAACAGTGTCCAGAAATTTTTTCGTTGAGTTTGAATGTAGAATATTATGGTTTTAATTTTTAGCTAAACCAGTCCATTGCTTACACTAGTTACACTTCTACCTTTAGACATGGTAATAATGAAAGTATATTTTAGTATTAGAAACTCGCTAATTGTATTTATGTATTTTTGAACATTTAAAAATATTGTTAAACTATGCTAGATAGTAGATACCCGTGAACTATTATTTTGTTAAAAAAATTTGTCTATTTCTATAGAATATAGAAAAAACCTGCCTAGTAATTAATAAGATGTAGTAGATATAACCATGACCCATAGGAGAATAGCTACCTAGTTATTAGAAAATATTTATCGATTATTAATAAATATTGTAGTCCCCATCCGTCAATAAGTTTAGCGACGCATGAGTCCTATAATGAATAATAATTAAACTACGTATTTTTCTGTATTAAACCTTTAAAGTCTATTAAGGGGACTATTTCGACCGCATAACTAAAAAAACTTATAGGTATTAATATTCTTTAATTGTTGGTTGCAGCCTGCAGGCCTCTGCTGCATTCAATAATAATTCTAAAATGCATATGGTTTCTTAGTAGATAGTTGTTAATAAACAATCTACAATAGTCTACAAGTACCTAATTAAAAATGCATATTTGCATCATAAATTATAATTATACATCACATTTTTCCATATTTTTTTTGAAAATGCAACCGTTTATAAATGGTTTTGTTTCACAACTTGCTGGAAATGTACGCATTGTATGAATAACAATAAACTCACATTAGTGTAAGCTGTACCGAGTTAATAACGTATTTTAAAATAAAATCGAACTTCCTTTTTTACAAGACACACTTTATACAATAATAACACCACAGTTGTTTGTAAGTATAACGCGTGTTCACTTTTATTTAATTTTATGATCTATGTAGTGTATTTCGACCGGTGAAATTCGAAGTATACATAGGCGCCCGCAAGGGGGGGCAAGCTGGGGCATTTGGCCCCCCTGGCTTTTCAAAAATATGTTTTAAATTGAATGTTTACAGATAAATTACTATTTATTATATAACAAATCCTAACATTGCCCCCTCCTAAAAAAATTTCTGCGGGCGCCTATGGAAGTATACAAACTATTTAATGGTTAAAAAAAAGTTTGTATACAATTCAACATCATAAAACCGCGAAAATTCAATATCTACGGAAAAGATTTGTTTAGTATTGCCCCATAGATTATAATCTAATATATTACAGCTTACATTCATACAACGAGTACTTATTCAATTTATACGGCCTATGTGTATTTTTTGATGAATACTTTATTATAGATACATAAACGTTGATAACTATGAAAATTCAAGACAATGACAAACAAATTTTCAATCTGGCGTTGGCAAAATTCATCGGGTTCTATCAAGTCGTGGACACCGA
Organism: Aphis gossypii; assembly: GCF_020184175.1. Taxonomy (NCBI): domain Eukaryota; kingdom Metazoa; phylum Arthropoda; class Insecta; order Hemiptera; family Aphididae; genus Aphis; species Aphis gossypii. The sequence continues at coordinate 4,872,983 of NC_065532.1, forward strand.
AAAAGTAACATTTCTAGGTCGTCACAACGTTCGGTACAAAATCTTCGTATTTCTCATTGTTTACGAATGTCTCATAGCGGCGATATTGTTGTTGAATTGTTTGTATTATTCCGAAAACAATCCAACTGAATTTATACGCTATACCGGGTTTGTAGTAAACATGTTTTACGCATCCTACAAGATGTACATTGTCCTCAAACGCACAAAAGACATATGGGATTGCTTATCAATTACACAGTTCGACTTCACGTCATACGACCACCGAGACCGGCGTATAATACTGGACTTGTGGCGAAATCGTTCCATCTGGTTCACGAACACATTTGTTGTATTTTCTTTAATAATGTTAATCTTTTATACGGCATGTCCGCTAGCATTTAACGACACGTTTATAGTGATGAAAAGTCGTGACGGCTTGTCCAGTAACTATCGTCTGAACGTGGTCAATTTGTATTTATTCGTCCCGGAAGAAGTTTATAACGCCTACTTCAATATATTTCACATCATCGAAACGTTTGGAATTTGCATTTTTGTACTTTTCATCGTTGTTTTTGATACTATTGTGATGACATCGTGTTTGGCATTATCTTGTCAGTTGCATATGAATTCCGCTGCTTTCGAATCAGTTGGACATACATCCGTAGTTGACTCCCCAAATAGTAAGTACATCAATGTGCATACATTGGAGACATTTAAAGTAAATATTATATAACCGAGGAAAATATTTTTTTTTTAATAGTTTTAAGTCGTTAAAAAACAAAAAATCCTTTTTTGCTCATTGTCATTTCTTATTTTTTTTTTTTTTATTGACAATATAAATTTTTTCATTTTTCATTCCAAATCAGAATATTTTAAGGAGTATTTTGAAGTATAAAAATTCAAAATTGAATTTTTGGCTAGTTATTTATGAGTTATAACTTGATAAGTAGGTAGTTTAAGTTTAGATGAGCGATGCAACCCTGTATTATATTTTCAAATTAGGTATGAATTAGGTATTTTATAGCCTAACTAGCGTAACACCGCACTAGCGTAGTTTTCCGTAATCTATTTTTATTTTGTGATAAGATACTTTGTTCATTGTTGTACTTTTGTTGTGTTTTTGTACTAGGAACAAGCTCATAAGAATTACATTTATAAATATATTATTGATTGGTTATAAACAATTATAAATTATCCTTATATATTTGAATATTTGATACATTTAAAAAGTTTCAATACATAAAATTTCATATAATTTATTACATTTTCAATGACTATACAAATACAATAGTGAATAGACTCCAGCGGTTCCCCCAACCCATGTGGCGCGAACAACATTGTTCTGGACCGTGAACCATATACCTAATATAAAATATTATACAAACCTATTTAAAATAATATTATTATATATTTTTGTTATACACTTAATAATATTTAATCAATATTAACTACAGTGTACAATAAATGTACAATTAACGGTATCGAATATTTGAATGTAGTTTTATCTCATATATATGCATGTATAATATGTATTATATATTACAATTATATGAATATGTATATAGCTAGGTGTATCATTATAGTGGCCCTCTAAGATTTTTTTACAAAATTGGTATTCCTAACAACTAAAAAAGTTAGGAACCGCTGCAATAGACAATATTTGTTATTTATCACTACGTAGTACTTAACAATTATACCCAAGCGGCCAAGCTCACGCTTCTTTGATATTTTACCGTATTGTTGATTATAAGATATACAATTATTCAAAGTACATACTTACAATGTATACTGTATAGGTTATTCTTAAAATATATTATTTTTGTTTAGATAATATTGATAACAAGATGAAGTTACCTTATGAAAATATTAATGGAATAGCTATGTACAATAACTTAAAAACAATTATAATAGACCATCAAAATGTTCTGAAGTAAGTATTACGGATTTTAATTTCTATAAGTATAAAAATATATTATTAATTTTTATCTTTCATTCCAAACTTTCATTATTAAATGATATAAATATTATACATAAAAAAATAATAATTTCAAACTTCTGGTATAGATGAAAAACGATGGATCATACATGTCTTATTGTATGATGCGTGTTTTATTTTTAAATAATTATAATTAATCTTTTTTTTTATTTAGGAAATATGACGAATTTCTATCAATATTCAAACCAATAATGCTATTAGAAATATTTGTCTTGTCGTATTCAATCATTATACTTTGGCTCATTTTTCTTACGGTAGAAACAAATATAAAAAGAAAAATAGTGTTCAATAACAATCAGCATTTAATTATTTAGATTAAAAGAAACCTAATTTTTTAACATTTTATTTGTGTAACTACTATAGCTAGCTAGTTTGCACATAATTATGATTTTTTATTTATCACTATGTAGAAATCATTTGTGATTCACCAAACATGATTTAGTGGGTAATGATAACTTGAAAGCTGTAATAATTTATAAAAGTAGTTCAAGTATAATTCAAGACCTGGAGTTAGATATATTTTATATTTTTGTAAAAAAAATTAAGGGCTATTATTTTTCATATATAAATAAATTAGTAATTGAAAAACTTCTGGTAAAATTTTTGAATTAATTACGATGAAATTAAAAAAAAAAAAATGTTTATACTAAATAATTCAATGTAACTCTATTCTTATTTTAAAAACAAGTTTGTATCACCACAGAACACTCGTTAAATAGTAAAAACAGTCTCAATATAGTAGGTATATTTAAAAATAGTTATTTAATTATTTGATTAGGTATACATCTAAAAATGTCAATAATCAGATTTTGAATAAATTCAGTATTAAATGAAAACAATTGGATAAGCATGTTTGGTGAATCACTGTGTATAGTTAAGACTTCAGACAATTTATCTCATTTTTAAAATTGTTTAAAATATTTTCAGAATTTTATCGTAGGAGAATTTACAGATTCTAAGGGAGTGGCATCGATGCAGACTTGTTTTGCAATTCCTTTCTGTATTATGCAAATGTTTATGTCATGTTATGTATTTGATATCTTACACAATAAAGTAATTAAAAATATATATAACTAATTAAAATTATATTTTGTATGCGTAAATTACAAAGAAATTACGTATGGTTACAATTTTACGTAATTTTCATTTTAATATACATCATACAATATAGGTACATAGGCATTGATATTTATAAATTCATTTTTTATTTATAGTTAGTTATTTTTATCTTTATGGTTTTCATCACCTTTTGTAACAGTAAAAATTCTTTAGTATATTTTGTGGTATCAACGTGTATTCAGCTCAGACAGCTGGGCACTTATCTATTTGAAATTTTTGATTTTTTTTTCTAAAAATACAGTTAATCTTCCATAATATAATGAATTTCCTTAACGAAATTGTCTGTTTAACAAATTAATTTTGAAAATCATGACCTTCATTGAACAATGAAGATAATACCTTTTTGTAGTACATAAAGATACAATATACATAAGTAATAATATAATATTTAATAGTGTGTGAAAATAACAATATTTAGAATCAAATTTCCGTGAAGATGTTAAACATATTTTCTAAAGTAATTTGTTATAACGTATATAAAATACAGCATAATAACAATATGACAATTGACTATAGACTAGGTAGTAATAAGTAAGGCTGGGCATTAACGAATAAAAAGTTAAAATTAAGTTAATACGTTAAGTTAATTAACTCGTTACTTTTTTTTGAAATTAACTTTTAACTTAACAAGTTACTTTTTTTAAAGATTAATGTGTTAACTTCAAGTTAATTTTATTCAAAAATATTTAAATTAAGTTAATTTTAGTCCAAACAATAATACAAATTTTTGAATAGTATTTTTAGAAAAGTAGGTTTTTTGATAGATAGTTTATACTTTGATGTATCATTTTAAATTTCTTCAGTTATTTTCTTGTGCATAAAGAAAAACTATCTAATATAAACATTATTATTGTGTCTGGAATTTTTTTTTTTGAAAATTAGAAAATTTTAACTTTAAATTAAGTTAAGTTACTTTTTTTCAAAGTTAACGCTTAACTTAACGAGTTAACGCAAAAAATATGAGTAACTTTTAACTTAACTTAACTTTATTATGTTAAAATAACTTAACTTAGCGAGTTAAAAAAATTGTTAACTTGCCCAGCCTTGGACTAAAGTAACTGCAGTTTGCAATATCTATGGTAACTCTTTATTGTTTTAAAGCGTTGCAGTTTACTTTTTTGATCTTAATTCTTAATTATATAATAATAAATAACAATAATAAAAGAAACCAAACCAAAAATTAGCATTAATAACTATAGGTTGTAGGCCGTAGGTAAGTTAGGTTAGTAAAGCAAGTATACTTGCTTATAAGTACATAAATTAAAGAAAAATTTAAAATGGCTCGAGTAAAATATATAATTTTCATTTTAAATGGTTCCTATATATTATGTATATTGAAAACGATTTATAGTATTGAAGCTATATTGTAAATTGTAAGTCGGCTGTGTTTATAAATGCTGCAATATGCATGTATTGTATAAGATGCTAAAATGATTGTGAATTAAGTACTCTTTTTTTTTTATATGTTTTTTTATAGAAAGATTCTATGACATTCGCGTTGTACAGTTGTAATTGGACAGAATTCGATATGAAATGTAAAAAATTGATTTTGTTAACAATGGTAATGAATGATGCACATCACCAAAAATTACAATATACAAGAACGAGAATTATTAACTTGGAAATATTTTATCAAGTATGTTTCACATCATTGTCATAATTATTATAGTTGAATGACATAACATCTATCTAGTACGTATATTATTAAGTATTATGTTGGCAGTAAAAATTGTTTTCCATAATTTTTATTTTTTAGTAGTAAATAGTAATTTTTCCTTGCTACAAAGAAGTGAACTGTGCAGTAACCTGGGAATGTTCTGAATCTTTTTTATATTCTTAGCGAAAGCACGTATCTATTGACAAATTAATTTACAATTATGTCAGTGCTGTTTGAGATCTTGTTGTGTCCCTATCAGGATACAAAGTAGGAAAAATACTTTGATCTTCAATTTTGGGAGTAGTTTTTAATATCTAGTTGAATATAGTAATTGCCTTGGTACTTTTGATAGGAAAAAAAAGTAAGCAAAAACAGGAATTTATACTCATATTCAGTTTACGAAAAAATCGAATTAATTGGTTGTAATTCAAAAACAAATAACCATTGTTATTTGAAATTTTCATAAAATATTAAAATAATTTTTTAACAATTTATACACATTGGCGTTTTCGAATGTTTTTGATGTTTTTCTATTTTATTTATTTTATTATTTGGAATTCGAAATCTCCTTACTGTATACAGGTGCCATAGATTCATCTGCTATAATGATGGTGGTGGGGGGGCAGTGTGAAAAACTCAGTTTTTACATATATTATACATGCGTATAAGTTCTTAGTTGCTTATTTTTTTACTAATACATAATGTAACTAATTTTACGTCCAGTATAATCCTTTTTATTCTGTTATTTGACTTTGAACGGAGTGGTAAATATATAATTAGTATGTATAATTATAGTGTATAATTAGTATATATATAGGTATCTGGTATATGCATTTATCATTCGCGTCATCCTCATGTATATAATTATATTAATATCAATGTTAAGACAGTTCCTTACAAAAAAAAATTCTACATAAAAACTTGGACCACTTTTTAAAAACTATACAATTTATGCCAACTATCTATTATCTCCCCTTCAGCTCATCCTATTGTTATTTATTTCATGTTATATCTGTGAACAATCTGCTTCTTGGAGTTACCGCACTTCTTCAGAACAGAAATTCATTACTTACAGAATTTCATTACTATGCGATTTTTTTTTTACAAAATATCAGAATATTATTAGGTACCTATAGGTTCAATTTTCATTAAATGTTTTATTTTATTACAGACTTTGCGTGTTTGTTACTCAATTATATCCGTGCTAATAAACTACAGAAACAATAACTGATGTTATTTAACCGATTTTGATCATAGTTAATAATGCATTATACAATGCATAGGTATAATTAGAAAAGTATAAATTAAAGCACTAATTTATGTATTGTTTTAACACATTAAAAAAAATATTGCACTGTGAATATATATATTAATTTAGTAGCTATAACACATTATTATGTTTATATTAAATTAATGAAAATCGTAGATTAATTAAATTTATTGTACAATATTATGTGTTTTAATTTCTGACACTTTTTAGAGTTGAAAAAAGCTTAAATCATCAACTTCGAGAAAATCTTCTACATTCTATCTTCTAAGTTTTAGTATTATATGTTGGATCAAATTTAGGGAAGGGCTACAATTTTATAAGTTACACAGACCTAACATTGATAGGTAATAAGTTATAACTGAAATAATATAATATTTGGGGGTTAGCTCCACCCTAGCCCCACATTATTTCGCTTATGATTTCGTAGTATTTTTAAAGAATTAATATCATGTAGAAACTTTAAATAGGTATACCTACTCCATTATTACTTAAATTACCATTTTCTATAGGTGCTCAATGAATTTTTAAAATGTTTTAGCTAAATTGAAGGTCTGGTACGGAATTGATTCTCGAGCCCGTTTGAAAAACAGAACGTTCTAATGACCCTAACCCCGGCCGTAACTATAGGTACTTAGTTCCCCCTCGGTTTTTTCCTCTGTTCAACCACTGAGCTGGTTCTACACACTGCCCACGTTGGTTTTACGAGTAATATATAAATTATTACAATCATTATAACATTTATAACATATCACAATTCACATGTCATAATAATATAACAATATAAAATCATAAGATATGAATATAATTATTCTTTATAAATCTAAAATCAGTGAACACCGATGACACCGCAACGTCGCTGTAGTTACACACGTGCGCAGAGACGTATTTAGGAATTTTGGACCCCAGGTTATCTAAGTGCCATTACTTTTTTTTATCACCCAAATGACCTAGGCACCGTATTGTACTAAAATGTTCTCCAAAATTTCCTGTCGGGGCCCAAGGCCCCCCTAAGTATGTCACTGCACGTGCGCCTAACGACCACCGTTTGTATATATACACACACACACCTACATGAGTATAATATGTTCATTTGTGACGGGTTAAAATGTAGTTATGTTAAGATGCCATATACTACAGTAAAAAATTAAATACTTTTTTGATTATGAATTTTGGTAAGTATCTATTTAATTATTATTATATTCAGCACATCATTCGCCAACGACCATACCACGTTGAATACACCAGTTCTCGTCCGATCACTGAAGTTAAGCAACGTCGGGCGTAGTTAGTACTTGGATGGGTGACCGCTTGGGAACACTACGTGCCGTTGGCTTTTTTTTGGCGGTTAAAATAATTTAAATATTTACAATTTTATATAAAAAAATATGTTCAGCTATTAGCTTTTAAAAGTATAATTAAATTCGTTGACTATTAGACGGTAGAAAGTTCGCTGGTCAGCTAGTATATTTATATTTTTAAATGATTTATTCAAGCTGTTATTTATAGCTACAGTCACAGAAGATAAGGTGGTGATTTTGTTTGTTGGTATATAACATTTGAATACATTAATAATGTAATGCTGAATACACAATATAAGTATATAACACATTAACACAGCATAATACTAAAATTACTGATGAAGTAGAAGAGAAATAGGATAATACGACATAAAAAAAACAGTAATCTATTACTAATTTCTTCTATTAGTAACATTCGAACAAATAAAGAGCAAAGCACAAACTTTGAGTGCATTAGCCGCTAAGAAATGCAATATTTTAATATTTAATATCTGTTGTCGTGTTGATCTTACAATTAAAACGGAATGTTAGCGGTCCATTTTTCAATAATATAAAATCATTAATTCATATTTACATACATTTTTGAACTGTTAAGAGTAACAGAGTTTGGGGTATTCAAGTACTTTTCGAATATTTTTTATTACTAAGTCGGTCTAAATTTTAAGCGACCTACCGAGTTCAACTCGGTAACTAGCCGGGCCATCCGGGCCTGGTGGACCGTGATATAATATTAACTTAATAATTAAAAATAGTGAATTTAAATATTTCGAAAATATCAGTTGTTTATTTAAAATTTATTATTGTATTATTAAATATTAATTATTAATAATACCTTTAAGCTAAAAACTAAATATAATTTTTTTAGATGAAATTGTAAATATATATTTTTTTAAACACCAAAAAAAAATGCCAACGGCACGTAGTGTTCCCAAGCGGTCACCCATCCAAGTACTAACTACGCCCGACGTTGCTTAACTTCAGTGATCGGACGAGAACTGGTGTATTCAACGTGGTATGGTCGTTGGCGAATGAAGTGCTGAATATAATAATAATTAAGAATCCTGGAATAAAAATCCCTGACCCAAGAAAAAAAAATCCCAAGATTACATTACTGCATTACATATACAGGATGATTGATTAAGCGTAAAACACTCATTATTTCCAAAAGTATTCATGTTTTTGAAAATATTTTTTATCCTTATAATTTTTTAAGTTTTTTACTTTTTTGAATGACAACATAGATTTTTAATTTCATATTCCAAAGCAGAATAATTTTTTGAGTATTTTGGTACATAAAAATCGAATTTAGGGTGAGTAGTTTATGAGTTATACGTATTAAAGTTTAGCTGCGCGGAGTGGAGTGGTACGGGGTTACCCCGCAAAAAATTTATATTAATTATTATTATTTTTGTATAATACATTAAGTATTAACTAGCTATCAAAAACCTACTTTTCTAAAAATCTCATTAAAAAATTTGCACTACCTACCTATTCTTTGGACGAAAATTAACTTAATTTAAATGTTTGAATAAAATTAACTTGAAGTTAACACATTAATCTTAAAAAAAAGTAACTTAGTTAAAAGTTTATTTAAAAAAAAAGCAACAATTAAATTAATTTAACGTTTTAACTTAATTTGAACTTTTAATTCGTTAATGCCCAGCATTGAAAAAAATAATATAGATATATATATATATATATTATATAATAACCTGAAATAAAATATTACGTCTTCTATAAAATTTGTTATAACATATTTTTTATATATTATTTTTTACTACTATTTCGCTACAGAATTTATTTAAAATTATTTATAACATTATATAAAATAATGATTTTTTTATTTTTTGACTGAAAACTATAATATATAGTATACTTATTTGTAATTACATTTTTTTTTTTTATTACAGAATTTATTTAAAATTATTTATAGGTACCTAATATTATATAATATATTGATAACTTTAATATTATAGTATACCTATTTGTAATTAAATATTAAAATCATTTTATATTGTGGTTGTGAGTAATATTGTAGGCTGGGGATTTTTATTCCGATTACCAATAATTAAATACCATAATGCATAACATATTATATGTGTATCAAATAAGTATTCAAATTTTTATCATATAATTTGTAGTTAAAAAGTGTTAAAAAGTATAAATATTAAATATCTACTATGTAGGTAGGTATATAATACAATATATATCTTTTTTTTCTCATGCAGCGTCGTTTATTAAGAAAATAAATATACAATATATACACATTTGATAAGCCCTCAAGGGACCGGGAGTTACTTTCCTCAGCGAGAAATGTGTATGCGTAAAACATGAGCCCAAGTGAGTGATCACTGATCAGGTAAATACAATTTACATGGGTTTGCACGGGACATACCTCGCAGCATCCTCTTTCCAAAACATAGAATTAGTAATATACGTACACAGCGTAGTGGCGAAGTCTTCTCGAACTGACTTCGTGTTGCCCTGGACATCTCGTTTGGAAGATCCGACTAAGCAAACGTTTAAATAACGTTTTCATCATTTTCGACTAGACCGATTGTTGCACCGGAACGTTTTAAAATTTCGCTCACGGGTAATGACTATCATAATAAACGTAACCTCAAACAAATTATTATCTACTATCCAGCCCACAATACGCGTCGGTGAGTGATGATAGGCGATAGCGGGCCGACTGTCTCACCGAGTTAAACATTTAACCTCGTGTTCAGAACTGAGCGAGTACTGCTGTACTGCAATTTACTATTTTTACAGTATTTTTTTATACGGTACGACACTGTGGACCACAGTTGTGTTTTAAATAATCTTATAAATATTAAACATCAAACACGATCGACGACTATAAATATATTGGACATTTTCGACTTAAGTTTATAATTATTTTTATTAATTACATCTTCGTGGATGATCTAATCGCTCAATCACAAATTCCCGCTCTCTTCCAACGTGGGCATTTATAATTAAGTACCTATCAAGCGACGGTTGTTTTCCGCGAGATTATCACGTACTAGTTTTGAAATCTCCATTCATCGTTTTTGTAAGTATGTTCAGATCAGTATTATTAAATAATTTACTTATTACTGTAAGTATTAATTCGTTTTTGTGTGTTGTTTTTATTTCCATAGCCATCCATAACAGCGATGAGTACCTCTAATGTGAAAGTAGAATTGCCGGCTGAAACTAAAACCATTGAGATCGAAAAGGATACCGAGGTTTCTCCAGTAGTGGACGTAAAAGTAGAATTGCCAGCTGAATCCAAAACCGAAAATGAGACAGTGGTTCCTGCTGTAGCCAACATACCTGCAAAACTCGAGCAGAACATTGTTAAACAACTAGGATTTTACTTCAGTGACACCAATCTACCTTATGACAAGTTCCTACAAAATGAGATTAAAAATGATGATGGTTGGGTGAAAATCGATGTTCTGTTGACATTTAAAAGATTAGCATCTCTGTCCAAAGACCCAGCAGTGATTGCACAGGCTGTCAAAAATGCCACTGACAGCATTGTGGAAGTATCAGACTCCGGTGATAAAATCAGGCGCAAGGTAGACAGTGCTGTACCAGTAGCCGATCAAGAGTTCTTAAATGAAATGATTGCGCGGTCTATTTACTGTAAAGGCTTTCCTAAAACAGCTACAATGGATGAATTGCTGGAGTTCGCTTCCACTTTTGGTGATAAGATTATTACAAAAGTAACACCTCGAAGACTCAAAACTAAAGAGTTTAAAGGTACCCTTTACTTTACATTCAGTACCAAAGAAGAAGCTGAGAAGTTTTTGAAACTAGAATCTGTTAAATACAAAGATGTTGAACTGGAACGCAAATGGGAAAAAGATTTTCTTGAAGAGAAGAAAAAAGAATATGAAGATAAACTTGCCAAAAAAGATCAGAAAATTAAAGCAGAGACAGAGAAATATTTTAAAAAAGGATTTTTACTTAAAGTTGATAATGTGGACGAAAATGTTACAGTCGAAAGTATCAAAACTATTTGCTCAGGATTTGAATGGCAAGTAGCATTTGTGAAAATAGTCGAAAATGAAAAATTAGCTTGGATTCGATTGAAGCCCGTGAAAGCTGCCAAAGATTTATTAGAGGAGGTCGCAGATAAAGTGAATGATCTGAATATTAAGTTCTCATTGCCAGATGAGGAGGTTGAACAAACTGTGTTGAATGAAATGACTAAGGAAATGAAAGGTTTTCTCAACATGAAAGATAAAATGAAAAGGGAAAAGAAGAGGAATAAAGGAGGGAAAAGGTATAACAAGCGTAAAAATGACGATGGCAATTCTAATAACAAACGATTTAAAACCAACGGAAATTAATTTAGTTATTTATTATGTATATTTTTTTTTTTTATACAATAAGGACCTAAACATGTTTATCTTTACTAACTAAAATTAAAGATAACCTATTATAATATTATCAAAACAGTTTTATTATTCATATAAAATATTTATGTATAATAAACACATACAAGAGCATATTATCTAAAATGCGTGCATTGCTGGAGGTTTTTCGTACTCTGGTTTAGCTTGACGCTCGCGTTCATTTTGCATTGCTTGGACTCGAGACATCTACAAACAAGAAATTCTTAAGTAATTATATCACCATTTACAATGGTGATTATATATTTCTATTTAATTTAAAGGTAATATATATTTATAATGAACAAAACTGTACAAGGTATAGTAGAAAAGTCGTAAATACTTATATTTAAATAAAATGATTAATTTTGATTTTTTATGATTAATCATAAACTTAAAATACAAAATATAGAAAATAGTATCATAATAATAATAATAAATAATATAATATAATAATAAAAAAAAATAAATATATATATAATATAATAATAAATAATATAACTGCACAATAAAAATATTTAGAATTAATACACTCAGTCTGAAGAGAAAATGGAATAGAAGGAATTGAATAACTAATTTGATTTTACCTAATAGTTCTTTTGTATTTTAAATATTTTGTTTGTGAGTATATATTTATCAATCAATTTTATAAAAAATTATTGTTCAAACCTTTGAAAATTTCTATACAAAAAAGAACAATTTTTTTTTAGACAACATATTTAACCAAACTAAAGCATATTATACCATACTTTATAATTATAATATTCAGATATTGCTTTAATATTGTCTTTATTATAAATAAAGATATTTTTAATTCTGACTAAAGACTGTCCTATGATTTGGTGATTCAAAGTTTAACATTTGTTAGGTACCTACGCCTAATTTTTAAGTTTTTGCTTACCCCAATTGTTAACTAAATGGAATCTAATTTTGGTCATAAATTATACATATTTAAGATGGTATCCAGGCTGAAATTTATAAATTACGATGGACCATGGGTTGTTGCAAACAGTTCAACAGTATAAGGAACATAAGAATCCACCAAGCTTGTAAGTATATGCCTTAAAAAAGCTTGATTATGTATGCAACTATAGGCACTCCTAAAAATGCTAAATATATTTAACAGTACAAAACCTAAATACGTCCATAGGACATCCTTATGTAATAAGAATATTATGTGAATTTATTTTTAAAATTATTAAATGAACTGAATCAAATCTAAAATTTTGATTTTAAACTCTATTTAAATGCATTTTATAACTTATCTCACAATACTAATAATTCAGATTGATTTTTTAATCAAATAGGTGAAAAATGTTTTCCATCAATGGTTATACAATCTGAAGACTTAAGTCTGTTAGATAAATCATAGTTGAGGTGATATTATTTTTTTCAAATAAACAGAATGGTACTCAAATATTGTATAATTTGATTATTTAATGTGCAATATGGAGTTCTAAATTTTTAGCAGTGGTTAATTGGGGTTATCTAAAATCTGAATGTATGGACCAAAGCTAACTAATGCATTTGGTCATAATTTCTTTAATTTGATATTTAGTTCTGATGGTACCATTCCCAAAATTTAACATTTTACCCGGTACTGGTTTGTTATAGCCCCGCCGCGGCGGGTGAAAACTTTATAGCCCCGCCACTCAGGTTTGTTATCGCCCCACCATTCATATAACAGTAAATACATCAAAACTAAATAATAGTGATCCGTTTGAAACAATTTTAAAAGATATAACAGAATTTTGGGAATCACATAAAGCATAAATTTTTTTAATATTAATTTTTTTTAAATCAATAAATAAACATTTTTAATTATATAACTTTTTTATATTAATTATTATTCAATTTTTTTTAAATATTTTATCAATATATCGTCAATAAATATACATTTTTAATTATATCACTATTTTATATTTATATTTATTCGATGTATTTATTGTTATATGAATGGCGGGGCGATAACAAACCTGAGTGGCGGGGCTATAAAGTTTTCACCCGCCGCGGCGGGGCTATAACAAACCAGTACCTTTTACCCATATGGCTATACTACAGTAAAAACATTTAATTTGTGAGTTAATGTACCTGTTTATCTCTAGTGCAACATTCTTTGAAATCATCATAATACGCTTGACATACTTCCATGCCTTTCGGATAACCATACGCTTCGTAACAATTCATCAATTTCATTTCAAAATCTGCACAGCGTACGCCTGATTGAGCGGTTATAAGTGGACCGGTGAAATCGGTTATGGGATTGCGGAAAAAGGGACTCAGAAATGCCATTTTCTCTTAGCTAAAAAATCGAAAAGTGTAAAGTGATATCATCGTGTCTGAACTCTTAGTATATACTTACGGTGCTTGGAACGAAGCCGAATCCGATGACAGGAAAAGTTATTGAATAATTAGATAAATTTTCGTTTTTTTTATTGCAAAATGGAAATTAATATTAATTTACTAAATTTTCTTTCCAAATACTTAGGCTTATCAAACATCATCAAATTGTTATCATACTTATCACAGTAAAATTCTTAATAACCGTGTGCAGAGGTCACAGCCAGCAGAATTGTTTTCTTAACAGTTGCGCGCCAAAAGTAATGTAAAAAATGAAATAGTATAAAATAGTTATTGAGTATACAAACTTACCGATTATAAACTAAAAATACATATTGTGTGTTATTGTTTTATAAATTTTTAAAAGAAAAACTATCAACTGAACTGTAAGCCTAGATAACATATAAAACTGAACTTACTGTAAGTTTAAGTGCACTTCCTCATTAAATTGAGGAAAAAAAATATATACTGTGAACTGTATAAGACAATAATGTAAATTTAAATTCAACGATCATGCAAACATACATGCAACATAGGCAACCAAAATGCCAAAAGGATACAAATTTTAAATATTAAGATGTATGTGTATCAGAAGACTATGTTTTGTTATATTTTATGCTATGGACATTTATTTCTAAAAATAGTTGATATTTCATTATATTTGTATTAAGTATAACAAATACATTTTTTAATTTTCTGGTTATTCTCCAATACTATCTCAACCTTAAGGAAAGTCGTCTTCAAACTGAAAAATCAAAATCTACACCGACAAATCAGTTCATGTTCTGTTCACTCTTAACAAAAAAAAATTATTCCTACTCCCTTATTCTAAGAAGTTCCTATCTCCTCCTTGATTTAAGTTAAATATCTAGGTATTATTTTAGACAAAGGATTAACCTGGGGGTCCTTACCTCAAAACATAGAGCAATATTACTCATCATTACTAATTTAAAAGAGGGTCATTGAAAACTAGATCCCACTTATTACGCTCTGTACTAAGATCCAAACTTCCACTTCATAACAAAATAATTATGTATAAGTTAATGCTAAGATCAATTTGGTCATACAGTGCCCAAATATGGGTTGTACTAAACCAATGCAACTAAAATAAATCAAAACCTATCAATCGATTAGGAACTTATTTTTCATTTTTATACCTATATCTTTAAATTTAATACCTAATTGTGAATACACTTAAATATAAAAAAAATATTAAATATTTGCTTAAATAAAAATAAATAATTTAAAATTAGTCTCAATATTTTTTTAAATGTCATAGTAAACAATAATACAACCATATAGTTGATAGGTATTGACATTTGACATAAGGTTATAAGACTTCTGAGCAAGTATTTTCTTAATTACATAAAATAGTAATCAAAAACTTAAATCTTTTGAGTTTTCACCATGGATAAAATTAAATATATCTACTATATTTTATTTTTAGTTTACTATTTTGTTTTCTAGTTGTTTGTTTACAGAAAAACTCAAAATAGTTAATGGTCTTGTACAGTTTACAAGTGACAATAAATCATTTTGGAATCACATTTATGGAAATTGTGTACATGGGCCCTAGATTGACCATTATTAAAAAACGTATTTTAGAGTACAATAACAACCCTAATGCCTATTTAAACATGACTTTTTGGTAGATTAATTTTTAAATATAAATGTATAAAATGCTTAATATCTTATTTTTATACTATTTCGTACTAAATTTAAAAAAAATGTGGTATGCAACATATTTAACCAAAGCCATTCTACAAAATATCTAATTTTATTAATATTTTAAAGTTAAAAGTACAGATATATTTACATTTTATGTATGTACAAATAAAGTAAACATTCTTCAATATTAAGTAAATTAATAATTTTTTATTGATAAATCAGAATGTTTTTTTTTTTTACAGATTTTTACAATTAAAATATGAAAGTTTTAATAAAACAGCATAATTGTGACACTTGAATAACATTTTAAATTGCTCATACTACACAAAATTAAGTGAGACACAGAAAAAAGTCTCAAAAACAAGTCTTTCATAATTGTATTAAATACAAATAAAATAATTATTGAATAAATATATACATAAATTGATAAATGTAACAAAAAGTAAAAAAAATATATTAATAGTCATTATGTTCATTTTGCACATGATGCATTAGATTCTTAATGGTTTCCAAATTGAAATTTTTTTGCTGTAAATCAATAAGCACTAGATAATATCAAATTTGATTAACATAAACAAAAAACAAAAATAATTATTTAACTTACTAGTTCATTTAAAGCATTCTTGGCAAATTCAAAGTCTTCCATAATAGTAATTACATCAGTTTCCAATTCTTTTTTACGCAAATTACATTTATTAATCTCAAAGTCCAACGACTTAATAGTTTCAGATTGATGACTGGACTGTTTTATCATACTGTCAATTTCTCTGAAACATAATACTTCACTTGTAAATAAAAACATAAATTATATATTCTATACTATTTAAAAGTAATTATGGTTTAAATATATTAATAAAATTGTACCTAATTATTACAAAAACATATTAACTTTCAAGATAGTTAAAAAAAATGTTTTGTTTAATTGATATGGCATATAATATTTTTAATCTATAAATAAATTAACTAACTTCAATTTTAACTTTATGTGTAATGTAAAATTCTTCAATCAGTAGTTTATTCTTACTTATTTAATGCATCATATTTAGACTTGTATGAATTATGTTCCCTCTCCATTTCCTTAGTAAAATAATTTATTTTATTGTTTATATCTGCTCGTTCACGTTCCATAATTTCAATCTTTTCTTTCAGATTTTCTGAAGATTCTTCTAATTCGCATTTTTTTTGTAACATTGATTCAATTTCATTGAGTAATTTACTAAAATGGATAAAAAAAAATTGAATCAAATATAATAAATATATACATAATTATCATTTCAATAATCAAAAATGTATAAAATTTCTATCATTCTGAAATAAAAACTGTTTTTTAAAAGATTGTTTGGTCAAGATTCATTTAAATATTTAATTATACAAACATGCTTTGGAACTTACGAAATTCTTTCATTTTTTTCAGTTACATCTGTTAATAAACGTAATCGTTTTTCTTGTGCTGTTAGTTCTTGTTCCAGAATTATAACAGTTTGTTTTTTAGCACTGACTTGTGCCATCATTGCAGTTTTCTTTTCTGTTATTTCATTTTTCATTCTTTTTAAACGTTCATGATCAGCTTTTAATAAATCTGGTGCTTCTACAATTTGGGCTCTAAGATCATTTATATCTCTTATGATCTGAAATCATTAAAAAATTCAAATATAAAATAATGTGAATACTATAATTAAAAAAAAGTTTATCAAATCAACTTTTGGTTAGTCACTGTTCATTAATTATAAACTTGTTATAAAAAACAACATATGCCCTTTTTTAATGTAGGAAAATCTTTGTTGAATTTTCATTTAAAACATATTAAAAAATTAAAATGGTAAATTTATTCAATCAATGAAATTTAAAAAATAAATAAATTACATTATCTTTTAGTTCACACAACTTTGAACATTTTTTCTCTATATCATCTTGATCTTGTTTCACTTTATCCAATTCTTTTAATACATCATCTCTATGTTTTTGAATTTTCGCTAATTCAGACTTTCCATCTTTCACTTCTTCAGCAATCTAAAAAATAATAAGATAACCAAAAACACAAGTTAAAAATTAAATAATAAAAAGGTAACTATTTATTTACTGTTTTTAATTCAACTCCTCGTTGTATACGGTCTAACGACTTTTTATTAATTGTATTCACAATTATATCCTTTTGCTTCTTGTATCTATCAATGGTATCTTTCATGTTTCTAACAGCTTTCATTTTAGCATCAACTTCGTGTATTTTTTCATCACTATATTTAATGAAGTTTATCATTGTTTGAAGCAAACGGTACGTTCTTTTTGAACCTATAATTTATAAAATATATTTGAAATATTACTAATAAGCTTTGACTGATACAGAAACACACATGTTCCTTATTAGTTATTACTCCATGTTCAGCTTTGTATTGGTGAATAGTAGAGTTACTAATAATTTTAGATATTTAAAGCAATAATTAAAGTATTAAAAAAATTTTTTTTTTGGTTGCAAAGCTATTGAATGTAATGTAATGTAGCATAATCTATTAAAAAAAAAAAATGTTCTCGTGTTATGATTTGTTAATATTTATAATTTTTAAGAAATTGTAAGTGTTGTCTTATTTCTATATTTAATTGATTAATAGTATAATTATAATGTTTTGTATTTTATAATTCTAGACATTTCATTCCCTTACAATTTATTTGTAATAATTACAAAAAAAAAAGTAAAAACTCACTTGGATCACAAATATCATTCAAACCAAAATCATCGATTCCCAATTTTGAGTAAATATATTTTAAAGCTGTGCACATATTCAATATGGGTACAGTTTCAGAGTACATTTCATTATACGTGAGATTTTGATTGATATGGATCTATAGTAAACAATTGTAAATGTAGATAAAATATTTAAAAACAACTTTACAGAGAATTAGGAATTAGCTAACTGTAGAATAGAATAATAATTAAAACGTAATATATAATAATATTGAACATTACCTCTGTCAAATTGTTTACATCACAGAAGAATTCACTGAATACGTCTGTGTAGAAATCTGTCACGAATGATTGAGAAGGCTCTTGTAGATCTTTAATAGTTGCTTTGAATTGTGGCATATACTGTTCTAATTCTTTAATAAGATTACCATATTCGACGTACATCGAAGATTTGTTTTGCTTGTTCATTGTAGTGACGTTCGGCTGCCAAGTCATTTTCTAGTTCTTCTTGGGTAAAAAATAACCTTTCTTTAGGTAAAAAATAGGTATTTTTATTTTTAATAATAAATTTATTTAATATGATGTTTAAAATTCAAATATTTTGAATTCAATAGGGATTGATATTGATGCTGTAATAGTCAAATACTCAAATCGTTTTAATTTTAACGATTCCAATTACTCTGGTCTCTGACCAGGTAAGTTAATCAACCAATTTTTCTATTATTTGATTGGTGGAATGCATATGGCCGTTAGTCAATGATGATAAGAGTAACTGATAATAATATTACAAATAGTGGGAAGATGTAGATATTATAGATTTAAACTTTAAAGAGATTTATAGTTTAGACAGATTGATGACATTAATGGCAACAAATATTTTTCTGATTCTAAACAGCTCTTCTTATTCAAAATTGAATAAATATTATATATCAGTATATTTTACCCTAAGAACAAAAATGCTGTTTTTAAAAAATAAATAGCTTTTTTAAATTTTTGCGTGAATTATAATAATGTAAAACATATAATCTAAGATAATTTAATTCCTGATTTATACACAATGTATAACCACAATGTTTAACTGTGTATTATATTTATATTCAATATCATAAATAATATAAAGGATGTAAAACGCAGCATATTTTTTTCTTCTGTTTCAGGTCCACACACATAATAGAAAAAAAAACATTTAAATTTTTTTTATAATTTCCTGTAATTTTGTAATAAAATCATTATAACAAATATTAAAGAGTATATTTTTGAGTGTTTTGAATTCATTTTTATATTTTATTTTACCTTAAAAACAAAGAATGTTCTCAATTAAAATGAGTATTAAATTGTTTTGATATAATATTTAGATAAATTTATATATCATACTCAATACTTTTATTATCTATATTTTCTCAATCGGTTATTTTACTTCAATGCCTAAAAAATAAAAATAATTTTGTCTGAATGCGTTGTCTATATCGTCTGTAAACTAAAGAGAGAAAATAAACATACTGATATTTTTTGAGTAAGGAGTTTTCGGGTTTAATCATTTTCTAACAAATATATCATACCATATAGATAATACATAGTTGGTATCATAAAATAACAATTATTATAATGCATAATATGTATTTTTATTATATTTTACTTTGTGCCATTGGGTAGAATGTGGTAACTTAACAATTATTTGTATATAATAAAAATAAAATTGTAATACAGAAAATTTATAAAATAATATATTACCAATAAAATTCAATTTATCGGGCAATATTATAATAAACTGAATAAAGTAATTAAGTCATAATAAAATAAGTAACTGGAAGCAAGTGGCCCATAAATCTCCAGTTAGTAGGAATTATGATGTAATAACTTAAGTATAACATCAACTGAAATCCTAAAAATAAAATTTTTAATTTAATAATGGTTTTAAATGAATCATAAGTTATCTAACTACAATTTTATCATACTATTTTATAGATGAATTTAAAAAATATATATTTTTCACAACTTTCATAAATATTATATTATTTAATAAATTGAAAGTTTAACTACACAATATACATATTCAAATAATCTACTTTTATTTATTTACATAAAAAAAAAAAAACAATTTTTATTGGAATCAAAAAAAATTACATGGCAAAATATTATGAATTTATTTGTTTGTAATATTTGTAATGGTTATTCATACCATTGTTCGTCTCGTATCACCTGCCACTCGATCTAACAGCTAAAACAAAATTAATTAGCAATATTTATTTAGTCTTGCCAAATTATTAACAACTCACTCCAGTAATGCCAGGCAAATTGAGTAAAGTACCCAATAATGGTACTCGGCGCATGAAATTTATCACTACTGGGAAGAAACCACTGAAAAAAAAAAACAAATAGATAAATATTTGAAAATTTATAATTTAAAACTAGGGATTGTTAATTAACACTTATTCAGTTATAAACCTATACATATAAAATTTAAAAATATTTATAGATAAATTAAAGAACTTAACAAGTTAAATAGTTCTTTTATCTTATAGATCTACTGTAAAGATACGAGAAGAACAGTTCCTCAAAATCAGAACTAGAGCAATAAAATCTGTAATCAGCAAGTATGAGATATATTGTAGTTTAAATCTATGTACAATTGACTAAGTCAATATATATATTTTTTTTAAGTAAAATTGATGATGGTTGATCAAATAGTAAATGTAATTAAATTATTGGAGTAGAATACTAAATTAAATATATTGTGACTAGCAAATCCAAAAGAGCTAATTACTGACCTGAACAAAAGTATGAATCCATAAATTTCAAAAAGCATTCCTACAATTGGCCATCCAAAAAGAACAACTGAAATTCCACCAAAAAATGATAAAGATGCTTTGATCTTTTGCCTCTGGAAAAAGAACTTTAAAGTTCGTTGTACACCGATAACACAACTAAGACCCACTATGAACAATATCTAAATGAATAAATAAATAATAAAATTATTAAACATAAGTAAATTAAATATTTTAAAAACTTTGGTATGCTTTCTAATTGAACATATATTTGTATAATTTAACTTAATATAATTGACAGTAAATCATTCAACAAATTATATACTCACATTGCCAATTGCTAAAAGTCCTTTGTCAAATAACAACAACATGCCCAGGAATAGGAACGATATTCCAAAACCGGCCAGACCAACTCCGATTTCTGTTGGAAAAAAATTAATTGTTTTAGATACAATACAGTGTTATACAAGACAAACATGTTCACATACTTTGTAAATCAGTTATTTCAAACATTGAAGACATTTAATACAAATGTTGTCACAGAAAAATATTGTATTTGTTTACAAAAATCATTATAAATAATAAAAATAATATATAAAACCACTACAAAATTACATTATGCACCATTTTTCGACAGCCAAGTATAGAATACAGAATACTGAATAACGGTACTTCAGTTGATAAGTATAAATATCGCAAAATCATTAAATGATGATTTGTGAATAATGATTATTATATTATAAAATATTATAAAATATTATAAAATTCTAAATTGAAACGTGTACCGTGTAGGTGTAGTCGTATTTGTTATTGGATTTAGGGAGAAGTTAATACTTATTACTTAGTTAGGTAATTGTATATTTTGTTAATAGTTTATAGTATTTTCATCTTATTCCACGACACGATTTAAATTTGATAACATTTTTGATAAAATTTGATGTATTAAAGTAATTTATTTCGATCTAAAATATTGTAACCTTACTATTATTTTCGCTCTTTTAAGGCGACACTGTATCAACTACGACACAGTTGGACTATAGATAGTCCATCGTGTACGTAGTAGAGTTGTTATCAAATCGATGATAATAAGTGAAATTTCAAAACAAGTTTTCTACATGGACTAGTAGGCTTACTAATATTTTTTTTTTGGGGTAAACCAACGTCAAAATGGTTTTGGCCGATTTGGGCCGCAAGATCACTTCAGCCCTTCGGGGTCTGAACAACGCCAGTGTCATCAACGAGGAGGTATGTGAATAATTGATGGTGTATATTTAAAATATGTCAACTTCAAATTATGTATGTCTACCATAGGTGTTGAACTCCATGCTGAAAGATATCTGTGCGGCGTTACTCGAAGCCAATGTCAATGTTATGTTAGTCAAAAAACTTAGAGAAAATGTACGTAATGTCATTGATTTTGATGAGATGGCCGGAGGTCTGAATAAGAGGCGCATGATACAGAGCGCAGTATTCAAAGAACTAGTGAAAGTATGACTGTATACTTTTGACTTAACTCTTACTTTGTTTCAATCTCACAATCATTTTGATTTGTTTTCAGCTGGTGGATCCTGGTGTAAAATCTTACCAGCCAGTAAAAGGCCGACCAAACATAATCATGTTTGTCGGTCTACAAGGTTCTGGTAAGACAACAACTTGTACCAAGTTGGCATACTACTATCTTAAAAAAAATTGGAAAACTTGTCTGGTATGTGCGGATACTTTTCGTGCTGGTGCATATGATCAGTTGAAACAGAATGCTACTAAAGCTCAAATACCATTTTATGGAAGGTATATTAAACTAATTGATTTTTATTTATTTACTACTGTATAACACTAATTATCACTTACAAATTGAATATATAATCTTAAAGTTGTTAATTATTATTATTTCAGTTATACGGAAGTAGATCCTGTTGTGATAGCCCAGGATGGTGTAGATATGTTTAAAAAAGAAGGTTTTGAAATAATAGTTGTTGATACTAGTGGACGACATAAACAAGAAGCTTCTCTATTTGAAGAGATGTTACAAGTGTCAAATACTATTGTGAGAAAACTTTTAAATACATTTTTCTATATTTCATTAATATTTCATAAAATACTGGTAATTTATTTTAGAAACCTGATAACATAGTATTTGTTATGGATGCAACAATAGGTCAAGCTTGTGAAGGACAAGCTCGAGCTTTTAAAGATAAAGTCAACATTGGTTCTGTAGTAATAACTAAGCTTGATGGCCATGCCAAAGGAGGAGGAGCACTTAGTGCGTAAGTGGTTGAAATATTATTTTTTGGTATTTATTTCTTTTATTAAATTATATTTAGAAAAATGTTTGTTCCATTTATTGATTGTTTATTTGATTTGTATCAGTACAAGATGCTTATAATTTGTTTAATTTGTTAAACAGTGTGGCAGCTACAAAAAGTCCAATTATTTTTATTGGTACTGGAGAACATATAGATGATTTTGAACCATTTAAAACAAAGCCATTTGTCTCTAAATTGCTTGGTATGGGTGATATTGAAGGACTCATTGATAAAGTAAATGAATTAAAACTGGAAGATAATGAAGAGCTAATTGAAAAAATTAAACATGGACAATTCACAATTAGAGATATGTATGAGCAATTTCAAAATATAATGAAGATGGGTCCATTTTCACAAATCATGGTAAAGCTTTTGTTGATTTTCTATAGTTAAAATTATTATGAATGTGATCTTTTTTTTTTTTTTTGCTATAGGGCATGATACCAGGATTTAGTCAAGACTTTTTATCTAAAGGTAGTGAAATGGAATCTATGGCTCGATTAAAAAAACTTATGACAATCATGGACAGTATGAATGATGGAGGTAAATATTTCTGATACAATCTAATGTAAAATTTATTACTAATTACAAAATTAAAAAAATATATATACCATACTTAAATTTAATAGAACTCGACCATAGAGATGGAGCAAAATTGTTTACAAAACAACCAGGACGTATAATAAGAGTTTCCCAGGGAGCCGGTGTTACAGAACGTGAAGTACGAGAGCTTATATCTCAATATACAAAGTTTGCTGGAGTTGTAAAAAAAATGGGTGGAATTAAAGGATTATTTAAGAGCGGTGACATGTCCAAGAATGTCAATCCATCACAAATGGCCAAGCTCAATCAACAAATCACGAAAATGATGGATCCTAGGGTTTTACAGCAAATTGGTATGTTTATATTAATTATAATATACTGAGTAATTCTAAAAATTATGAAATGATCTTGTTTATTTTATAAATATATAACCCTATAATTTAAGAAAAAAATTTTTTTGTTACCTATTTAGTTAACCTAATATTTATTTTTATCAACTAATCAATAACATTTTTAGGTGGAATGCCAGGATTGCAAAATGTTATGCGGCAGTTACA
Source organism: Aphis gossypii (assembly GCF_020184175.1). Classification (NCBI taxonomy): domain Eukaryota; kingdom Metazoa; phylum Arthropoda; class Insecta; order Hemiptera; family Aphididae; genus Aphis; species Aphis gossypii. Next base: position 4,897,543 of record NC_065532.1, read on the forward strand.
ACAAGGTGCTGGAGGAGGTCTTGGGAATTTAATGGGTGGTTTAGGAAAATAAAACTTGTAAACACTTGTAACTTGTAAACAAATAAATTTTTTTTCTAAAACATATTATGTACTTTTCCATCTGTACAAATTCCATAAAGTAAGACAGATAATTATCTCGTGTAAGTTGTTTTATTCCCATATGATAATTACTCTATTTTTACTTATAATGCTGGTACTATTGATTCAAAAATTAATATTTATATCAAAGTGAATCTATTGTAAGTATTTAAATACAATTTATTAATGTTTTATTTTGTAAAAAGAAAAACTAATATAAGTTTGTTTTTGGTTATTAAATATTATAATATTATATGACATAAGCTTAGATGCTTGATTACATATTTTGATCAATGTAATTTTCTAAAAAAATATATATAAAAATAGAAAATATTTTGTGTTAAGGATTATTTTTTTTTCTTGTTTTGTTTTATTATTATTTATTTTACTAAATTTACCATTTTTTACTATAATATCTAAGAAAATTAGCAATTATTTAAAATGATAATATGTTTGGTTTTATTTTATCAGTGTTGCATATTATAGCAGAAAAAAAAAGTGAGATAAATAGCAATAACATATCATAATTTTTTCATCGAGTTACAAATTAAACTATTTGATTTTAGTCAAAAGTATGAATTATAAATACTAGTTACTAGTATTTATAACCAATAGTTTAATTATTGGACATTGGTGTTACAGCTTTACTACCAAGGGTATTTTGTGCTTTTAAGTCATAATATTAGGCTGATAATGATTTGATTTTAATTTTTTTTTCTGAGTAGGTATTTTTAAAATCTCATAAAATTTGAATGAAAGAGAAAAATGTATGTTTCATTTACCATGTTCTAAATTTTAAATCTTCATTATAGGACAAGGTAATAGAATAACTGTGATTTTAAAAATTAAATTGTTTGTAAATTTTATTGTTGCCATTCACTCAGACTTTAAAATCTAGTCAAGTACAGTTTAGATTTAAAAGGATATAAATTGGTTATATTATGATTTAATTTAATTGTATTTAATACTGAATACTGATATTATATCTGTATAATAATATTCTATTTGAAGTTAGAGAATTTCCAGGAATAATTAAAATTAAAACAATTAAACTTTAAAAAATGGTTTTTACTCTATACATAATTTAACATTATATTAATAACACAAATTTAATAAAAATTGTGGGTGCCAAGGAGCACATTTTTTGATGATTTTTAAAATGAATTATAAACTAGTGATTGAGGTAATATTGATTTTTTTAAAGACCATTCGGTATATTGTTTATAGGTACACTACTAAGTAATATTTTTATTGCACCCTCACTAGTATACGAGTGCCTACTGAAGTTTGTACTGTACTGTGCATTTGTTATATTTTGTGAATTATCAATTAAGATCATAAGATAAGCCATAGGCATGGCTAAGTTTTTAGCCATGCACGTTGTTTATCACTGACTAAGATAGTCGATACTCAATAGAATTTTATCGCAGTTCGTGATGAAGTAATGAAGTATTACAGTTCCGGTGTAATAATACCTAATTGCTTAAATGGTTAAGACCATTAACCATGGACTAAGAATATAGCCATAAAGGCATGAACGGTATTAAATAATGTAATAACTAATAAGTATGTAATCATTTAATAATTTATACACGACTATGGCTACGCAATATCCGTATAGACTGACTGGTTAAAAAAAATTAACATATCATACATTTCACTATACTCCGGGTATTTTTTTTTTTTTATATAATCTTTATTTTTTTTCATGAATGAAATTTAACCAATGGCTTACGCATGCCTAAACAAAATCAGACTATCAGAGGGTACCTACAGGTGTATTCTGGCCTGTTCGGTTAGGGGCCCAAAGTAATATACATTGTTTTATTTTAATAATTTATAGTAAACTACCTACTTAATAAACCATTTTTTTTTTTGTTCTAAAATTATTATACAATATATTGTATTTTACTTAGTTAATAAAATATGCAATAATATTATGTATGAAATAATTTTAGTTAGATGAATGCACCTCCTCATATTTTTCAATAGATAATATAATATCTGGTTGAGAAAGGGCAGTTGACAATTTCACTCCCGGTCCCAATTTTCGAAGTTACGGCACTGAATATAACATATACCAAAAGTGTAGGTATAGAATTAACTGGCTTAATTATATTTTTACGTATAGGTATAGATTAGTCAGTTTTGATTATTAATTACCTAATAATTAATATTAATACATTTATGTATTCTATAAAAAGTAACTAATATACTACAAGTAACAAGTGTCAAGTGCCAAGTAGGTGAAGTAGGTATATCAGTTCTGGTAATCTAATATTTATATAATTAGAAGATCTTAGCCTACACAATCTTCGCTAATTAGTACCTATATCTGTTTTCTGTACTTACTAAAATTTATATAATGTTATAGATGTCCCCACTTCAGTTGCAATAACATAATTATACAAGGAAAAAAAGTACCCAATACTATAATTATTTGTTAATTTCATAGAGATGAGGCAGTACCCATATATAGCTCTATATACACCTATATATGTACATATTGGCAATTTGATACTATTATAGCGGTAGTACAAATACTAATATATCTATACCTACCTACATCCGATTCACATATTATTTATTATTAAACGTTGAAAATGTTTTATGTGACTGCTTACATAATATATAATACACCATACATCAATATGACAATATATATGTATATAAATTACATAGGCAGAGTACCATGACAAATTTCAAATTGATATAATGGGCATTGAACCGGGGACTTGTATGCGTTATTCAATATAGGTACCTAACACATATTATATTTCTCAATTTCTCATTCATTTTATACTTAATGGTAAACGAATTTATATTATTCTTATTGTAACTAACGTCTAAAAAGCAGTTTCTATAGGTATAGGTACTGCATTCTGTAATATATTATGTACCTATCTAATGACTAATATACCGTGTATTTTATACTCATCAATAGTCGGTACATAACACATAATGTACATGCTCACTTAATAGAAGACTTAATAATTTCTTAATCTTAAAGTATAATCAGGTTAGAAATTTTTTTACCAATTCGAAATTTAGTAAACCGAGCTTTTTAAAATCTAAATCACGGAAAGTATTTAAAAATAACGGGTTTCTAAGATGTAAATACCTATAATAACCATGGTAAATATCTATTGTTCTAGCCTTCTATAGGTTTTATGAATTAATTTGAGTATTATACAGTTATAAACTACCCATATTTAATATTTTAATATACTTGTATTAAATAGCTTTATAGGTAGACATGTATTTCGAAGTTAATTTTATAATACCACAATTATAATTTGTAACAGTGATCTATTACCAAGTAGGTATAGGTAGTAGGTACCTACTTCCTATTATTAGTTATTTAGTTCTTTACTTAATTTGTACTAATTGGTTAATCATTTTTATTTGATTTTTTTACACGTACCTAAATTGTTTTATACTTTTATTATGTATATTATAATAATATGTTACTTCCTAGACTCCTAATTCCTATCTGACATTTAGACGCTACGAATAGATTTTTATAATTTTTTTTTGAGATGGACTAAGAGAATAAATAGTTTTTAAAATTTCTTTAAGGCCAAGTGGGGAAATTTTGAGGTATCATTTAGTTTTAACGCGCGGGTGCAATAAGTTAATAATCAGAACGAAGTAGTATTGTGGTAGTATTATTAATATAAATTAGGTTAGGTAGTAGCAACGGCGTAGGAACTAGAAAGGATAATATGTATAGTAAACTGGACAATGTCATCAGGTCCACATTACATTTCAAAAGTTGGCGTATAATAATATATGTATGTAGCCATGCAGCGAAAAAATATATTTTGTGTGATGACCTTGTCATAAATGCTAAAACAACTAAAATAATACACAATGAAAATAGAGATTATTGAAACATAAGTGTATTTTTCACTTTTCAGTGTTGATTTGGGCGCATTTTTCATAATTTGTTAGGGGCGTTGTTGAGGCTTCTTAATACGCTGCTGTGATGGCAATAGTCGCTATATATTATTATTCACAGAGTATACTGACTGAGCAGTAAATTAAGCAAAAATAATAATAACCAATTAATAAGCATACTATTACAATAAGCTAATTACACGTAGATAATAGAAAATAATTTTAAACATCATCGTCATCGTAGGTAATATTATTATTACTGTAATGTGTACATTTTTTGTATTTTTGTCGCGGCGGTTCACCCGCACGACCAACGGACGGTGGTGAATCATCGTCGTCGGCGTATTGGCAACGTCGCACTCGCGATGAATGGAATTCTCACAGCATGGCCGCCGGCCCGGTAATTATCGTTTCCCCCAGACTGGTGCCGGACCGGGTTAATATCACCGCAGTAGCTGTTGTCGTCCGATCGTGGCGATATCGTAATTTGTAATCGTAGTCTATAATTGCGTTTAAAGTGTGTTATCGTGCGAAAATAATTTGATATAAATTTGTCGTTCTTTCGTTTTGCCGTCGGTTCGCGCCTGATCGAAAATCCACGTTTAATCAAGCGAGCGATTACGCTTCGAGCCTCGACCGGAGCCGAGACCCGTCTTATCTGACGGCAAGTGTCCGCGACAAGTCGAAAGGTACGTGGGTTCTTATCATACACCGTGCTGTCCGTAAACCGTATTTATACTTCAGTAATCATTAAGACATTATGACACGTTAAAATTATAAGATTTATTGAGATTCTAATACCAAATGATTTTTACTTGAAAACAAGTATGAGTTGAGTCAAAATATCATGATTCGTGAAACGTAGTAATGACGCGATAATGCGATATAGCTGGTACGTTTCTTCGCTAGGTTGTAACTTGAATATTTTCTGTGAAGGGATCAAAAATTTAACTCTTAACTTAAAATAGTAAGACTACAGTGAAAACAAAATTGAGGAGGGTTCCAATCACTTAGAATCATTTTAGATACGGTATAACCAATGACGTAGGTATCTTATTAGTTATTTATTATTTTTGATGTACGATTTGATATAAATTGGCAGTCTCCTGTTGTAGTAGTTATAATGTTTAGCTGAAAGTATAAGTTAAAGTATTCGTTTTATTCGATAAATTACTTTTATCCATCCACATATCACTTTAAGATTTTTGCCTTTTATATGATTCAAAATGTTTTAATGCACCAGCCCAACGGGGCCTTAGGCTTTTTAGATTAATTTTGCTGCGGTATTTGGTCGTTCGACCTTTTCGCGCGCTTCGTGTGTCATTTCGACTGATAAGAACATTTCGTCGCACGTGGCTCCCTGGCCACCGCCTCGTCATCATTAACAGCTTTTGGCGCGGTTTCCGTTTCGTATTCAACATAGTCTGTGGTCGTTGTATATTAATTGATCCTTTTCGGTGATCGATCACATATTATACTGAAGACTGAAATACCAGTCACGATTAACGTTGTGTCGATAATAGACGGGTCGTAATATATAAAATATATTTTTAAAAAGCATTTTTAATTATTAGTTATTTTCGTTTGGTTGAATAAAATATTTTAATTCTAAAAATGTCTAGTTAATTTAAATAGTCTCTAACTCTGTGTATCGTAACCTTGTACGAAATTACTGTAATATTGATGTTTAGTGATGTGACGATTATGACGGAAATTTTATGTTCCTGGGGTTGCAACACTTCTTATAGAGTATGATCGAATTGTATTTATTTTAGTCGATCTGCACTTGAGTAAAAAACAGGTAGTGGCCACACCAATGATTAAAATCGTTGTCAGTCCTAAGCATGTAAGTGGAATAGGAAATGAATGTTTTCTAAATGTTTAACCCCCTTCAAATGCATAATATTTTTGTGGAAATCCATTTTTTGAGCCTAAATGCAGGTTTTTCTAACCCACTAATTCTTGCTATAAACTCCACTTCGAATTCATTCCAGAAAACTCGTCTAGGAGACTAAACCGTAACTGGAGTCGTGGCATAAAATAAAACTAATAACCTTCTAGCCAGTAAGCTTTGCCGCTGGATGATTGATTTATCATGTTAATCCAGCAATTATAAATATTCTAAATCCTCAAACATGCTAATTATACCTACAATTGTTTATAAATTGTATTTAATTTATAATAGGTAATTAAAAAAAAAGAAAGATTTATAATACATAATTTAGCAGAGCCGTGCCATTAAGATTTAACGCCCGTGGCAAAATTAAAAATATTAGCCCCCTAATATTCTAAAAAAAATTTTTGGCGCCCCTTTAAACAGTTTAAACCATGCGTCCGGGGCGCATGCCCCCTAAAACCCCACGGTACGGCTCTGCAATTTAGAACAAATAGTTTTTAATGGCTAATTGTATAGGTACATTTGAGAAGGAATCAATTCGTTTAATTTTGTAGGAATCACTTTCTCCTCTTAATAATAAAGTGCCTTCAATACAAACCCGATTATTGACGACTGTAATTTATATATAGGTACCTGACATTCTAACACAGTGATGTAATTATTAACTACAAATAGTACAAACATCTGCTATTAATTATTATCATAGTCAGTGCAGTTATGTAAAAACAAGTCATCGTTTATAGTGTTGTATTTTATTCCAAGTAGCAAGGCATAATATTAATATAGTAAACAAATATTACGACTTACCTACCTCGTAAGTATTTATACACTTACTTAGTACTTTAAGTACTAATATTCTGTAAAATTATATTTGTACCTAATAAACTAATGCATAGATTATTATATAACTATTATATTATAGAATACTCATATACCTACCTATATTTGCAGAATAGGTATTGATTTCGTTTATTTATCATTACCAATTCCTTAATGCATTTTGGATTAAAAATAAATTAAAAAAATTAGGCTAGTATACCTATTTAGTAGATTTATTTAAACAATACAGGATTGTATTTAAACATTTTAAACCTTTAGCAATGATAGACATGACCGCGTAGTATATTTGAGCACGTTTGGGTATTGACCATGAAAGTAGGTTGTCGTTTTTGTTATAAAATGGTATGTTTGAGATACATAATAGTATCATTAGTTCTAGGTACTTAATCAAAATTTGCTATTTTTTCATTCCCTCACATACACACAGATATATATAATATTATATATAGGGTGGAACAATTATTTTTTGTCTTTTATTTGAAGATATACTTAAAATAGATGTAACTATTTATTTAGTTACAGGTTTTTAAACATTAGTTAGTGTTAATATACGTTTATACGAATAGTATTGTTAATTAAATGTAAAGGCAAGGATAATTTATTAATGTTTATAGAATTTTTTTTTCGGTTCTGAGTGTTTTTTTAAATATTGTTTTTTTTATTACATCAGTTAGTTATTTTATTGATGTTTTCGATTAGACATTCTTAAGCTATAAGTAGTCATGTGGCTGTCTTGTATGTACACCGCAACCTTGAACGAGCCTCCTTAGGTTTCAATAAACAAGGGAGCACCCTAAATAGGAAATGAACACGTTTTACAACGTTACCCATAAGACGATCAATGAATATTGAATAGAAAGTAAACTTATTTCAAAATAAAATGATATTTTATAAATATGACATGGGTACACATATTATTTTTTTACTTTATTTTTATTGACAATGCCAATATCGTCATAACTCTCGTTACCTAATTATTAAAATGTAAATTTACTGTGGTGCGTAGTATATATATAGTTTTAAAAAGTAAAAGCATTTTAAATAGAATTATTTAGTTCAAAAGTGCAAAAGTATAATTATTTGTGGATAATACTGAGAATTCCATTTGTGACAATAATCGTGTTATATAAGATATAAACGAAACTTAAATGTAGGCATGATTATATCGAACGCCATTTGAATCATCGTTAGTATTGTTATTTCCATACTAGGTCGATTGTATTTACTATAGCTAGTATAATATTCTGTATTTCTGTCTCATTATATAGGTAGGTATAATATGCGGTCCTGTAAAGTAAAATTTATTAAACTACCCATGTTGAATATTCTAAACTTGGAGCGGTTGTATAATAAACCAATGCATGTATAGGTAGGTAGCTATAAAAATTAGATTGGTAAAAATGTTTCCTTTTGTAATTGAATTATGTTTTTCATATCGGCGTATCTATACGTATATTATAAGAACAAGAAGCACATAAAACCTTGTAACGTGAAATGAAATAGAAATGACCTGTTGAGTTTATTGCATATTCAATGCATAATATGCGTGTATGTTTAAATGTATATTATATTTTATAAAGAATGGAATTTTTCTAGGTAGTTACTTGTTATAACATAGTTGAGGTTCATGCTTAAAAAGATATGATATTCATGGGAAATGCTTTTAAATTGTATGCAATATTTTTCTTTTTAATGTTTGTCAATATTCTGAACACCAAATTGTTTTTTAATTCACATTTTTTTGTTTTAAACACGTTAATATAGCATAAGTTTTTTTTTCAAAAATGACTTAACTATTTCATGATGTTATAAGTGATATTTTGTGAATTCTTAAGTGTAGATGTACTAAATTAATATTTGGTCAAATTTTGATTATTTATGGATTTTAAGTAATTTAATTGTCGAAAATTAAAACTTGAAAACTATGGTATTAACCATATTGTTCATATTTATATCATAATTAAATAACCGAATACTTTTTTAAAAAATGTATTCATTTTTATATTATAGTTTTTTTAAAGTACATATTTGAAGTTAAAAATACTAAACCATGTAATAAATAGTAGATATTTTTCAAACGTTAAAATATTTAATTGATTTAAAATTGCCTTCAATATTCTTTAATAATGCGGCAAGTCTCTTCCTTATTGGTCTGTGTGTTCTACTCTAAATATAATGGTAAATTATAAAGAATTTCTGTTTCTGTAATCGTGTTTACCACAATAAATTGTATGTGAATTTTATAAATCAGTTATAAAACTGCTTATCAATTGTAAAATAGTTAGGTAACGTGGGAAAATATTTCCCAAACTTCATAAATTATAATAATAATTATGTTTACTTTCAATTATTGAACTTTTTAATTTTTATTAAAAATATGGAGTAAAACAAAATCAATGACTAAGTATAAATAAATATTATTATGATATAAATTTGTTACTTCACGTCTTCACCGATAATAAAAGGGATTATAATTGTCTTTCACGCCGTATGCAACAATTTGTAGATAGTAAAAGTTCATTCACGCATTTATAAATTATTCAAGGAAAAAGTTGAGATTTTAGAGTTGAAACACTTAGGTAGGTTCTTATTTTAAAACTTAAAATATTATTCTCATAAAATTAAGATCTTCTTTGTAAGATTTTTGTACATTAAATAGTATAAAATCAGTAATATCATTAATACCTATTTAATCATTGGTATATAATATCATGTTGGGTACCATCATTGGTTGATCTTTTCATATTTATTATTCATAGTTAAAATGTATGTAAAAAACGTACTTGCTTATTATTGTCCTATTTTTACACAGCTTGTAAATGTTCTTTTTTTTTAAAAGTAAGATAAGTTAATAAATAAAAGTTTGAAGTTTTTTATCTAAATTTCTGTAACTATTTATGGATAAATATTTCTGAAATAAAATAAAGGCTTATTAATGATAAAACGAAAATATGGTTTCCCTTAATTTATGCTATTTTTTAATGAAGTGTATTTTAATAATTAAAACAAATAATAATAATAATTATTATTATTCTTATAGAATACAAAATTAAGTTAAATTACAATAATAGATGAAATTACTTTATATTTTATTAGCTTTGATGAAAATAACAAATTTTGATGTAAGTAGATCTGTTACGTTCTTATATTTTATAAATATAGTTTTCTATACATATCATTTTCGAATATAAGAATAAATACATGTAACATGTATAATATTATAATTTTATGTTAATCACTATTTAGATTATACTATAAACTAATTGTTTATTTTATCGACAGTTATTATAATTCATCTATTAGTCACGTTTTCGCGATTTTTTTTTTACTATTTTGTTGTTAAATCGACTGTGACCATTTGGCATGGAATGTATTCCTTTCGCAAAGATACCAATTATGTATACATATATATAGTTAAAACTATATCTAGCGAAATTAGTGAATTCCAAGCTGTTGAATAAAAATACACAGTGCATTGTATTTAATATACATTATATGTTATCTGATTATTTGGATAAAATAATACATATTTAACAAAAAGCTAAATATTTTTAATGCATTTTATCAAAATCTTTTCAAAGGTGTTTCCGGTTGAATACGTTTACACAATTGAATCTTGATGAACGAATGTTTCATTATTTTAACTACATAAGTGTAGTATGCACGCTTAAATTATAATTATTAAAAATAACGTTATCTATTTTTATACAGATTCTTTCTATTTTTTAGCCATTTAGAATTTATTGGTTCAACAATGATAATATTTTTTTTTTTGCTTACATTTTTCAGTAATGGAGATAGTTTCTGGTGTTTGGTTTAAACATTTGTTTATAATTATTATTATTGAATTAAAATTAATATACTTTATGGCTTATTATAGTTAAATTTTTACAATGATGAGGGTGTGCTCCAAATTTGTATACAGGAGAGTGAGTTCTTCATTTATTTTTAAAATTAACGGCTATGCTTTAGTTATAGTTAAAGTTGGTGATGGAAATGATTATGATAATTTTAATTGCGTAGACACTAGACTGTAATTACTGAAAGTAATTAGGTACTAATATATAGTATAGAGAAGATATAATTAAACAGTTAGAATTACTAAACATTTATATTTTTATTTATATGACTTATTTTTTTTTATAATACTGGTGCTATAGTTTGATCGCTGTTTTATTCAATTTTCTAGTTAGAAATCTTCAAATAAAGAAAACACTCCTGTAAGTTATAATTTTTCTTTTGAGGAAGACATCACTAGGGAATAAGAATGATATAAATTTATGACTTTGTTTTCTGAGAAACTTAAATCCCTCAACAATGCGTAAGTCTGTATTTGGAATTCTGCTTGTGTACCTATATTTTTAATGTTTTTTATTATTATTACAAATATACGTTGTTTTTTGCACATACTTTTAAAAGATTCATACACATCGATTTAATTAAAATGTATAGTGATATTTGTGTTTTTAAAACAATTAATTTTTATTGATTCTAGTTGAATGGAATGTTTTAATTAAATTTCGTATTAGTTAAAATTGCTTTGAAGTTGCCTACTGTGAAAATTTAATACGTCCAAAGTAGATCGATTATTATTTAGACTATCGTATTTATTACTGAAAAAATAACTTCAATGTTTTATTTGATGATCATTTTCTATAAGTTCTTTTTGTATTTGTCATTTAAAATATTTTTGTAAAGTTATTGGTGTAATTTAAATTTAACTCAAAGATGTATATCATTTATGTATATTTATATTAGATAGTTAAATGCGTGGTTAAATAATACCGTACCTAGTGATTATAATATTGCATTTATTTCTGGTTTATATTTGTATACATTCATTTTATTATCAAACATTTCTTTAATATAAATGTTTAAACATTTTATAAGGTACTTAGAAATCGTATACTTTCATCAGGCAAAAAAAAACAATAGCATTTTAGACGTATACAATAAATCATATTACTTATGGAAAGAATATCATATAGAGAAATGCGCGTAATTAAATGATAAAGTAGTTGACACAATTCTTGGCTATACATATTATAACTAGGCGTTCTTTTAAGCTATCTTTAGTTAACACGTGTCACTGTTGTTAAAAACTATTTATCTAGTTGTAAAGTTATATTTATATTGCAGTATAGAGGTATAGTGACTTTCGATTTTCACTTACTGATAATTCGAAATATACCTACAATTTTACCTCATTGTTTGGTTTTGGACTTATTTCAATGTATAATATCGTATAATATCTAGTATTTATGTGCTTTACATATTTGTTTAAGAGAAGAAAGTTTGTTGTGATTTTTTTCCAACAATGATATATTATGATAATACTGGTAAACAATGTAAGCATGTGTCAAAGATAATTGACCCAGTTGATCTTCCACGGATCTCCAGCAGGGCCTCGAGGAAATAAGAAAGTCGATTCTCTTGTTCCCCTCATATGGTACAGAAAATGTATTTTACTATCGAATTTAAATACGGAATAATATGGTCAACCCATAGTATAGACTTTGTGGAGTAGTCAATTAACTTTATGTATACACTGTACAGATGTTGCATGGCCCATAGTCGGGACTATAGTACTTCAACTACTAAGTAACTCGTTTAAAATAAAACCTGCATGCAGTTAAACATTTACTAGGGGAATATGTATTGCAATAAAATATTTTAATATTTCTAGCGTCTTATATTTTAAGTTGTTTGAAGTAATTAAAAATATATTTAGATTTAAGTGTTTATTTTAATCAACCTGTTTAAAAACTTTTAGTTTTATATTAACCTAACTAATATAACTATTTAAAAATTCATATTATTATTATAATAACTGTGACAGGTTATGATATTCGTTGAACTTAATCAAAAGAGTAGTTATTTGTGTTAAGATTTAATATTTTGATCTTATTATATTTTAAAAATAATTAATGACATAATATTATGTATAAGTTAACTTAGTTATAAATAAATTATTGTATGATTACCATGGTATTTTTTTTTATCTATAATGTATATGCAGTTAAACGTAATTGAAAATTAAAAATAGATTGCATTTTTTTACACCGAAGTTGCATCTTAAAATTTGGAACATTTATCATAATCCTATTAATATATTTATTCATAGATACTCATTATTATATTAGTTATGTGTATAGGTACAGATTTTACATAATATAATTATTGTTTATTTAAGCTCTGACAACTAATCTAAACGACATTAAAAATAAAAAAAACAATCATAAATCCCTATAGATTATTAATTTGATTCAATATTTGTTATACTTTTAAATATTACTTCAACGCTTATAAATGATTGTATAAATAAAACAAATATGAAGTATTATGTTATTATAATTTAAACTGAAAACAGTGAAAATTCTTTATTTTGTTTTTATTTTTGTTAATGTCTGTGGGTAGCAATATATTGTAACTATCTATAATAAGTATACCTATGCGTACTTTACTATAATTTCTGTTTCAATTTAATTATCTACAAAAAAAATGGTGCCTTAACATTGTTAAAATTTACTGTAATATATAATGGGTTAGATTGATGTCAATTTAGAGACGATCCTCGTTAGGTTCTTTTTCTTTTTATTTGTTATATTTGTAAACAGGGAGACATTTATTATGTATATAGTCATAGTGGAATACTGGAATAATATATTATCATGAACCCGCCCAAGTAAACGCGTTATAACGCATTTATATGGTTGTTGACCGAGTATATAATATTATGTATGTTATATATGTGTGTGAATCAGATAAAAATTGTGCCCGGAAATACTACTCTTTCACTATAGCACCTGCAATTTATATAAATATGCGTTGAATTGTATTATGTGTACTGTACATAAAGTTAGAAGAAAGTAAAGAATTAACGGATCATAATACTGATTTGATATTATGATAATACCTATACACTCAAAACAATTAAGAATTTAGAATCGTTTAGACTGTGAGATCTTTATGGTTTATTTTTTATTTTTTTTATTTTTAATAAATCCCATAAACGTATTAACGGTAAACTTTCACTCTATAAGCGTTACTGAAAAAAAAATACAGAACATCATAGTTTTTTCCCCCTCACGGGTTTTCTATCATCGTTTAATTAAATTTTAATTATGTATATCATATCATATATTATGCTCCATTAAATACAAATTAAAACGGTATGCAACTTTTGTCTGCGGAATAAGTCGTCTTATGTATAAAAAAAATACAGAAGGTTTGGATTTTGACCTAGAGAACATGACGTTTCTATAGAACCTCCTGTATACATATTGTACATCGAATATAGTAGTATACCTACATTCTTTGATTATTAACAAAACTATGATGTATCGTTCAACTTTGACGGCGCAAGGCAACACCTACGCTGCGCTTGCAGCAATATTGAGACGCGCGTAGCCAAATCCGGACGTTTGTTATTAGTAGGTATGCATTTCGCCCACTAGTTCATCATACTTTGTTTTACGTAACTATTTACACCGTAGACCGCATGATTTTTGTCACGACATGAAACACGCATATATATTATTATTTTTGACAATTTTTGTATAATTTTTACTTTCTATAAAACTATTGAGTATCTCTCATATCAAATCCGCTGTGTTTCTTTCAGCATTATAGTGTTGTGGTATGTAATTTATCAGTATTAAAATCGCAGTATATCTGTGTTTGTATAATCTTAACGTTAAGATATGAAGGTTTAAACGTTATAAAATTTTTTTCATATATATGCGTATTAATGATAATAATTAATAATATAATTGAATATTAAATATTATAATAAATTGTACTTTAACTTTATTATATATTCAAACCGTATATTAAATGATTGTACTTAAATTTACATTTTAACTTTTGAGTTAATAAATGTCTACCGCCATTATTCCATTATCTGGTGTAAATATCGTTTAAGTTTGAATGACATGTCACGTGACAATTATTCACTTAACGATTGTGTTATATACTAAGGTAGATTTTACCACATTTTCCATTCTGTATTGTAGTTAAAATTTACATACTTCGTGATCACAAATGAAACTTCGACGATTTATTCATGAAATTAAAAATAAAAGAGGTCAATTTCTTGCGTTTCAACTTTTACGACGCTAAAAAAGCTGCTTACACGGCGACATTTTACACTCTTCTAAGTGTATAAAAGAACACCTAAGTGTTTCTGAAATGATTGTACATTTTTTAACTTATAAGTTATAATTTAATATTCTTTAGTAATATGATTTATGTATATATCTCGGTTGTTGATCGCATATACTTTTATGTACCTATACGAATAAATATTTGAAAAATAATTTCTATGGATGTTAAAACAAAATACAAATAGATCATAAATGTATAAATATAAGTAATATATATTATATACCTGGTGTAGTGTGTATACATGGTTTGGAAGAGGAATCAGCGATAATTTACGTTTAAAAATAATAAACCTTATTTAAGTAATTATATAATTATTAAATTGTATAAAATAATACAGTAAGACTCAAGCCTCCAAGGGCCCAAAACATATTTTACTATCATTGTGTGTATTCAGCACATGAGAGCATTGATAGAAATTAAATCCAACGACGTAAACATGTTCATGTGAAACATTACGAAAATGTATTATAAAGTAGTTTTAGAATTTAGAGTATAAACATTAATTATAAATGAGAACTATATTTTTAAAACAGCTTCTTCGGAGTAGTGTATTATTTTAAATAAATGATTTTGTATAGAAGGCACATAAATCTATATTTTGTATTTTATATTTGTAAATAATTGTTATAACTAATATTCCAAAAAAACGCTGATATAAGGTTGTCTTCTAAATATTGAATGTTCTCTACAACTGTCACAATACATGTTTCAAGAATAAAATTCATGATACCACTCTAAGTCGTAGATTAAATTCTGTTTGTCCAGATATAATAAAATCAAAAATAAATTAATAAAAAAATAAGTAAATTGATTAATTTAAAACACTTGAACATTATAAGCAACAATGTATTATTACAAGTTCTTCAAATAGTTGTTGTGCCCTATGAACATAAATAAACGTCTACAGTATCTATGTTTGTATAAAATACATTATATTGTATTATTTGTATTTGATACACAATATTATAAGTCTGGTTCATAGCTATGTACTATGTAGTCTATCGTGTCATGTAGCTTTTCGTATTTTGATTGATCGTGGTAACCATATCATTCGCTGATTAACATGATTTACCAAAAAATATCCAAGTTGAGTTGAGCTCAATTTTTTTACTAAAAGATACCTACGATATAGCCGTGAACTCGGCTTTATTGTTGTTAGTAATGGCAACTTTGGTAGATCTAAAATTTTGCAGGTATACATAATATGTATTATATATACAAACCTCTTCCTCTGTATTTCACGCAGTTACATAATATTATAATACGTACGTCTGTTTCAACCGTAGTATTCGACTATCACGCATAAAATAACATTTTTTAATAACCGTATGATGATTATTTAGTGATAATCTATATATTATACGAAACATACGCGCGGGTAAAATATTTTCGGTGCTCTAAATTGTTTTACGGAAAAACGTGTACAGCCAGCATGAGCGTGTGCGCCAACCAATTTCAAATATTGTACGTTATTAGTTTGGAAAGGCGGTGGGGTGCGGGGAAAAGTCCGTTGGTCGTGTTGCTTACAAGAATTCGCGTAGTAGGAGCGCTCGGCTCGCGCGCGCGCGCTCACGATCTGCCGCCGCCGACAACAGACGCGCCGCGCGACCAGTGACCGGTAAACTGCGAGAAAAGTTCCGAGAGTTGTGTGGTATACGGTTTCACGCGTTGCACACGTGTTCGTTCGCGTCCGTTACGCGATCCCGGAACGTTCGGGATTAAAGACGAATATAATGTGATATGAAATATTCACTATGATATTGTAAATAAATGCGCGCGAACGAATTACTCGATTTTTTTGATTTTTTATTTCTTTGACGATAATAACAATTATAATAGCATAAAATAAACTTCCACCGCCTGGCCGTTTTTTATTTGCGTTTCGACACCCGAGTGTAACGCATGTTTGTTGTTCAAAAACGTCCGATGTGACGGAAAACGATGCGCCGCGGTTGAGACGATCAACACGTATACGCACCGCCGACCGGATCGTAAAAATGGTACGTTATATACTATCGAATATTGACTATATTGTTATATTTATGCACATTGCATTTAGGTATTAGTAATTTATTATAGTTCATTAAAACACGCCTGTCAGGGTTGAAATTGATAGGAGTGCTGAAGCTCTGCAATTTTTAAGTTTTACGATTATGAATTGCTCGATGAGCAACATACCTTGCTCCCACAATTAAATAATTAAATATTTAATCATAGCTTCAATCATTTTATTAACAAAATAATAATTAATTTACTACGCAGATGTCATATTATATAATGTGGGTGCTAATTTAAAAATTTGGGGTGCCAAGCACACGAGTGCGATCGTCACGTTGTTATTACAAACGGTTCACGTGAAGTTGTTTTTTTTTTAAGCTGGCAGAAATTCGGCAACTATAATATTATTATGTTGTTGATAAGTTGTAGGCTTAAAATCTCGTTAAAATATCAGTTCTGTATACGAGTTGAATATAGTATAATATAGGTACTATATAGAAATATTATAATAATATATATGCACTATTGCACTCAAACCTGACCACATAATACCTGGATATATGTACTCAAATATATAATTGACCTTTTAGTATTATGTAACTGTACTATATACATCTTATTGATGTTTATTCATTGATTAACAAGTGTTCGTTATCTTTAATTAGGAATTTTTGTTTTTTGATTATTTTTATAAAACAACGGCTGAGATGCCTAAAAATAAAATTTAATATTGACAATAATAATTATTACTCACATTTTCTGATAGATATGTATCTTACGATTGCGATGTACAACGGTACATAAAATCTGTTATTTTTGTAAATCCAATTACAAAATCTGTACTTCTTATTACTTTCTGACTTTATTTAATGTAGTTATTAAAATTATAGAATTGTGATAAACAAATTACTAATGGGTTGACATATCTAATAGATTTATTTGTTATTATAAATTAATTTAAAATTTAATTAAAAAATATGCGAGTAATAAAAATTTTATATTTGTATATTTACAATGGTGCTTATAGAATCTAATCTGTCATGTCGTGTGTCATAGTTTAAGTATTAATATAACTCATATAATTTTTAATTATATTTTTTTTTACGAATCTTATAGATTCTAGAATTTGTATTATAATACATCGTAATATATTATGTATATTATACATCCGTATATACGTATGTTATGTGTGTTTATTCCAATATTTCACTTTTGTGTTAAAGTAGAAGTAAACCTATATTTCTAAAACTAACACGAGAGCCCGTTGTCAGGGTGTAGTTACTATTTCCCCCAAAATATGTCAAGTTCCATCATTATCAGCGTGTTGGGCTCTCAAGAATATTAAACTCTCCCCTTTTGACCAAAAGTACCTCTCACGTAAGCCAATAATATTGTGTTTGTTACCCTCGTGCTGTGCACATAAAGTTCACTACCCCAATCGAAGTTGACAGATATGCGTGATTAGCACCTATATTATACTGTAATTAATTAATTTGTAAATTTTTAGTTTTCACGGTTGATCAATAATTTATTTTAACTTTTTAAAAACATTTTTATCATATTTTTTTATTATTTATACCTCATTAAAAACGTACTGTGCTTTCATATTTGTGCATTTACAATGAAGGATATATTTTTATATTTGTATTAGCTTTATCAAAAAGTTATTATACCTAGTTACATTTTTATTTGATTTACAGCTTTGTGCATACTTTCGCTTTCACGACATTTTATATTCAAAGAAAGGGCAAAATTTATTTTGTCGGGGGAGATTATAGAGTTAAACAATTGCAATGTAATCGATCTACATTTAAGGTGAATGCCGTCCGGGTGCCATACCACCGTGACATCTTAAATCGTCTACAGCGAAATTTCACCGATCACGATCACGGAATTATAATTGAATATAGAGTTTTTGTTATTATTGTTTTTACTTTTGAGGAAATTATATCTTTTGGGATTTACCTACTGTCGAGTTTTCATTTTTATGTAACGTGTAATTGTTAAGAATAGTATAGCATGTTCTAAGTCTATATCGAGAGCATATTATATATTTGTGACTTAAGGTAGGTATAATCGATAACCTATATTAGAATATTTTTACATTGAACGTATTATAATTCTGAAAATGTAATATAATAAATTGATTAATTTGTTCCAATTTTTATTTTTCATTAATATATAGAATCGTTTTCTTTTTATATTTAATGAACAAAATAAGACCTTGAAAAAGTTGTGTGTCAAAATGTTATGAATATGTTATCTTATCTTAAAATTACAAATTATTTAAGTAGGTATATAAACATTCTTCATATTATTATATTATCTAATATTTACACCTAATTTTCAAAACGAAACACTTTGGATTCAAACTAATACAAATGAGGAAATAGTTGAGG
Organism: Aphis gossypii; assembly: GCF_020184175.1. Lineage (NCBI taxonomy): Eukaryota > Metazoa > Arthropoda > Insecta > Hemiptera > Aphididae > Aphis > Aphis gossypii. Next base: position 4,916,842 of record NC_065532.1, read on the forward strand.
AAAAATGTTGTTTATTATTAATTTTATTTATTAAATTGTATATGTGGAAATATTAATTATAATATAGCATTAAGATAATAAATTATTATAATATTGTATATTATGTAGGTACCTAATACCTATATGATTACATATTAGTGAATAAAAAGGTGGTTATCGCCTCTCAATATTTTATAAAGTATGAACATATTTCAATGAAATTTGTGTAAACAATTTGATGACAAATTATTCCGTGACTCATGTATCTATTTGAATTATATCATAATAATACATATATATTATAAACAAACTTATACTTAAACTCTCACGTTTGAAAATCTTGTCTAAACTTAATCGTTTTTTTTTTTTTAATTTTAAAGTAGGAGTTTACATAGGATCGGTCGGGTGTGGGTTGTTAGGTCGTTGAGGCGTTGACTAATTCGGAAAACGACAGGATTAAAACGTAGTGTTGCAGCTACGGGTTCACCACGCCTAGATTTATTATATTATAATAAACGTTGCACACGAACCATCAAAAAAAAATTATATTATATTATTTTGCTTGCCGTTCGTCACCGACAGAAAACTTTGTTGAGAAATTAACATCTGCTCGTTATTGTTATTTTTATGCAGATAAATATACATCAATAATATAATATATATATATATGATTTATTTACGAAGAAAATTATACTTACCTATAAATATATTATTTGTAACAAAACCAGTAAGAAATACTCGCAAAACGCAGCGTTCACTGCACGGAAAACGTAATACACTGGGTGTAGCGTCACGATAGTCTAACGATTTTACATTGAAATTACATTTGGATATGTCAGAAATTTGCGTGATACATCCTGTATAATATGTAATATGTACTGTACGATGACGATTCCGTGGTTGTGTGGTGTTTTCTGCGTGAGAGGACGTCCGCCGCCTGATACATTCTATTGTCATTTTATCTCGAGCGCGTGCTGAACAGATATAGCATTACAAATTTACAATATAAACGTTGACGACGATGATGATGATGTCTTGTATATCTGTATCGCGTGTCAACCTAAAGATTCGTCAATTCTGTTATATTGATATGTCCGACCAGTCTTATCAAGACTCCGAATAATAATATTATAATATTATTATAGATATGTATTATGTATAAAGTTTGTCGTTTTTCATCGGTTTCCCTCGATGATTACTTTGCGTATAGTTTAAACGACAGTAGTAAAAGTCAATTTCTCAATCGACATAAAGGGATAGTAACGACTTTATACGCATGCGCGTTTCCTAGAATTTATTGATAGTTAGTACACCTAGCCATGTTACTCATTTTTAATGTTGTAAGACAAAGAAAAAATCACATTGATTATATTTGAATGCAGTCCTCTGTCTTAATATAGAGAAAGAGAACCAACCATAAACCATATTAGAAATCTTTATTTAGATAATGCATTATTTTCGTATGGTTTATTCACAACATTGAAATGTAGCTATCAAATTTGGAATAGGTATTTTATTTTTGGCTAAATTTCTAAGACGTAAAAATATTATTACCTAACCAAATTTCAATTGTTTTCGAGCTTATCGGATATTGAAATCGAATCGAATGTCTTAATATTTTTTGATGTATGGATATCGATATCAAAATATCTAAATGGTATATAAAATAAACTCGATATTGTTTTTTCCGTACTGCAGAGATCCGTTTATAGTTTCTGAAATTTTAATTTTTAAGCATTATCGAAAAGAAAAAAATATCTTGTTAACTTGAGTGTGATTAAATTTGCAATAGAAAATAAATAAATAAAAAACTAAATAAAAATTCTACCTCTGTAGGTACCACACATATATGTATTACATCAGAATTGTTTTTTTATACGATTAAACATCTGATATATTGTATAGTCCACTTCAGTTGCAGTTCATATAATGTTCATTGCGTTCGTTGTATCGATTTGTATTGATGTATAATTGAAAGTCAAAACCATTTATTTTACTTTACTCATGGTTTTATTACACATTGGTACTTGAATTATCTTTAAACTCCTACGCAAGACATATTATGTACTTATTTTAGATACGATTGGTTGATATTTTAATGGTAAACTAGTATACTAAAGAAATAGCTTTGGTACCCATGTTATAATATGCAGTTGTGTATATTTAATAATAATATATGCTGTACCTATACGTACATTTTTCGATATAAATTTATAAATTGTTTATATATTTTTTTTTAAACGGACAAATATTTTATATTACCTATGTAGGACATATAGGATAGACAACAATAATATCATAATATTAAAAAAATATATTTAACATTTTATTGTTTTGATAATAGCCACAGAGTAATAAACATGCTCATTATATTTTATGAAAGTAAATAACTTCTTGCATGTTTTATGTGTCACGTTTCTTATAGTACAACAATGGTAGAGTATAATAACATTTAAGGGTAAAATAATTTATGAAATGTGTTCCTCATTATTGGTTTAAGTACTAAAATATACTTCCTTATAATAAGTTATAACCCAAGTAATACCTGTGCGAAATAATTTAGTAATGAAATATCATATTTACTATGTAGGGTGTACCTACGTAGGTATTATACGTCTTATGATCCTGAATATTTAAAGTCGTAATTCTATAACATAAAATATAAATAAATAATAATCGTAGAAAAAGATTGCGTTTACAATCTAGTCGAGGGTGGATCATATAATATCGTAGCCAATGTAGGGAGATTAATATTTTATGTTGAGGTAATAGAATGAGTTCTATAATACATTTATGATACGACTAACTACCAAGTTATTTTTATATAGTAGGTAGTATTTTACTATGTAGCACCTACCTACATAAGTTTTTATATTTCAAAATTTATCATGTCCCTTGTACAAATACAATAATTTAACTTTGAAAACATTAATTCTATTCGTTAGGAATTTTATAATTACATTGTAAAAAATTAAAGTAAAATGGTTTACATTCATTCAAAATCATTCCATGTGAATAATTTGATATTAAAAATAGTACCTAAGTTTCCTAAGTATTTTAAAAATTTGAACGCGTAGAAGTTTCTTTTTATACATTTACAGGTTTGGAATAAAATGTGGTTTATTATTTTAATGACTATAATGATATATTGATCGATTGTATAAGTTGAATGATTATTATATTTGTATGGGCTTTAAAAAAACACTTATACATATATGAGAAAAATCAACAGTTGGACAATATTTTTAGGTAGTCACGTTTAAATTAATATGTTTTGTTTTACATAGAGTTTTACGTATAGGTATAGCTATGGCTTTGCAGTTCTATAGATTGTCCAAACAATATTATGCAAGTTATAACTACAAGTATCATGCGAGTATTTGGATGTACGAGTACACTTGGGTATTTTTCTGTTTCTTGAGTCGTCCTCCCCTCTTTTGACGGATATAACTCACAAGTCCGTGACCGAACTGACAATGACATTTTTTCTATACATACAAACGATATTCAACCATATTTGGTATGTCTCACGAACGCTGAATCACCGAAAACGATGTATAAGTTACCGTCAACAACGATAAACAATAATATTATACAGAGGGAAGCATATTCTGAGTTAAAAGAAATTATATAATTAAGATATTTGACAGTATAAGTAGGAGCGCAGATGTGCACAGAAATGTTTAAATATTTAATTCTACCCACCCTTAACGGACAAGCGGTACTTAGTGTAATTTAATGTTATGCGTCTATACCATTATAAGTTTTATAAAGTTTATAAAAACATTAATTATTAAAAATATAACCGCGCACACTTAAATTCAGTTTTTGGGAATAAATTTATCATTTTATTATCATAATAATCCAAATTGACTATATTATCTTTAAAATGATTGATAATGATTTTAATCAAGTCTGATCAAGAAGTACGTAAAACGCGGATTTAAAGTAACTTATTTATTTTTTATGTAAACGAATATACTTATTATAATTGTTTATTGTAAAAACTTGTAAAATGTTGATATGTTTTACTGTTTTAGTTCAATACAAGTCTTTTTACCGCTTACCGATTTTCATATTTTTTATTAGATTTCATGTTTTGCTCTAAAATATATACAAATTTAATATAAATAATAATATGCAGGTACACAGTACCTTTATGTTTTGGAATTTCCCACTGTTTTAAATGGTGACTACAGCTGTAGAAAGATACAACACGTAATTTAACCATTTTTAATAATTCATAATATAGTTGAAGTCGATTGTGTTTAAAAGTCGTCTTGCCGTATGTACCTACTACTGTGATTTGGACTGGCGGTGGCACCAGTAACCGGTAAAGGAAAAACACATAATAATAATAATAATAATATGATACTATATGGTATATAACCACGCGCATTTAGATCCAAATATAAATCTACTGTGACGTTCAATTTGCCGATAATCTAAAAGTCCTATGCCGTTTTCTTTATTCGTTGGGAAGTTGGTATTTATACCGTACCATTGTTTCCGTACCTGTACAAGCTTAACGGTTTTCGATGTGAACATGACAATCTGCTGCGGTTGTTGGGAATATGTTTTTTTAGCATCGTATAAATTGTATAAATATATTGCAATTAAAGGCAAAACCAAAAATTACAGAAAAGTAGTTAAATCTAAATAATGAATCGTTCAGCGGTTATTTTTATGTCTCGAAAATTTGACTATTGGCCATTAGAATAATTATTAACAAAATTAAATAGTCAAATACTTCCTCAAATACTTCGCATATGACACCTGCGTACATTATAATATAGTGTCAACGACACTTGTCAAAGTCTGTATGATGTTTCATTGTCAATATAATAATTTTTTGTAAATATTCGAATAAATGCGATTTGTGCGTGTCGTATAGTCGTGGGTTGCACGTGGTGCGTTTACCGCATCGTTACACGCGGCTTATTTTGCGACCACAAACCAACTAAACGTCGTCCTTTCCACCACAACCTTCCAATATAGACGACCTTTTCCCGTATAATATTTTATATTATTATATTTTGCTCCAGCTTGGCGACATTACGCGATATTTCGTATATACACGGTATACACGTCTGACTTTTTTTCCCGCTCGCCAAAGTGGTCCTATCCACGCCATCGGAATTGATTCGTGAATTATTCCTACTCACGTTTCGTTTCGCGCACGAAATAATTTGAATTTCCTGCCGAGTTCGTCGAATACGGAACTATATATAACATATATATTTACCTACTCAACTTAGCTGTACGGATGACGCAAAAGTCGGTGGTCGTGCTCTATCGGATTCGCTACCGCTGGGATCTATATACAACATATTACACACAGGCATGTCTGGGATTCGAAAGCTCGTTTTAAAATATTTAGATATTTTTAGGTAGATAGGTATAAGATATGTTGTATGTACCCTGCAGTGTCGGTCTGGCTCATGATTGGTCCACTGCAGTCCTAGACATTTTTAACGACCCCTGTGCCACATAGTTATACAAACTTAAAAAAAAAGTAACTCTTTTTTAATACATTGCTACTATTGTATTTTATTTTTAAATATTTGTTATTATAATTTAAAAAATAATATAGATAATAAATCATGTTTTTAAATTTTTTTTTATTATGCACAAAATAGATAAAACTCGTTCAGTTTAATAATTCTTAATACGTTAAGTATTTGATTTGAACAATGCTCACAATGTTGAATTTACCAAGTGCTGTCGTTATTTCAAAAACAATTTGAAATGTCTCATTTATGATTCAATAAGTGATTTAATTATAAATTTTTCCATTTGACTATGGGACCCCAATATTGAAAAATATCTCTCAGCTTCCGACAATCGCTGGATGAGACAGATCCTGTTATAGGTAATAGGTACCTTTTAGTATATTTTGATTCAAGGGATATTAATATGCAAGTACATGCATGTAGATCGACGACTGTAGTTGTCCTTGGCTAGTCTTTTATTCGATTGGTTTATTGAAGATTTTCCCTTATATTTATACCTCGTGGGTCGCAACTGTGCAATAGAAGAACCTAATGCGGTAGTACCTGCGGCTGCTGCAACCAACACTGCGTTGTATAATCGTGTATGGTTTGAATAAGAACTATATTATTATATATAAAGTGCACCTATACGATACAACTATTATAATAGTACGTAGAAAATAGGACACACGACGTCGTTTACCTATGTGTGCGGTTCGCATAGTCGGTATAATGATGTGGAGAAGAAAACAAATCGCACATTTAACTATAATATTATATTATCTGATTTTCGTTTTACGCGTACTAGTGTACGACTTTAATAGCTGCAAACGTTTCTTACCCACGAACGACAAATTTTATATATTAAGACTTAAACTTAGGTTAGGTCTAGGTATTATACAGGATTTCACTCCACGATTCAGCCTGCAGAAGACGCGGGATTGTTATCATAATTTAATAGTATATAATATTCAGTATTATATTTTAATTTTAAGTTTAAATAGATTGTTGGTAGGTCATTTCAATAAATTAATACTATTTATTCAATAACTATCGATATGGGTAGATTAGTTTTTGAAGTACTATTTATACTTTTTAACTGCCTTCGGTTAAAAAATTAAGTTATAGTGTATGCGTTTAATACTTTAATGTTTAATTAAATTTTTTAATTTTTGTTTCAGGTGAGTTATAACTACCTACATCTAAAATATTAAAGCAATAAAATATAAGATTTATCTCGAGTAAAAATAAATTGTAAGTATAATTTTGTAATGCAACTATAATGGTACTTGTAAATAAAAATAAATAAGTATTTTTTTTTTTTATAATTTATAAAATTTATTATGTATAATTATTTAAAGAGAAAATTTTTAATGACGATATAATATATTATAAACGCACTCATAAAATTGTATGTTCGACTTATAATTTATGTACCTATATAATAACGATATCGATGTACATTTCTGTGTAGGTATCTACTATCTATGATCTATCTATTGATACGTCATAATACGTTATACAAATATTACAACTTTATTTAAATACTGAGTTAGTTTGTTTACCTCCTAAAGTGGGTAAGCTACTCGTATAAATTAATTTCATGATATATAGTTGAACATCAAAAGTTAATATTCTTGTTTGATTAGAGGTTTATTTTATTTTATGGGTATATATGTATATATATTTTTATTTTACAATGATATTTGGTGATTATAATATGTCTAATCCATAATAGACATCAATGTAGATTAACAACTCAATTAAAAATTATATAGGACAGTTTTGAGATTTTAAACTTATATTTTACGTATACTTTATGAATTGAAGACAAACCTTACGCTATTATTTATTCTTTGAAATACCTATATATCTATGTTTATTTTATAATTCTAGTATAGTATTGAAAATTGTTTGTAAATGCATGAGAGAATCACGTTAAATGTTAATACCAGTTATCTATTTTAAAATTGACTTAAATTTTAAACTTGACCATAAAATTACGAAAATTTAGGTACAATAAAAATAATAGGTATATTTTTAATTTTTCAATCGCATATTTTTGGTTTTATAAGTGGTTTTATATATTATCACTGTGTGTTTAGGACATTTTTGGATAGCATTGAAGTTTGTGCCCTATAATAAAGCACACTATTGGTGCATATTTTTTTTCAGAATTTTAAGTAATTATCGAATAATTTTAAACACGTTACATTTTAGTAGACTCCATATTATTATATATGGTTTGCCGTTTGGATTATGTTTGTTGTAAATTTCAATCGTCTGCCGATAGCTCCAAATCGGATGAGGTCGAACGTGGCCTCCCGGAGCTCGGGCAATGTACTTCGCTATGTATGTTAGATAATAGAAGAAGCGTCTCTTTGCCGATTTCAGATTGTGTCAATTATCATCGTGATTATTGTTTTCTCCATTTATTTAACGATTACTGGCTTACCATGTGTTGCGCACATATACGAATCATAATATTAATATTATGTACCCCGGAACTCGTATCTGAATAAATCGAATGTGGGTGGTCATATCTAAGAGTATATACCTTTAACCTGATCGAGGACTTGCGTTTAAAATAATTATTTTTACTTATTGTTCGCAACGAAATTTTAATCAAAGCATATTTTTCTCATACGAATACAATCAAGTTGAAATAATTAAAGCTTTGTATTGTAATTACCAAGTCATTTATTTTATTTAGTTGCTGAAATTTACTTCTGTTTTTGTAATATCTATTCAAATCCACAGAGCGCGTCATGAAATATAAAAATTCCAATTATTATTGTACTTGGTTTAATTTTTGTCTGTAAAACAACGCTATAAAATGCCATTAATAATAATTTGAGATGTAGGTAATTAATACTTGTCGGATTTATCAATTATCGTACGTGAAACTGCGTGCATTTTAAATTTATGGGCCGTGTTTATATTTATGTTTATTTTATTTATGTGTGTACATGGCTATTATTTTTTAAATATGTAGATTGAATGTATTTATATATTATATAATGAGCTAAGCTTACGCTTTGAATACTCTTCTTCAATATTTATGTGTATTATGAAGGAAATATTTTAATAGTTTTAGGTATTTACTTAAATTAATAAAAAGTGAATAAAGATATAGAATTACTTATATTTCTTAATTTATATTTTTTAAGAGGACATCATCTCTCGTCTGCGTTGTCTCCGTCTTAAATCTTAAAAAACTCACTGTATAAACATAAATAATGTTCTTACCTTAAATTTTGATTATATTTCAATTCACTGTAATTATTAATCTAACACTACATACAATTGGTTCTGCTGAATATAAAAATATATTTTGCAGTAGGTGTTAGTAAAATAACAGGTGTAAATGTCTTTTTAAGATAACAATTAATTGATTTTGTAATATTTTGCGAATTGTAATTGTTGTATCCTTCTGCGTAACATTATTGTTCAAGAACATTACATTTATTCGTATATGTGTTTAATTTGACAGTTAACTTTTTACATATTTTCACCATTTGAACTGAAAATGCCGGGAAACTAAAGTTTCTCATTGGTTTCCCAAAAATTTAATTTATTTAGACAGCTTATATTATATTCTTTGAAAATACTGTAGATTAAAAAATCATGTGGGTATATAGGTAGGGGATTTATTTCTTAGTGATTTTAATATTTTATTTTAGATCAGTTTGTAATAATAAAAAATAAACTAAAATGTAATAAGACCGATAAATTAATATGTTATCTATACAAGCGTGTACGTTTTGGTACACGTATCGGAAGTGATCACTTATTAAATACCGATTAGGTGTTTAAATAATGCATACCAGACTGCTGCTACATCTGTCGGGATATTATAGCTGATATACTTTCTACTTTTGACGTATACCTATATGTTTAGAATTATGTATGTATAAAAAAATAGCAGTCGTGATATCATATAAAGTGACTCAAGTTTAACCCGAAGGGAAGAAGTATTATAGGTTATGTTATGTGTTATGCCGTGTATATAGCGAAAGCCTGCAAACCGGACAATTGAGTTCGTGAGCGACACTCTCGAGATAAGGTAGAACAATATTATAACAAGTGTTAAAGGTTTTCAATTTATGTTGAAGTCTAATTAAATATCGAAATATGTATATGCCTATAAAATAAATAAATATATGTTGCGTGAATAATAATTGCTATTTAGTATATACCAAATTCGGACGTGCCGACACCAAAAAGAAATCGTGGTGTGAAATATTGCATTAATTATTCGAAAAATTAGTAACGTACCTACCGCATTGATTTTATCGTATTTAATATTATACTCATTACCTAGTCGCGATTTAAAGTACTTCAGCTGTGTTGAATGGCGTGTTTGAAAATTTATTTATCGTCATTCACTTTATAAAAATATGCAGTATTATAGCAGATTATTAAAATTTTAAAGTTATAACGTTTTAATTAGTGCCCCGTTAGATGTTTACTTATATTTTCAAAATAATCTGAAAAAGAAACAGATAAACACGGTGTATTGAGGGCGAATGTATACGAGTATATATAATATTATAACCGATTATACATTCATCGCGTGTTTGGCATAAGGAAAATAATGTATAGGTATAGTTTTCCGTCAGAATTCTGATTAATAATTATTCTTCGTTTTTGAAAAAAATAACCTATACATTTAAACCTCGAATAATATTTAAATATGTTATAAAGTGCACGTTCTCTTATATACGATTGAAATTTGAAACAATACGAGTAACAACAACTAATCATATTCCAAACGATTTAACTCCCAAAGAGGAGCGGCCTGCAGCAACATAATGCTATGGGTCTTAGCAAGAATTCGAGTTTAGATCGAGAAAACTCTAAATGCTTTTGAATAATTCATCAACCATTATTATTAAAATAATGATATTATTTCTGGCGTCTATATTCTACAAGGGTTTGGTGGTTTTTCTATGGGGTTCGAAGGGGTACGCATACAGTTGTTATTAAAAACAACGAACAGATGCGACAAATCTTGAGACATTTGTGTGCGATAATTAATTGCTAAAGCTGCTGTTATGTGCGGATATTAATTTCTATTTAAATAATGATTTTGGAATAAGGGGAAACTCGCGACGAACTCTTTCCGAGCTGTGATTCTGACGTATTTACGCGCACGTAAAAATAGAAATAATTAGATTTATCCGTGTGTATAGTAGAAAAAAGGGAATTGTTTACAATTCAAAATGGCCGAAAGCCAAGAAGTCTGTTCCATTGTTTACCATAAACAAAAAAATCGTATCATAAAATATATTCCTGTAACACAATAACGAGGTTCAGTATACAGATGCGAGTCTCAGTTGAGTAAGAATTTAGAGTTGTTATCATTTTTAAAACTAAATGTGTTGGATGTAAAATTTGCATAATGTGAATCAATTATTTTATTATACCATAAAGATATTTCTTTATTAATAATATTAAATTATATTAAACATAACTATTAACTAAATATTTCCCATACAAATTAATAAAATGAAAAACGATGTTTACAAATTTATTATTTTTTGGTTATCCTACAGTACCTACACGATGGTAGATGGGTAGATCCATGTTAGTAATTTTTGTTTTAAGAACATTAATTTAATAAAATGTTTTAATAATAAATTTAAAAAATCATGCTATCAAAGATTCACGATGTTTTAAGTATTTTAAATAAAATTCGCGTGTGTCTATAATTGTCCATATTATACGAGATATCTTTCTAAAAATTCTTTATTTTGTACTTTTTTCGTAATTTTATTTAACGTGTTATTGATTTGCTTTTTTTAGATGAAGGTAATACATTTTCATTCGAACATTTCATGAATGTCTTTTGTTTATCGGCCATTCGGATCGTTTCTACAACCATTATTTTCTGTTGTTTACGTTTTTTGAATTTATACCACATATTATGCTCCAAAAGTAAATTACAATTATTGTTCGAATGATAAAAAGCTTGTCAAGGTTTTATTTTCTTGAAGTAAAGTTTGATTAAATGTCAGTGTCTTTTTAAATTCCACATTAATTATATATCAATGTTTTTAATAAATATGTTTGTGACAGTTAGTTGAAAAATACAAATATACTTGAAATATAATAATATAATATTACAATATATCATAGTTAACTATAGTTATTCATTACAATTTTAAATGTGGAGTAATTATGCTATTTATACTATTATATTAATTATAAGTTATTAAACTATATGTGTAAAATTCTATGAAGTGAGGACAAAAAAGAATAGAAATCGCAATTATTTTATTTTATTATTACTATTTTTTTTTAAATTTTTTTTTAAAAGAAAATATAATATTTACATGTTTATGATATAAATAATTACAGACAAGCTAGATTATCAAATATATTTGTAGCTTATAATCTTTATTATAGCTTTATGAATTCAAATTTTAAACTTGACATTATTAAATTGTTGCTTATAATTTATATAATAATTTTTATGTTTAAGAATGTATGCAATTAACAACATTTTTAATATAATATGTATATTTATATATTAAACCATTATCAATGATATGATATCTTATTCTTATTGTGTCGGTCACTGTTCGTACTTCTGTTTATTTGTTAATAGTACACGTATTGTCGTATTATAGTTTCTTATTAGCTTATTATTTTTGTATACTCAATTATTTTTAAAATTAGAACAATGACTGTTTATATTATATTTTCCTTGGTTTTAAATGTAGACAATACTTCTATAGTTATGATGGAGCGATGGATGGGTGATGGGGTATTACTATTGTTTATTTTTTGATTTACACTATTTATACCTACCAATTTTTTTCTTTTTAATTAAGAATTTTTTAATTTTATAATTTAATTATTATTGTAATCAAATTTTAAATTAAAATATGAAACCTTAAGCTTTACCTTAAGAGACAAAGATCATATGTTTAGCACTATTGTTTCGTTCATATGTCGCAGGATAGTGACTATGTTATATGATATTAAACATTAATAATAGTAATAATAAATCATCGAGTTAAAAAAAAATAAGCGTAAAATTTGTTGATGTTAAAAAAAATATCGTTGGTATTTTTTACAATAGTTTTTTCTCGCGCCCAGAAAAATATATTTAGAAATGATGAGCGTGATTTAACTACCCCTTTAAACACCATTCATACCTACTCGATTTATGATCTATAAATGTGATTTGTGAAAGTATCCATTCTACCCGTGAGAGCGTCTTAGAAAAATATGATACATCAACGATTTTGAAAAAGAAATTGTGTTAACGAGCTTTTTTTTATTATAAAGAATCATTTTTTGAATACGATCGTTTTTAATTGTTTTAAAATCTACAATTATAACATTCCGTTAAACTTACTCGCTGAAGACTGGTTGCGTTTCTGCAATTTCGTACCAAGGCGAGAAGAAGAAACTTGAAGAATAAAAAAATTATTTTTATAATAATGACTTTATTTTAAATTGGTTTTTATGTCAACGTATGTCAATGTGGTGTTTTTCGAATGATTTGATACATAATAATAGTAATTATTGTATTTTTATTCTATTTCCATTTTCTCATTGCAGTTGATATAACTGTATTAGTCGATGGTTTATAAATTGTTTCTTAAACGTTTAACTGTTATTCTTCATTTTTTTTTAGTTTTGAATCTTTATAGAATAACGTTATAGATAATAAATAGTATATGTTATTTTATTTTGTTGTAATAATTATTATATAAGTTTTTTTAAGGTTATCGGCCTATACGATTATAGTAGATATGTTTGGTTCTCACCTCCGTTATACATCATATATATTATACGAATTTTATTTCGTATCGATATAGTGGATGGTCTTGTTTATACACAGGTGAAATATTTTATCCATTTGCCATACAAGCATCATATTATATTATGTACTATTTGTACCGTACTAGTCCGTACAGTCTCGTCTATATTGTCATGCACGACAGGTGAATAAATACCTGTAATTAGGTTCAACCACACAATTTCCAACTTATACATGTATACATATTCTATATTATATACAATGCTCAATTAGCATCTGTTTGCATTCGTATCATGGTGTTACAATGTTACATATTATTATATTATGTTATTCATTGACACGTGTGTTACACTGTTACTGGAAAAAAAAACAACGTTCCCCTCGATTATTTAAATGTTCATACGACCAAACTCGCTAGCTTACGCTTTCGTCTAATAATTACGTTTTGTAAATAACGCTTCGTGCCCAACCTTAGTAGGTTCCTTACTACAATTCTATATAGATTATTGTAAATTTGACAAACGCACAATTTATTCATCCAAATCAGTCGGGTTTGTGTTAGATACCGCTTTTACTATACCACATTTACACAATAAATTATAAGCGCGTATAGTCACATATACGTGTTTGAATATATTGATGGCTTAGTGAAAAACACACACTTATATATTATTATAGGTTGTATTTGACCTGAAATAAAGTTGTCTTAAAATATAAAATAGGCGTTGAATGATCTTTGATTTTTGAGTATACTGCATATTTGCGTGTTTATACGTTTTAAATTACTCGAAGTTGTTATAAACATTTTAATTAGTATAGTAAAAAAGTTCTAAAAACTATGAGACCTAATAATTGTCGTTTGTGAAAATGATTTAATATTTCGTGTGCTTAATAAGCTGTGCATAGATACGATGACAATCACAAAAAATCATCAAAAGTACTTTAAGTACTACAAGCTATCATTATATAATATGTATATCGTTTTAAAATACGCATGCAGAAAATGTTAAATAGCTTAATTCGCTTACAGTGATTTATCTCATGTAAAATAGTATTGAGATCGTCTAAGAAAAGACGGATATTTAGAAATTCTTGACCACATATTGGATTTGTTATTAAGAGAAGTCGAAAGTGTTCGCAGACGCATCGAACCGTGTGTCGGTCGGACACGGTTGGTAGTTTCGAGACGAGGTGTACGTCTGAGGCTTTTTAACACGCGATGCTATCTTATTATAATATATATTATTATACAGTGTAATTTATTGTAAATATTCCTTAATTGTATGATATATTATGTAATAACTATTATTGATATTTAATTTAGTATTATACATTATTAATTACTTAATTATTTTTATACCATATAGTATATAATATAGTGTTGTTCATAAGTATATTATTATATAGTTTTAATACTTGAAATATATTGTTCAATGTTCGGTTTTTTTTTAAATCAAATTATTGTATAGTTAAACAAGTACCTAAGGTTATAATATATCACATACATATATACACTGAAAAAATACAGAATATGTTTATATAAGTATTTTTAGTAAAACTATATAATATATACATTATACACATAACGCATGTGTTTAGATACATACATTTGTATGGCTTAAGTATACTTAATATTAGTTCAATAATACACGATGTAACGAACTTGTAATCTTATGTTAAAACGTAGTTTTATCGCCTTAACTTAAACGTATAAGTATTTTAAACGATTGTATGAAAAAAAAATAGAAAAACGCAAAAATCGTTTTATACGCGCTCGTTTGTTTTATAACTACAATTGCATTAAAATATAATCACTCGCGACTGCTTTACTATAGCTAATATATATAGGAACTCGTAAATGTTTTGCTTAATATAACCGAAATTACATGTTATTAAAATGACGTATAAACTATTTAAACTTTCGGATTGCTTTGGTTTCTGCTTTCCGACTCACACACCTCAAACACGACATATTCGTTTTTCGCTAATCCACATTGCAGTCGGTTTAAATATCGCGGAAAAGCGACGTTTAAATCGACCGCAAACATTGTAAAAACCTAAAAACAAAACAAATGATTATAAAATCAATGCCATTTTTATCGACATCATACCCATACATGATATTATTATATTGTTAAGATTCCCGCGACGACCGGACGCATCCACCAACGCCGCCTGCAAAGCCAAACTGAACACGCGTGTCTGATCGCCAAATTGGTGTTCGTGTGATTTCAGAAGAAACCGGTCGTCGTCAGCGGTAACGATCGCGATGTGGTCGTCGTCGTCCCGGATCGGTCGCCAAGCGGCCTCTGCGTTCGTGTGCGGCCGTCACACGCAGCTGCTCCATCGCCTGCAGAACCCGCAGCAGCACCAACATCACCAACTCCCGCAGTTCCGGCACCACCAACAGCACCTGCACCGACTGTATTCCTCTGCGGCTGACGACGTGGCGGTGGCCGCGCCGCTGCGGAGCACCAAGAAAAAATCTGACCGGGCGCCGCCCAAGCACCTGGTGGACGTGAAGTCGGTCCGCGCGGCCGGCGGTCGGGGCGGCGACGGTCGCGTGTCGTTCATGAAGCTGTTCGGCAACGAGAACGCGGGCCCGGACGGCGGCGACGGCGGTAACGGTGGCCACGTCGTGTTCCGGGCGTCCGAAAACGTTACCGGGCTGGGGCACGTGCCCGTCGAGCTGAGGGCGCCCGCCGGCGAGAAGGGCTACAACAAGGACTGCCACGGCAAGTGTGCCAACCACGCGTACGTGGACGTGCCCGTGGGCACGGTGATCAAAGACTGCGCCGGGCGCGTGGTCGGCGACCTGAGCCGGCCGGGCGTCATGTTCGTGGCGGCCAGGGGCGGGGCGGGCGGCCACGGCAATCGGTACTTTGCCACGGACACGGAACAGGCGCCCGAGGTGGCCGAACTGGGCGGCGCGGGCGAGGTGCTCCGGTACACGTTGGAGCTGAGCAGCATCGCCGATTTCGGGCTGTTGGGATTCCCGAACGCGGGCAAGAGCACGCTGCTCCGGGCCATCACGCGGGCCCGGCCCAAGGTGGCCCCGTACCCGTTCACCACGCTCCAGCCGCACGTGGGCGTGGTCCAGTACGACGACCAGGAGTCGGTGGCCGTGGCCGACCTCCCGGGGCTCATCGAGGACTCGCACCGGGACCGCGGCCTGGGCATATCGTTCCTGCGGCACGTGCAGCGGTGCACCGCGCTGCTGCTGGTCGTCGACCTGTCCGCGCCCGAGCCGTGGACGTACGTGGACGTGCTCCGGCACGAGGTCCGGTGCTTCTCGGCCCCGGTGCTCGACCGGCCGCAGCTGATCGTCGCCAACAAGGTGGACGTGGACGGGGCCCGCGACAACCTGGCCGAGCTCAAGCGCCGTTTGCCCGACGACGAGATCGTCGACATATCCGCCAAGCACGGTGTCAACTTGGAGCGCCTGTTGAAGCACATGAAGCGAGTGTACGACCAACGGCGTAAATCTGCCGAAGCGGACGGCGCCGCTGACTCTGACTAGTATAGCGTAGAACGACATAATCACGTTGTCGTCGTCACTTCGTGATATATATACTTTATATAGGTCGTAATCGATGAAATGATTTTTGTTTTTCGTATAAAATGTTTTTTACACTCTAAAATGTATAATTATAATAAAATAATGACTATACTTTAAATCGTACTAGGAAACGATTTTTTTTTTTTATATTAAATCAAAATTCCTTACCTATTTATCCACTTACTATTTGTTGACGTGTGTTTTCCTTAAGAACATTTAGCTGGAAGATAAGTCGAATAGTCTTATACGACCATTGGTCTATTTGATAAGTATTTGTAATTGATTGCCAATATGTTATTATTTAATTAGATTTGTGTATACAGTTCTGCATGCGGTAAACATTTTCCTTTCTGTACTATGTATTGGTGAAGCCTAAGAGGACAAATTATTAAAAAAAAACGTTTTGCGTAAAAAGAAACAAATACATGTATATGAAACCGAGTTTCCGCTATTATATAAAAAAAAAAAAATTGTCGGTACTATACGCAGTTTCTTTCTTCCAAAGTAAGATGTGGAAAAATTTTTCTCCTTTTTTTGTTGTGAAAATTTGGTTTAAAAACTGATGCTGTAGTATTTATCATCGATTGTTTCTCCGGGCAAACCCGTTTTTATATAACAATTTGTGTTTATGCAGCATAATGGTATTCACTTGTAAACTACTCCGAATAACCGTTTAAATGAACTTAAGATTTAAAAATAAAATTGTTCTCAAAACGTAATTAAAATTGCCTATATCAGGCCCCTGAAAAAGCGGGCGATGTTATGCGTGGAAACAGTTGCACTGCAGTATTACAATCGTGTGGTATTTCTTCGAAAAACGTGTCAGACCAATAATCTAACGCAGTGGATCTATTACAATGCACATATTTTATACACACGCACTTGTACATATTTACGACAAGTTGCGCAATGACGAAAACATACATCATGTCCTCGGACGGGTGCAAAGGTTACGCGGCGCATATAGGTAGGTATAAGTCGACATCGGCCAAAGATTTCTGTAGCGAGCGGAAAATAAAAAAATAAAATCGAAAATAACGAATAATGATAACCCATAGCTCTATCACAAAATATAAATCACACCGAATCGCATAAATCACTCGAGAAAAAAGCCACCACCGCGCCCCCACACGAGTACTGCGCCGCGGCTATAGGTGGTGCTCGTGTGTACATGCTATGCGTGTATATTATAATGTATGTTAATGAAGACCGATACGCGCCACCGAAGAGAGAGTTATCGCGACTCGGACTGTACGTTACACGCGAATATAAATCTTCGGGATTTGATTGTTTAATCGACGAGTCGTGTGCGCGTGACCGACCGGTGACCGATCGACGTAGGAAAGATCGTCGTCGTCGTCGTCGTGTAATCCATTGTTGCTTTGCACGAAAAAATAGTCGTTTTGTATCGAACGTACAACATTATTGTTGTATTAGATATTATACCGAAAAATCTGGACCGACGATACGAAACCTGTTATTATTGTCGTCTCGTCAATGTGGTTACAATAAAAATACGTACGATATGTACGATGCGCGTAATTGAATAATTACGTACGGCAATACGATTTATGTGTACGGCGAAGACTATTGCACCGAGTTTGCTGCGAAATAATATTTCATTCGATAGAGAAAATCAGTGCTTCACAAACTTCTTTTTTCTATATCTCCCTTAATTTATTGTTAAATTATCACGGCCCCGCTCCGGGTATAAATTTTATTTTTACACTGTCAACATTGTTAAAATAATAGAGATTTTTATTTTGCTAAACTTTTTTGTATAACTAGGTACTAAAATTGTGACTAGGTATGTACAATATACATACACGATACATAGGTAGTAGGTACCTATACGTTTTGTAATTCCTTTGAAAAAAATTGTATGATCATTTTTAACTTAACATATTATACGTAGGTATGCGTATTAAATACATTAATAATAGTTATAATTATTATTAATAATTAAGCAAAATGACTGTGTACATTTTATAAATAAATGTACTAATATAGTAATATGAAATATATCTTTCGATTCGTCACTCGTATAATAGCTGTACACTTGTACATAATAAATTATAATAATTTATGTATCGGTTATTGTTATGTATGCTGTCTACGGGTTATTTCCGTGTTCCCGATTTAAAGCGAATAATTATTTGTCGACTGTGTGACAATTATAGATTTTTAAATTTTAAATATCATTCAGTGATCGGTTTGTCGCGGGTGTTTCATGATCAATCATACCATGCGTTTGCGTTCCTCAATTTAAAAACAGTTCAATGTAGAGTGAGTAGTGACTATACATTCTCGCTTAGAATTTATTTAGCAATGATATCGGTATAATTACAATACACAATTATATGGTTTTACATAATATGACGTTATAACAATATTAATAGTTTAAAAATAATTGGATTTAGTTTAGACATATGATTAAAAAAAAATAAGAATATTGATATATTAAATTATACAACTAGACACTAGTTAATTATACATAATAATATATACCTAATATTATTATAGATAAATAACCTGTAGCTGTACTTAATTTTCCAGCTTATAATATGTTTTTGGTGTAATACAAGCAGTTGCGTATCAGTGGTTGGTCCCGAGTTGCGACCCTTTACTGAAAATATAATAAAAAATAATATAATACAAGTACAGGGTAATTTTCGTAAGCAATTTTTTATTATTTCACTTTGAAGATTTCTTTAAAGCGAATTATTTTATTGATTAAAAAGTCGTTTTTGGTTGTAGACGAATTGACGCAAAATTTTTCGAAAAATCCGAGTAAATCGATTTAGAAAATTAGTGGCCAAATCATGTTTGAATCGCGGATTACTAAATATTTAATATATATGGCAGCGTGCGAAGTTATATATATCGGAACTTAGGTGTGTAGAAAAATAATAATAAAATATGCGTAATTATGTAACCCATCGGGGGATAAACTTTGGCTTTTTTAATTATTTTCAATGTTTTTTAAATCATTCAGACGCTTTATTAATTCGCGTTCAGAGATGACGTCAGTGTTATATATTAGTGTTATATATATTATAAGTGTTATACATATTATTATACATTCACTCGTAATTGAATTTATGCGTTTTGTTCTGCCCGTTGACCTAAAGGCTCGAATTGGAGTGGGGTCGAAGGGAGAGGCGAAAACTTTCGGTTTCGAATAAAATTTGTACGCAAAATAATAATAATTGTTGAATTTCGTAGGGTACACGGACGTCGTCTGTGAGTGTATAACACCATATACATATATTATTATTATTATATGACCAAGGCGCGGCGAAGAAACGCGTAAAAAGAAAAACGACGACGACGCTCGGGTCGTTTTGGGCTCGCGTATTTTATGCATCGCGCGCTCGGGAATAAAATACGTGTCTACGTCGCGCGGGTAGCAGCTTGTCCGTGGCAATAAATATATATTTTACGTCACCCGCCCCCAAAAAAGTAGGAAAAAAAACTTAAATATTTACCGTAAATATTTAGTCTTCCGACGAAACCCACGTGCCCTATATACGGAGTGCGGTGTACCGCCGCCAAGGGAATTGCAGAGTGCGTCTTCTTCGCCTCTTTGAACCGGAAGTATTGAGATTTATGAAAACAACCCGAACGGAATGAAATGTACGAGTACATATATGCGGTTTTACGACTTGTCCGTCTGTCGTTGGCTTATTTTGGATCTCTGTACAGGTCGTAGGCTGCTAATATTATAGTTTATTCGAGTACCCTGCATGTGTTTTATAATTTAAGGGGAATACAATTTTACTCTTCGATTCCGACCATTGTGCAGAGTGCAGTGCATAGCGGAGACGCTCGTCCAGCGTTATATAATGTTGTGTATATTTTTTAATGTTTCTATAAAACGATTATAATCAATTAATTTAACTCTGATTTCTGAATGAAATAATAAAATTTATAACATTCCTATGTATACTACGATACTATTTCGAGGTCTCAATGTTTAGCGGTCATTCAATTTTGGAAATCAATCATTCGTAAAAAAAAAACATGTTATTATTATATACGTTTCTAACTTGTTTTCAAGCATATTTAAGTGTGTATACTGTATATATTATACAAAGTCTTATTGTGTAAAATCTTATATTAATATTTATTTATTTATTTTTCAGGTATGTATCAGTAACGAATTGAAATAATTAGAGATTAAATTATACAAAAAGTCGACCGTATTGAGCTCATTATTGTTCAGTGTACATTTTAATTTGGGTGAGTTTGAAAATATGTACATATATTATAATATTATACTATAGATATTAAACTATAAAAAGCGAAATAAAATAGATGTACACGGTGGGTTACATTAATATATAGTTATTTACTGTGGTAAAGTATATAAGATGAAATTGCAGTGTAATAAACGATTACAAAAAATAATGTAAATTTACTGAAACTTTAGTTACAAGATTTACACACAGCTGTACTTTAATAATAAAAATATTCTGTTTTTTGCTAATACAAAAGTTTTGTATTCGACTTGAATCGCAACTCGACTCAAACCATTATATAAAATAAAATAATGGCTTTAAACTATATAGCCTCCCGTTGTACATAGGTGTGTGAAACTAGTTCTCAATTATATTATATAATTTCGTTTTTGCACTAGTATAATATAATATAAGTATACAGTTGTACCATAATTAATTGTTCTCGAACTTAAATCCATATTACGATGTATATTACTTATATGGTTTTAAATATGTCGATTGAATTTTAGATCATTGTAATCCTATAATATTTAATAGTTACGTGTATGAGAGGGGCGGTACTTACCTGTATGGAAAAACAGTTTTTTATGAATATTATTTAAAAGCAAAATAAATTTTACTCTTTGATTCGACTTCGTTTTTCACTGGCTAACAAACTTTTTACTGTATTGTATTATACTCGTATAATATATAAATAATATTATCATAGATTTGGCATGAAGTGATCTATATACGATCGAAAATGATTTATATATGAGTTCTAGGTACCTATATAAAGTATATATTACTTATGAATAACAATCGTTTTGATATTTATAATCGTTCTATAAAAATAATATATCTTTCCTACTCCTATTAAAAAGTATAGAAAGAAAAACTATTCAGCACTCCATAATATATCATTCTAATTTATGACCAAATGTTAAAATAATTACTCGTAAATATTATGTATTGTGACTTGTCGACAACCTCGGGTTGCGTGTTCTAATGTATATAAATATTTTATATTGCAGAAACTCTAAGTACGTAAATAATAGATGTGGTTTTTATTTAAAACGAAAACATTAATCAAAACGTTAGCAACTGGTTAAACGGTTAGTTACTGTTTAATATAGATTTATAATAATATGTGTTAGAGCAGAAGTTGAAAACGCGAACCGTACTTGGGTTGGGAAAGCGTCATATTTCGACTTTTTTCCGATCAAACCTAGATGTGACCAACAATCAACATCATTTAGAGAAAACCGTAGTTATTACATTATAATATGAGGTTTATCCCGTATAGGTAACGATAAAGTATTAGGTATATTGTTATACTAATATAATTGTATTATATTTGAACCATAATAATATGATGAATGGGAAGTATTAACTATTATCATTGATAGTATTTATAATCAATGTTATTATTGAATCAATTGATCATAAAATAGTAGATAATGGCACATTATTTACTATAAAAATATGTTAAAAATGTTTTGCAAGATATTTATGTTTTATTTTAGTGGAGTATTTACAAAGGGAAATGATGGAGATATATCTATCCCTTTGACCTTTTTTTTTTAGCTTATATTACAGAATTGTCAGAATTAGCTTGTATGAAAAGATTAAAAACATATTAAATATTATAATAATATTATTATTAATGTTATAAATTATAATTATTAATATTATAATATTAGGAGGTAAATATTCCCTATTCACTAGTTGAATATTTGTTATATTTATTAATTGTTTAAATTTAGAATATTACTTTAATTTTAGCTCTAGATTCCTAATAAACCATTTTTTTTTTGATTTTTTTAAATTATTCCAGCTGAGGATTTTTTATATATTGTTTATTATGCTATTGTAATAATAACCTAACCTAAGCAATGTAAAAACCCAGTATGCGGATTAAAACGGATATAATGGATTATTATCGTTTTCGTTATCAGCTTGTTACCTAAACGTATAGATTAATGATTTACATATAGACTGTAGTACCTATATGGTCAGTATGCCTATATGTTATAACATCGATATCAATCGTTTCAAAATTTAAGATTTAGTGTTGTAATTTGAAACCTCTGGTATGAAGTACGAGTATGCACCTATCACTTCAGTTGATGTTGAGAGTTCGTTCTATGTATAAAAATATTCTGTCGGACAATAATAGATGAGTCAATTTTATTTCTCCAAATCTAGGGAAATACATAGTAAATAGTCCTTTTTTTAATTTGAATTAATTTTTTAAAATTTTTTATTCATTTTTATAACTAGTTCATGTTAATTTTTGGTCATATTTTTTTTTTTTTGCTTATTATGCTTTAAAATCCGAGCCCTATATTAATATATATTAAGTATGAAGTTATAATAAATTGATAGTATCTTCATGTATTTCGAGTGGAGGGAGAAAAACTGTTTTAGTGATATTGTCCTCCTCAAATAAATCCTAATTACGCTACTGTTTTATTTATTTATTTATTTATATTGTAATTGTACAACTATTATGTAGGCACTATCTTAGAACATTCTAGTGAAATATTCAAGTGTATGGTTATTGTTATACAATTTTTCCCAAATGATATTGGCTACGAATCACGACTAGGTTTTCCGTTGATAGTTTACGTTTTGCCTCGGCATTTTTCGGGTTAGTCCGATTTTGATGACTTTTGCCTGTGACGTAATATACCTATTATATTTGTATAACTTTACAAACCATATTATAGTAAGTATGCCTACTTTACATGTATAAGACGATTTTGCTTTGAAATCTTAGTCGAATATTATATAAAATCAAATATTTTACTTATGTAAGTATATTGTACACTATATAAATTATAGTCATAAATATCTATAATATTGTATTTCTATATTTTAATTGCTGCGAGCTGTACAATTTTCTTGTTGATACATTATAGTTTATAAGTTAATACTAGTGGCTAATAAAAAAAAGTGTTATAACGATTTGTATCAATTAAACGCGTCTATGCAGATCAATACATGGCCAATCATTGTTATTTGTTTTTGCCAGATCATTGCGCATCGCGAATCGTCGTGTGGTTTATATTATAATTCAACGCTAGAATAACCCTCACATTGTTAATTTAATAAATTTTAGCTTATAGTAAATGGCATGATAAAAATACGATGAGCAGTTATAGTACACAAATCGCATAATCGTATATAAGTAAAAACGATAGAATTGTGTGGTTATTATGATGGATTTAAAAGTATAAATGTATATTGTTCATCGTCGTAATATAGCAGTGTGCATATAATATATAAATATATAATACTTATACCGTAACTACATCAGTTGTCTCAAAAAAAAAAAAAAAAAAATCGAATTTGAATTGCAATTTGTTAGAGCTATAGATTTTTTCCCCTTTTTTTAATTTAAAATTCTAAAAACCAACGGCTTGATGAAAATGTTTTTACTTTTTACTACCGTACACGCGCATTCTTATTTTAGATTAACAGCCAACATTTTCATTCATTATTGTTTTGTTCTGAACAATTTTAAACTCGACGTTTTCAAACAATGGGAGAGAAGTAGTACATGTACACTGTACAGCATGGATACTCGTTTGTGTATTTATATATGCGCTTGCTAAATGTATGTGTTATATTTTCGTGTATCTCACAGTGAGTGTTGAGCAATATATAGATACGCCTTATTATTGTTAAACCAGAATTGACCATTTATTTGAAGCTACTTATATTGGTTAATAAATAAGCCATATTTTTTAATAAATAGTTATCATTATAGAGTTTATGCCAAATAGGTATAACAAATATATATTATTATAATATTTAATATTATTATTATTTATCAAACTTGGATGTCAAAAAAAAAAAATACTGATGCTATAGTAACCTGCATGGTAGAGAATAAGTTAAAAGTTAAATAATATAAGATAATGTTCATAAATTATCAACATTAAATGATACTTTTGATAACAATTTAAAGCTTCATCATACATTTAATATAATATGGCAACGTGATTTTAATACAAACAATTACTAAATTTGCGTTAATTATACATTTTTGTATTATTTTTTTTCAAAAATATCCAGTTTTGACAAAACTTAAAACAATGAGTAATTGTATTTATTTATAATTTCAAAGAGAACTATTATATTATATTATATATTAAATGCAGTTTATATTTTCCTAATCAAAATGTTCTTTAAACTACATAATATATAATTGACATTATAACATTTAGAATTGATTTACATGTATAGTTATATCTCAATTATAACGGACGTCGTTAATTATAATACATACATATTATATGGATTGTAAAGTAAATAAATGTAATACCGTAAAATATGACGGCAAATCGCGAAATTTGTTAAGTTAGAATAATTAATATGAATCACTATATAAGAAGCGTTCTATAAGTGATTACAATCGTCTACAATTGGTACTCATATTTAAGAAAAACTTTGTAAGATAACATTTTTTCACATTTTTCGTATAGTAGTTTTATTTTTCAATTTATATATCTAATAATTGTATACTAGTATACTTACAACAGTAATAACTATTAAGGAGTAGTAAATTATTATTGGTGCATTAGTTTTTTAGTTTTTTTTTATAATATTATTTTTAATCATTCAATATGTGTATTAGTAGTTCATAAGAATGAGTTCTTATAGAATTATTAAGACATATTCATTTGTACTGAAGAGATCTTTCAATGATATACGATAGTATACTTCGGCGATTATAAATAATATTTTAAGTTTTTAAATCATTATAATTTTTACAAATAAACATAAGTTTACTATAGATAAAATTATTTAACACTAATTTAGGTTTTTGATCATATAACTTCATCATTAAGAAAATGCTGAAATCTTAGTTTGATATGTGTACGTGTTGTAATAACCATACCTACAACTTCATAACTTGTTGCCGTTCACGGAACACTTGGAGTTGTTTTTGTATATCGAGTAAACATTTTTATTTTATTATCCTACCTTAGTTAGAATCCGATTAACTTTATCTGTCGAAGCTTAAAAATAAAACCTGTACTTAATGTTTTTGACGATCCATTCTAACAGGCGTACCGCTCTAAATATGAAAGCGTTAATCGCCAAATTGATTTGGTAAAAAGATATAAATTTTTAAACTTTGAAATCTCCGACTGAAAAAAATAGCAACCTACATTATTTTTTATTTCCTTTAAAAGTTTACAGGTTAATTAATTAAAATAATTTTAAGAACTATTGATTACTGAAGCTTCCTATTATTTCTTAATTTAAAACACAAAAATGAAATATGTTGTTATTGTTCTCGAATGTATTTGACTGTTTATTAATAAAATAAATAAAAATGTATAATAATTATTTATTATTAAAAGTTTTTCAACCACCTACTGATGCCTTTCTTATACCTAGTGAATATTATACGTTTATATAGTTTGTTCATGATACTCAGTTCATAATTTTGAGAATTTAAATATATCTACTATATCTTAAAATAATAATATATAAATTTCTAAAATAAATTTATAAATATTGCAGTAGTAGTAGTTACTTAATATTTCTTGAGTTTTTCAAATGAAATCGGAATAGTATAACCCAATTCACCATTATTCATAAGTTAAACACTATTTTAAGTCATCTATATTTCATTGTTATAATTCAATACCTGTACTTAATTAGATTAACCCTCATAGTAGTGTAATTCATTGTTTTCATCGTTATGTAATGAAAGCAATTTGGCGTTTGTACTAAGTAATAACTTATTATTTGGCTTCATATATGACAAAAAAGGTTTATTAATTGGCTTTAATCGGTCAAATTACAATAGTAAATGCTTAATTTGAGTTAGTACTGGAAAATAAATTGTAATATTTTCTAGAAATGAAAATCATGATTAAAAATGAGATTTTCATTATTCGTTAGTGCACAATTATTTTGAATCTTAATATACCTGTTCAATATATTATATAATAATGTATGTATAAGTTTAGAGAATAAAATATTACAATTATATGAGTTAAATATAAGAATATTCGAATTTATAATTCACAACAATTTTAAAGGTATTTTAGAATTTAAATGAGTATCAATTCGTAAATTGAATATTATTTTTTATGAATATATTTTAACGAATTATAAAAACGATTCTGAACGGAGATGATTTTTCAGCCTAGGATATATTTTCCAGTGACTGGTGAAAAAAGTGGTTTATGTTTTAATGACCTGACTGCCCCAAAATTAAGTCATGCACAGAAAATTCCAATTTAAAGAACTGGTGTATGTTTCAAGTTTCTGCAACTAGTAATTTTTAACTTAAACAAAAATCTAAAATTATTGATAAAATAGATCGTTTTTTTTACACGTAAATTTAACAAAATTTAAACTTCAGATAAAATTTTTTTAATTTGCTAACGCTCAACTTTTTTATAATATTATTCTAAACCAAGCTTATGAAAAATCTTGTACTAAATTTTCAATTCTTAGTTACTTATACAAATTTTATATTATATTTATAATAATTTGCAAGTATTCATGAATTTTGTCAATATTTTAACTGCAAATGCTAATAAAAAAAATTGTGCCTTTGTAATTTTATCGGTGTGAGTCATTTGGTCGAAGTCAATTTAGACAACTGTTTAGTGATCAATAAAATATGATCGAATCGTTTTATAGTCGAAAAACGAATGGTCGAGTATTTTATTAATATATGTATAGCCGAAATGTTTGTGCCTGAATGAGTCTTTTGGTCGAAGAAAAGTTAATCATTAGATACTAAATTACTTTATCTATTATCTATAATATTTTTATAGATGTTGCCAGAAATACAATCCTCTAATAGTATAATAGGTATACGTTTAAAATAAGTGCAACAAAGACTCTTACCTAATCCAGGTTATGATTTATTAGAGACTAGAGTACTTTAGAGGAATGGCTCAAAATTTAAAATTTAAATTATCTATACAGTTAAATTTAAACCAATTATTTTAATATTTTAATATATGTAAAAAAAAAATATTTTTTATCTACTTAATAATAACTTGATTAATTTGTTTTAAAACAACATTTTTATTTGTATGGTTTTTAAAAATATTTATTATTATATTATTTTTAGCTCAAAGTGTATGTTTTCTACTAAATATAGGTATATTTTGATTACATAACATTTCAATCACTTTTTTTCGAACACTAGACTTTCGGCCATTCACTTTTTTATGATTTTCCAGCGCTTTTGAAAAATGCTGTAAACTTCTTACTTTTGACCTATATAATGCACCAAAGATAAATTTGCTACCGAAAACCACCCCTGAAGTTTTAAATTGAAGCATTATTTCTACGAGTTATGGTGTACACAGACACAAAAAATACACATGTAGAATCAATACATTTATTACTCCATCTAATATACATATATGTATTATGTATACTATATACATATAGGTATCTATAGGAAATATATATCAAATGTAAAATAAAGTAAACCTATGAGTATGAATAATATGTATCATACGTTCTTATTGTCGCAGTTTGGTTTTCTACTAAATTATAAAGCTTGGTTAACATAAAATAATAAAAATTTAATTATGCCAAAATATAAATTATATCGACGAGCGAATCTAAAAATGTAAACATATTTTAAAAAGTTACTTAAAGAATTATCTCAATGATCTTCTACGTTATAATTTATTATCTATTATCATCATCATACTCATTTACAGTCGTAGAGTCGTAATATTGGGCTGTTGTACTTTCTTCGATTTGTATTGTCTGTTCGTCTTCAACGTCGCTAGCAGCCGAAAATGGCAGAGTTGTCACGTGTATTTTACTAGTTTGTCCATATGACGAAGTCTTTGATAATACACCGATCGAATAAGTGGACCCAGGCTTTAAATCATTTATCTGAAATATGTCATATTTTAATATAATGTTTATAATTTAGAAAATAGTTTCCAACGATCGGCGAATAACTTTTAATACTAATATATTTACCTAAATTTTTCATTGCGATTGATCAATAATCTACAAAAAGTTTCATATTATAATTACCGTGCAGTTATAAGTTGGGAGTTCTTCTGTTACCGGAATTTCTACATCTGGTTTGCTTTCACAACATTTATCGATGTCTTTAGATGATATCTCTTCAATGTTCACTATGAACGATTTCAGTACACCATTGTGTATCCATGGAATGTCCCATTCAAAAGAAACGTATGTAGGGCCTACGTTTGTTGTTCTGAGATTTTCCGGTTTATCTGCAACTGTTTATATTTTTGTTTATCACATTGTCGTTTAGCGTTTTTAAAACATGTAACATTGTATAACATATAATTACATCCATCGTTGAAATTAGTGAAGACTGATGATGTCGAACCACCTGTTGGATAGTCTAGTGACTTGGCTTTTATCTATATAAAATACACATTATTACGTAGTTTTATAATTGAGCTAACTACTAAAACTTAAAATTCTATATAAGCAAAGTAAAACAATACTTTTATGGTGTACTGGTTGTTTGGTATTAGATTATCAATAGTAGTGCAATAAAATGTCGGCCAAGCAATACATCTTTCGGGTTCTATGATAATTTGTTTTGTACTACTTAGATTCTCGTCGATTACGATGACGATAAAACCATCGATGATGTCCGTATCGTTAAAACTCCACCGTATCCCAATTGATTTGCGCTTTAAGTTTTTCTTGTAAACTATTAATTCATCCACTGGTACTAAATCTGAAATGTACGACAGATTAATTGTTACGAGGCTACGTTTAGTGAGTGCACTCAGTATTGTATATGTGTAGGTATAGTATACAGTAAAACTATTTTTGTAGGTACATTAATTGGAGAAATTATTATTACATTTAGATTTGGTTTTAAACGGTATCAATAATCCTTGTTCCAAGTTGTATCCATAATTCGTCAGTACGTGTACTTGTAATTCGTATTTGGTGTCTGGTTTTAATTCATCAAAGGTTATCGTGTTTTCTTTAATTGATTTTTCTTCTTGTGTTCCTTTGATTATATCCTATTCAACACGGTATCATATGTTTTTTAAATTTAATAAAATATTAAAATACTTTTTGATGTCTTGTGTATAATTAAGTCAAGTAATGTTGTTTTATATTTTATATGAAACAAAATAAAACTCAAAATGTATAATAGATGTGTATATTTGCTGTGTGTATTATACTTACTTTTAGTATGATCTGATATCCTCGAAAGAATCCATTTAGTTTGGAACATTCTGTGTTGTTTATCTTCCAACTGAAATATGCACTCTGATTGGTGATATACCAACTATTATTTTCATTGATGATGGGTGTTAAATTTGGTTCTAAAATAATAACAACCATTTTAAATGTTACACAATTTTGGGAATATATTTAAAACGGAATTTATGAATACTACTAACTAGAAATCGGTGTTTTTACAAAAATTATATTAGCATTGTCGTCGTAAGTATATCCTTGAATTTTGGGATCAACTTTTATAACATACTGCGTATTTGGTATTAAATCCGAAATTTCTTTTCTTTTGTAGTAATAAACTAACACCGATGTCCAATTGTTTGTAAGAACTTTGTTAGAACAACTAAAGTGATTGTTAACCTATCGACATATTTATGAACATATTATTTTTAAACTGATATTACTATTTACAGCAGTATAAACTTTTTGTTTTTCTACCCGTATATAATTAAAATGTTAATTTATTTAAAATTATAACATCATTATACCTTGTATTTAATTTCATAACTCAATGAAAAAAATGCATGGCTTTGTTCAACGTCCCACGTTATTATTATCGATGAATTCTGATTCAATTCGGTTTTTATGTTTTTTATTTCAATATATCCTACCAAAAATTTTGATTAATTTGTATTTTTCGGTAAATATGAATAATAATTGTAAATATTATGTAATCAGAAATGTATTACACACCATAAGGCTCAGTATTAATGTATGACAAGCTCGATGAATTAGATTGGCCTGATGACGTTATTGCTGTTACTTGTACGGCGTATCTTTCACCAGGTAATAGATTTTCAAATATATATCCCTGATTATTATTGGATTTTACTTCTTCTACATAATTTAGTGGTTGAAAAGCTGTATTAAAGCTATATGTATTGGTATATATTAGTTTCAATAAGTATTCTGTTATTTTACAGTCCTCTTCATTTTCATCGTTTAGCTACAGGTAATTATTACAAATAGAACCAGATTTATTGTTTTAAAACAAACAAAAAAAAATAAATAACATAATTATAATGAATGACAAGTAGAGGTATAATTGTATGCAATTAGTATTAAATAATTTACCTTGTTCCAAGTAACATTGATGTAATTTGTACCACTCAATAACTTTACATCATAATTTGTACTTCTTGGCACTATATTTCACGAAAATTAATAATTATTACTTTATGTTCTAAAACATAAAAAAATGTCAATGAAGATAGTGAGTATATTGTTTATACATAGGCATTTGGTGTAATAATCGGCTGTTTTGATGTTTTTTATATTGTAATTTCCATCTTCTGAAACTAGAATCGCACCAAAGGTGTACAACATCCCGGGTTTGAGGTTTGTGATTTCAATTACAGAATCTTGTTCTCCAATTTCTTTCATTTCTGAGTATTGAAATTCTGATACCTCCGAAGTCATCTTAAATAAATATAAAGATTTACTATTTTATATACACCAAATAAGTGACCTTTCAAATAAATTATTATAAAAAATATCAAATTGTCTGTTAAAAATAATTTTTTTTTTTAGTCAACTTATTTTTAGTTTGATATTTTATTTTTTTCAATAGGTAATTTATTATTCGTTTTTAAATGGAGTGAAATATCATATTTTTAAAATGTATTATATTTATACTGAATATAATACCTTTTGTTCCTTAATGTTAATTATTGTATTTCCTTAATACATATACATATTTCAATATTTGTGTATATTATTTACTTGTTTTAGATTCTGAACGGAGTGATGAATGTATTGATTTTACAATGATGTATGTTTTTTTTGTGCCTGTGTACAGCATAACTAGTCAAAATAATGCTTCAATTTCAAACTTCGGGGGTGGTTTCCGATGGAAAAGTGCATAGAGGTAAAAAGTAAATATTTTCTACCAGTTTTCAAAAACATCGAGAAAAACAAAAAAAAACGACGGAAAAACGGTATTTTTTACGCAAAACCAGTTTTCGACCGAATCGATTTTTTTATATGGTTGTAATTCAAAAACTAATCACTGTAAATACTTGAAATTTTCACCAAATGTTTATGGTAGTGTTATCTATATACAGTTAAATTTTTTTCCTTTTTTTGAGTTATTTATAGACCACTGAAATTTTCGATTTTTATGCGAATTTTTTTTTTTTGAAGTGTCAGTAAAAATATTTTGGATGACCAAAAAACCTTAATTTGAACAAAAATTTGATACAAGGTTCCTTATGAGTTGTTATTATTGTAGCTAAAAAAATTTAAAAATCGTTAGTCACAATTTTTTTTTATAAGCGTTTATAGTTCAAGTTTTTACGAAATCTGTCGAAAATGCGAAAATTTGCAAGTAATTTTGAAGTTGAAAAATCATAAAATTGTTTGTGTTGATAACTAAGGATTAAAAATACAACACTAAGTTTTACATAGGTTTTTCTTCAAGTAGCTATAGAGAAAACTCGAAGCATCATTATAGGAAAAATTTTAAGTGCGTTTGAATTTTAAATTTTTACGAAATCGCGTAACGATAACGATTTATCCTATTCGTTTGAGGATTCAAACGATTTTAAATATTTGTTATTATTCAAAAAGTATAAGTCGTAGATACTTGAAAATTTTACCAGTTATTTAGATTGGCATTTTCTTTATACATGATTTAATTTTCAAAATATTTTGAATTTTTTTGAGCAATTTATAGACTACTGAATTTTTCAATTTTTCTGAAGTGTTGATAAAATTTTTTTGGCCCAATCAAAATACTTGAAAATTTTATACAAAGTTCCTTATATATTATTCTTATAGTGATTAAAAAATTATAAGAATACTTAGGCACAATTTTTTTTTATTAGCATTTGAAGTTCAAATTTTGACAAAAATTCGTCAAAATTATGAATATTTGTAAATTATTTTGTAGTTCATAATTCATAAAATTGTTTATATTTATATCTAACGTTAAATTATATTAAATTATAAATATAATTATATTCTAGACTGACAAATCATCTCCGTTCAGAATCGTTTTTCGTATACAATGATACCTATCATTGCATTCAAATTTAACCTACCCTAGTCCGAGGTCCACCCCACCCCCTAATGTACAGCAGAGCGGTACACACTTGCCGACCTTTTTTACCTTAAATACAATTTGATAATAGTCAGATTTAACATTGCTACTGCCTTGTATGTTTTTTGAATTCAAGTCAATCTTCAATTTGATTGACTTCAAATCTGACGATTCCAATTGTGGCGGAGATTTAAGCCACGGATACTCTATAATCGCAAAACATATACCATATTATTAATACTAATTTAACATTTAACATTAACAGTATAGATGTTTAGCTTTCCATTTTACTTTCTTTACAATCCGGTGGTATGTAATTTGTGGTACATCCTTTGTCGCAAGCGCCGGTAAAGACGTTACATGAATTGAAACGACATCCCTCTGAGCATTGTTGCTCGCAGTTTGCTCCGTATGTACCACTCGTGCATTCTGTTTGTAAAAGGTTTATCAATAGTATATATTTATTTTTTTATTAATATATCCAGTATTGTTATGGACTAATTATTAAACAATTTTTAATAAGTAAGTTAATATTATATCCTATGTTGTTGCTACAAATCGTTATATAGTTTATAATAATGTAATATTTAAGAAAAAATGTATTCATACAAATACTCGTATATTGTTTATGTAGTTCTGTGCTCAGTTTTAATACTGCATTAAAATCATTTTTTTTTTTAATTATGTACAACTTGTTTTTTATACCTTTGTTGCATTCTCTTCCACTATAACCTGCTGGACACTTGCACCCAAATCCTTTGGTACAAAATATCATCTGCTGACATTGCATTTGGTGCATTGAACACATTCCAGCGCAGTCGGTACCAAATTTGTTCGGTCCACATCCTGTAAAATTTATGTGATGTTATCACTTAACGTAGTCGATTTCAAATTTATGAACATTTTAACGAATTACCGTGTTCACAGTTTTTGCCTTTGAAGCCTGGTGGACATATACACCCGTATTTATTTGCGATTCCTCCATTAAGGCACTGCGAAATTAATGAAATAGATTTTTCCTGTGGCTTGTACTCTAAAATGTCGAACGCATGATATTTTAATAAGATTAGATTGAGTACAGTGATATATATGTGATTTGATCTTTGATAAAATAAAACATTCTAATATAGCGTTGGTATACATCTTACGTAGGTACTTGTTTCGTTGGAGATTCTTTATTTGAGTGGGGCGAATGTTATATAATTGATATTTTATAGGAGTGATGTAGAATTTTAGATTACTTTTTTATAGATTAATATGTTTCTTTAGTTATAACTGTTGGATGAAAAATTACAGATTATTTCTATCCGAAATGGCTTTAAATTTACATCACTAAAGCCTAGTCTAACTCAGTATAATAGTATCGAATATAGGTACCCTCAAAAAAAAATATTTCAAAGATAACTTTTAGCTTATCTATCTATAAAATTATTTACGTGTATTGTATTTCTGTGTTATTATTATAGTATTTAACTGATGTCTCCGTTTTATAAATATTAAGCATGATAAAATTACGTTTAGTTTATGTTGTTAGTTTTGAAATATGGGTGAACTGACCTATTCGCTAACTTAAAAGTATTCATATTATCTGTAATTACAACTTTCAAGACGCATTCAAAATTAAAATTCATTTCAACCTTATGTCGAATCTTTGGAGTTTATGTATTTCTTTTTGTTTAAAAACGTTCTTCTATTAATTATTCTAACAAATTATATAGTACCATTAAGAGAGTATATGAAAAAAATATTCAAATGTTCATTATATAGTTTATTACCAAATGGATAAACATCGGCGGTTAACGAAGTAGAATATACTTCTTGGAATTCTTTGGCATTTATTGTCAATATTTCTTCGTGTTCATTTCCTATTAACAATATATATATATATATTTATAATATATTATTATCATTGTAATATATAAATTGTAAGAGTATATATAAATAATGGACTGTATTCATTAATCATCATATAAGACCGTACGATTCTTGTAACAGGTAATAATCTATCGTTTGAAATTCAAAGAATTTTTTGAATAAATATTGATCACTGATCATTTTTTAATATTTTAATGTAATTATAATTTAATTAAACCTGTAAAAACTATAATTTTTGTCGTCAATCGTATAATCGTAAAGAGTTTAAAACTTAGCTATATATAATTAATAACTATAAATATAAATAAATACCATTTTCATCTGTGCATTGAGATATTCGTTTGATTCCAATCTTACAGTTTTCGGCGTATACGGTTTTATAAGTACTATATCCATAGCTGTCATAATTTCTTATTTTTTTTTCTGATGATTTTCTTTTTAGATTAAAATTTAAAAGATATGTTTCATTTTCATGTAACCAATAATCACTTTTGAATAACACCGTTGTTAGTACTTTCTGTATAAGTTAAAGTTTAAATTAGAAAATCACTCTTTTTTTGTTTACATTTTTTTCTAAATTAAATTATCTCTTTTGCAGAACACAGTTTTTATTATACATATAGTAAGTCTTATCTATTTTTTATTTCTTATGTTTTTAATAACATTACATAACATATCATTAGGTTGATAAAATGAAATTGTTAATTCCAAAAATTAAAAAATTTTAAGCCCATAAAATAGGTGTACAAAAAGTACATAAAATTACATATGTTTTAGTTCTTATATTTGTATTAAAATTTGAAAAAGTGACTGATATATTTTAATAGATTTTATGATTTAAGTATAGTATTGTTTGTGTATATATATATATATGTATAATACAAATAATAATTAAATATAATTACCGATTCTTTTATATTATAAGAACTAATGATTTTTTTATCAAAAATATCATCACGATTTAAGACACTTAAGTCCATTGACAACGTACATTTTGACTCATCTTCTAGTAAATATGATATAGATATACACATTTTAATTGAATTTCTTTGTTTCCATTTTATTTTGAAGGATTCTTCAATGGTGTTAGCTTTCCATATGAACAAATTATAATTGAACTTTTTCGGGGGTATTGCATTATCTGTAATATATATTATGTTAATAGTCAATATTTCAAAAAAAGTTATGTTAGTTTAGAAATTTACAAATGAAATCTGAATGGATTTCAAACGGTTGTGAAAAGGTATTTTTCTTATAAGTTTATTAGAATTTATACATATCATTGTTTTTTTATGACATCATATTATTTAGAATTGTATAATTTATCACCATTTACTTTTTTAGAATTTTCTTACATCTTTTTAAATTTATTTAAAAAATTTAATATTTTTTTTTACTTACCATACATATACATATCTGATATGATCCAATCAGTGGTGTTGTATTTTATTTGGTCATATATATCATGTTTGGTGAACATATAATTGTTAAATTTCAGATAAGTTGAATTATATACTGTGAATTCTAAACTTTTTTTTTCGGAAGTCAAAATTACTCCATTAAACATAATTGGCATACCAACAGCATTTGTTCTTAAATTAATTTTTATGTCATAGCACCGAATACCATTAGCCATTCTGAATAAATATCCTAAAAACAGTTCATTCTATGTTCAATTACTGTTAACAACTATGTTAAATGTTTATTATTTAAGAATATTTTCTTTACCATCATATATCTCCGTTGTTGTTTTACAAATTGCTGTGATGTCATAATCATCTTATAAAAATTATCAAAAGATAAAATTAATGTTATGTAAAGTATTCATGATATACACAAGCATAATATAATTGTCATAAATCACTGTGTATTTAAATTTTAAAACAAATAATCACAGGAAACTGCTTATTCATATTCTAAAATTTGTATTACGTACTTAAAAAAATAATTTATATTATATAGAGTACTCATCTTTATTTTTATATCTAACCATGTTTATACTGAGTTTAATTTGGTTAGTATATTAAATTATATTATAATACTAATAAATTGCGTATTTTTGAGATACGTTTTTAAATATAATATATCTTTTATGTGCCTATATAATTTATAATACAAGGATTAAGTTATCTGGGTTACTATAAAATATTTATATTGGTAGGTATGAATAATATGATGGAAGAGTTTTACATATATGATATATAACACGGATTGATAGTTATATACTTACTTTAATAATTTTAAATAACTACTTATATCACAAAACAATAATTTTTAATCGATTTTTATTTTACATTTTTCATTATTTGAATATTTACCTGTATGTGATTTGTATTCAATTGTTGTACATATTGGAACGAAGTCGCTCAGTGTACATTCTAAAATAAATGTAGAGGTTATTTTACATTCATTGTTGCATAAAAATTAACTTATTCGTTAACAATTAATAAATCTCATATAGTATAAATAAATTACTAAATATACAACAAATTACAATTTACATATGTAACAACATAAATGTATTAATTTATGTAAATTTCTATTTCGTACTAAAAAAAAAAAAACAAATGTAAATTGAAGTCATATAAAATATTGATGACATCTGTATTAGGTACCTAATTAATATGTTTGATTAAAGTTATATATATTGTACTCTTATTTGTAAAAATAATAATTGCAATAATTTTCAAACAACTTCAAGAAATAATAATCAAAGCCAAATTTTTCATTTTACTTTTAATAATGTTTGAAAACGATTTTGAAAATTTACAAATATTTTGAATTATTAAAATGAAAATTATAGCTTATATAATAATGATATCGAAAATCGAGCTTTGATCTGACCTACAAAATGTTGTTTTATTTAAAATGAAAAAAAAATTAATAAAACCTGACTATTTTACAGGGCGTGAGAGTTTTTCCTGTAAGACATTTTTTGTACTAAAAACGCAGCGGTCCCGACTCCCTTAACAAATTAAAAAGAATTTAAAGTAATTGAAAGATTAAATTTTTACTTTTTTCAATGTGTGATTCGCTTCCAATAAATAATTGTCCGTTAATAACGAAAATCCATAAAATCAGTACGGTAACAATTTTTAAATTCATAGTTGTGCCTTGGTATTTGGAAAGAATATGTTTATGTTGTAATAATTAATATTATTAAAAAGATTAAATTTATTTTAATTTCTCAAATTTAAAATAAATAGTATTATACATTTTCAATAATAGTATATCTATGGAGGATACGCTATATTTTGTATTACACTATTGTTCACTAATGTAATCAAGAGACTGAATGAAATCAAAAGAAATCTATTTTATAGTTTTATTTAACTGTGATAATATTTAGATAAATATTATAATATGGTTGTTTTTCTTCTGATTTTTTATTCATTATTTGTTTATTCTTGTTCAATTTATTATTACCTATTTATATATACATATTGTTGGGATGTACTTAATCCACACTTAGATCCCTATTATAATTTGATGGTGATAAATTATTAGTTTATCATACTGTTTATAATATGGACATTGATCCATTTTTTAAACTACCTTTTACTTTTCTCATTTAACGTGTTTTGTACCCTGGACTTTGTACATTATGTACTATATATAATAATTTATTCTGTTCGAACTACGAGATCTCGTTTTATGACCGTCTTGTTATTTTTAACATAAGCAGCATATTGTTGTAATACTCACGAATACATTACTATTTAAATTATAGATACAATTATTTGAATCGATACTTTTTTTTATTTTCTACATAAACACAATGCAATACAAAATAAATAATATTTCATGTAAAAAACTTTGTAATGGCAATGACAAAGTTATTAGATTAGTTTTGTAGGTGTGATTTGTATTTGCATACCAAATCATTGAATGCTGCCATGTCTTATGGCTAGGCGTGTCCACTGTCCAGTTGCTGGAAAGTCAAATTGTAAAATTTAGGTTTTTACACACTACATGCAGTACAGTCTACAACTATCTGAAGATTAACCTAATATTTGTGACTCATTATTACAGCATTACAATCACTTATATTTTTATAAGTAAACATCCGAAATTTATAAAATTCTTGTAGCTTACTATGACAATATAAAATAAAAAATAAAATATGTAATAATGTTAAATAAAACCCGAAGATATATAAATCAAATTATTAATGGTATTTAAAATTAATATCAGATATAATTGAATATGAATGAAGTACAACAATTATTATTAAAACTGATAAATTTATATTATTTTTACTAATAAATTAATAAATATCAAATAATAAAATCACATAAGTAATAATTATATAGTATATTAATTTTGTGTTGAGTTATGTAAGATTCTATAAATTTAGATAAAGTTCCTCTTTTACCGACGTCTTATGTATAAATATCATAATGATTGCATGTATAAATAGTTTTTTTTTTTTACAAGGATTTTGTAAATGTTTTTATACCGGCATTTAAACGAGTATCAACTATCAATACATTTCAATTATAAATCAAAACATACATTTGTTATTAATTTTTAACTCATGATTAATTTTGAAGTATGTAATATTATTAATGTGTGCATATGATTTAAATATTCACTAAGTTATTTATTATAGGTGTAAATTAATTAAATTGAAATTATCTACAAAAACAATACTATAATTATAGAAAAATCTGCCGATATGATATGATAAGAACACAATTTAAAGATTCAATTTATATTGTACTACTTTATATTGTAGCTACTTATGCAATTTTTTTATGAATTATACCTATAAAATAATTTGCAAATATTCAAGATTTTGACTAATTTTTGTCAATATTTGAACTTCAAATGCTAATAAAAAAAAAATTGTGCTTATGTATTCTTATAATTTTTTCAAAAGAAATCTATTAAAATATTTTATAGTTCTATTTAACTAATTTAATTGAAACAAATATCATATGGTTGTTTTCCATCTAAGTTTTTATTCATTATTTGTCTATTCTGGTTCAATTTATTAGTATCTATTTATTTATTATTTAAATATATTGTTGGGATGTACTTAACTTACACTATTTGATCCCTATCATAATTTGATGGTAATAAGTTATTAGTTAACCATACTGATTATTAATACTGACAATGATCCATTCTTCCAACTAAACTTCTACTTTTCTCATTTGACGTGTTTCATTCACTGGGCTCTGTACATAATATACTATTTAATATACTCCTTACGAATTACGAGATCACGTCTTAAGACCGTCGTAGCTGCTACTCCTAACATAAACTCTGTTCATTTATATTATGGACATCACTTTTTTTTTAAAAAAAATCAAATTTTATTGGTCTATATTTCTCTTATTTACTGGTCTTATCTTTCTTAAATAGTTTATATATATAACTTAACTTACACTTTGATCCTTACAAACATTAATTAACTCTGATTAAGTTACTTAGAATAATAGTTTATAGTTTAGATAAGATATTGATAGATAAATTGAGAAAAATGAAAAATAGCTCGTGCAACGTATTTAGGTATCATCATAGACTTGAGTATACTATTTTCTCGATGTCAACAAAAATACTACACAACAATGAACCTTTTTTTGGCATTCCTTTTTTCTGAAAAATTTGAATATATATCGTTAATATCGCTATGAGTCATTAATATAATTCCAGTTTATCGATCGGTATTCAAAATTAAAACTCGGGCCGAAAACGTCCCACGTATTATATCTTTAAGTATACCTATAAATATATTTGTGGGTTAACAAAATTCTTTGGATGACTGCGTTATAATATATGGTCGATATTCCACAAATAGGTTATGTTTGTGGTCGTTGCGGTTACCGTTGATCGACGACTTACTGCTCCACAATATGTGTCCAAATGTTTCGGGCAATCAATCACCTATGTACATACTATAGTAGATGTGCATAATGCACAATATCGTTATTTTGTCTTTTGAGAAATCGTAATCGTTATAGGTATTCTAATTTATAATTTTTATTATTTATTATTAATAATACATAATCCATAAATCATCTTTTATCAATTTATTTAGTGTATTAACTAAATATTATTGTTTAATATATATCTACATTTTTACCGAGATTATAATTATCATTTTCATACTTTTTATTATTTAAGGTTATCATCGAATTCAAATAATTCAACCTCGAATAAAATAATTCTATAGCTGTTCATAAACAATTTCTTAGATAATTTATAAATATTGTATACTGGTATTGACTATTGAGTAACGGTCGACAAGGATAAAAATCGATTTCGATAAAATTCACTCGTGATACATATACTATAATGAGGGGCTATAACCATTATTCAAATTTAACTACTAAAGAATACAGCACTCTTAAGTTAAACTTAAAAAATATTCTCAGGCGGTCGGATGTTGCGATGTCGCCAGGTTCCATATTTTTGTCATCTGGTATAAAATTGCACCTCTCCTCAATGTGGCCTAGTAAAAAGGGTGTTATTTTATACACTACCGTCACTGCATTTTAATGCAAAGTATTACGTATTTGTTCGTTCTATATATTTTTTTAATTTTTATGCATATAACATTTGTTCTGATCTATGGAGATCTATGAAGATCTGAGACAATATTTTATAGCTTTGTTATATGTTTATTGTTTTGGGGAAATTTTAACACTTGTTATATTGCAATAAGTTGTTACGTTTATTTTATTTTCGTCAAATAATATAGTTAATCTTCATTCGCCAGAAAACAAAAGCAGTTCGTATCACCTCATCACAATAAATTCAGTAAATTAAACTGCATGATTTAAGCTGGTGAAAAAAATTTATTTATCAGTCTTATAATCTATTGAAAGTTAAGTAATCCGAATTCAAATAAATATCTCACGTGACTTGAGTATTCAATCATAAAAATTGTTAAATATTCTTCATGTGCCAGCGCAGCTGATATTTTGATATAGCTGGTCCGCGGGGTTTGCATAAGATTTATTGTATTATGTGTAGGTAAGCCTCACATAATGAATTACCATATTAATGACGACGGTAGAAAAATATTTTTAAGGCCCTTAGACGCGTGTAAGCTCAGACAGGATGTTATTTTGACTCTTATAAACATCGAATAATGTATATTGAAGTCGCATAATATTTATAATATTTTAAAGATTGTAGCTAAAAATAATAAATTTTTATCATTTATTTTTTCTTCAAGATTGTACTGTGCGCTCTTCAGAAGTGTCTCTTCGTGGGCATTTTGAGACTTCCAGGTACCTCGTATGTACAAACTAATTACAAGCTTTTGACGACATTTGAATTCGAAATTCAGTATCGAATGACTGACCGTTGACGGCGGAAATCGTCGGAGTTGACCGTTCGCGATTAAACTATATGTACATACTGTACACATATTAAATGAATTCATAATTTATATCGAGGTAGTCGCCTTAATATCATTTTTGTTATTTGCAAACGGATATACGCCTTGATATTTTCTGTCAGTCTGCCCTTCGAAGGAGATTTTGGTATAGTTGCAGTGCGTATCGACAGTGCTTCTTACCACGTCCAACGCGCTCGGTCCGATACTGACCTATTAAAATTGTTACTCATTGTATATACTTACGACTAGATAACCACCACAATTCTGGCATCGTCGGTTAGTCGGTCTGAGGAAAACGCGGTCGTTACAGGTATGTTTCTCCACGTATCGTTCGATTTTTCGATCAAATCGTTTTCCCGCCTTCGTTCGCGTGTGCTTTAATCGTGCAGTGCTAAGACGATAGACTTTATCGGGTTCGAAATCGAAATAATTAATAATTCCATACAATTGTATACCTAATTGTGATCCTATAATATCATCACTTATAGAACCTCGCCACCATAATTTTCTTAGGTTTGTCAAGTATTGTATTGGAGGTAATTTAAACGCGCATCGGATATACCTTTTGTATATTTCATTCATTACTGATTCCTTGCACTTTATTGACTCTCTATAAGCAATACAACTGCCACTTACTATGTTTATTGTGTAGTTGTTCATAATGTATATATTGCGTGTACTTATGACCCATAATATATATATATATATAAAAGTCAACATCTCTATAGAGTTCATAGATCCAAATAAAATCACGATCGTAAAACCAATAATAATGTCATTTAGTAAATTAATGAATAAATTATAATAAAGTCTCTATATAGACTAATAGTTATATATATTTGAGGTATCAACTCAAAAATTCAAAATATTAGAATTTGAGCACAAAAAAATGCAACGTTGAGTGGTCTCAAATTAACCCTGTAAGTATATACCTACAAATTATACACGATGACTATAGTTATGTTTATTTATACGCATTTATATCTTATAAAAGGTCATATAAAATTATAAGATATTTTTATTTTTATTTATTATTTATATTTATTTTTTTTAACTTATTTGTGAGTAAAATAATTTGCAGAGGCCTCGATTTAATAATATAATATATTTTTGTAGACATGTCTATGGTATGTATATATGTTTTTGTCGTTTGGATTGCAGCTCGATATGTACACAGTGTAGACATTTTTTTTTCGTCTGCGGCACTGCTCGTGTGGTTTTCGTGGCCTCGTTGGTACATAGTTAACTAGTTAGGTCCCAATGGTCGCATATATATTTGTATATATTCGTTGCGAAAATCTCGGTATTTCGGAGGAGATATTATGATTTCGATTGAAACTATTCGTTCATGTCTAAAAATTAAACCGCGCTCGGATATTGCGTATAAGGAACCTCATGCTTTCACAACTACGACGCTTTTTTAAAAAAAATAAAAGTATATTTCGTATTGTTTAAAACAAAACAAACCATTTATTATTATTATTTTTTGTTTTGCCAAAACATTGTAATATTGTGTCTTGCGTTGATTTAAATATATTGGTTCTCGTTTTGGAGGTAATTAATTATTATTTTGTTTTTGTCAACTACAAATCGTAATAATGCAATAACAATTAATAATATTATAGTGTTGAAATTTTCATAATTAGTATAACTTATTGATAACAGACACTCGGGAAGTCAGAATTATTAAAATTATAAAAATCATGCTTAAATTTGTCTAGTATTGCAATCATTTTCACTTATACTCTATACTCCGAATCTTTTACGTACTAAATAAGTGAAAATAAGTAAGTGATATATTTTACTAGGAAATTGTCAAGTTGCACGACGCCGTTTCGATTGCTCCATTTTCGTTGGTTTATAGTTTTAATATGCTAATTGCAAATTTGCAAATAATGTAAACATTCATAATTGTAATAAACAAGATAAAAAAGTACGACTGACAGATGCAGATAGTATGTGCAAATCGCACCACTCTATGTTAAATCGTATAATTATTTATATTGACTGTTATACACTTGAGTAGTTGAGTATATTCTATTTTCGCTCGTTTCCCGTTACTCTACGTCTTTACGTGTAGGTATACCTATAACGTAAACGACCGATAAGCATACCTACAATTAGGCTGCACTTGCCGCATCGTTCAAATAAAGTAGATGCTACAATTTACATTTTAAACGTAATCCCACAATTATAGTTTGATCTGTGTCGTATAATATTATACTATATTAGTTTTCGTTTTTTATGTGACATTATATTGTAACTGTATATTTTATGAAAACTTATGCATAGGTAATACAATAAATTATTACTGTTGTGTACCCACATGACATTATGGGCATGAGCTCATGCTTTTACTCAATATTATTTTGTTT
The DNA here is from genome assembly GCF_020184175.1 of Aphis gossypii. NCBI lineage: Eukaryota > Metazoa > Arthropoda > Insecta > Hemiptera > Aphididae > Aphis > Aphis gossypii. The sequence continues at coordinate 4,961,762 of NC_065532.1, forward strand.
TCATGATTGTAAAACACTTGTATGTCCGGACGTTACTTATATAGTATAATAGTTATTTAATGTTACCGATAAACAAATATTTGTTGAATTTAGCTTCTTGTGAAAAACGTTAAATCGTAAAAAATCTTAATATATGTATCATAGTTCGTATTTTCATCGCCTATTCACGTTACATGAGTGTTACGATAATATTAATTAACGTTTTACGTTGTTGCAACACGTCTTATCTCATCGTTGCCCTTCTATGTACCTACTTATCCTGAACAACTGTAGCAATTCCATTCTACAACAGGTATCATATAATAATGTGTAGTTAAACTGTGTAATTCTGTGATAGTTTATTATAGTATAATATAAGTAAATTATCTATAAAGTTACTTATATGTGATATGCGCTTCGTATGTATTATAAAGTTATTATACTTCAGTAGTTCAGTACAGTTCTTGCTGTTGTACATTTTTTTATTACAAGTCATTACAAACTTATAGACTTTGTTAGATTACCCTCGTATTATATTTATTTTCGTTTATTTGTTTACTCTCAATGCGGTCTTATAAACAAATAAGTTATAACGTGAGACTCGCTGTTGAGAAGATTTCTACAAATTATAAGAATTCATAATATGACTAATGAGATAGTTCACTGAATATAATAATTAGAATGGTATACAATATTATAATAATTGTATATGCCACTCAAGCTTCGATGACGTTTTTTTACGTCAATATTATTATTGTATTGACATTTAACATTACAAATCGTATATTATGGTTATCGTAATAAGCGTTTTCGATTTTCACGTGATCATCGCCCTTCACAAAGATGTAGATTTATTATTATTGTTATATTTTGTACTTTATATTATTTAGTTGTAATAAAACGCATCTAAAATCTAAATATTGTTTATTAAAACATATTCATAATTTAACCCCATTCAACATTTGACGTTTCTCATCGCCATTCATATTATTATAGATAGGTACATGTACGCGTCTGGGACCGCGAGTGCACGAGAATTATTCAATTTCTATATGTACAATAATTGTACATCATGGCTGATACAGTGGCGATACAGTAGACCGATTTTTAAAATTCAGTAGATAAGTCATATTGTAAATAATAAGAAGAACAACAATTTATTTTTCTGTATCTATTACTTTATATATTTACAAATAGAGTAATAAATCATAAAATTTTAAAAATTGAATATTTTCCCGATACAAAAATTTGATAAAACGATAAATGTTTGGAGGGGGAGTGAAAAGAGAGTTGTCCGTATAAATACTACTTGCATTGAAGAATTTCAATGGCTCTCATTCCCTCAGTATTGGGGCGACTCAGATGGTCGCGCTTTCTCAAATATCGCGCCGTGCACGTACGGCTCCTAACTTTGGAGTCCAAAGATTATCGGAGCTTCGGTTATGCTACTGCAGTGGTATATAAATATAATAGTACGCCTATGAATACAATTTATGAATCCTTAGAGTGTGCGCAGGATTTAGTGCTGGGGCCACCCGAATTTCTATCATATTTTCTGTTGATCTTGTCCGTATATTATATTATAATATGTATACTCGTGAAACTTAGTATCGAAAGTCTTGTCCGGTGATTATATATTGCCGCCGTATTGTACGTTCGGTCGTTAGAAAATATTGAAATAATATGAAGTCTGTGCGTCGTCGTAATAATGTCACAACGGCGTGTCTATGTGATATAATTGTACATTGTGCTGTTAGATAGAGTCCACGTGCGTGTACCTATATCATATTATGATCATCATAATCGACCTCCGCGGCACGCATCAGCGACATCGTCAAGTAGTTTTTTGATTTATACGCATCCCACTCTCGACGCGCCATCGAGAGACGATATTTTTCCCTCGGCGGGACGTCTACGTCGTTGCATAGAGAGCTGTTGAGATGATATTATTTTTCTCGGCGGTCGTTGACTTGAGTTAATACTTGTGTACGAGTTAATTATCTACAAATCGTTTTAAGTTGTCGATTATAGTATAACCATCAACTTTAATACGCTTTTCGAGTGTTCGGTTTCGTAGATTAAATCAATAATCGGATTATATCGGTTATGTAGTGGTTGTGCAGGCGTGGATCTCGTAATCCAAAGTAGGTACATTGTCTTAGAAAAAAAAATAAAAATACAATTTTAGTACTTAATAAGCTATAGAAAACGCGATTTTATAACAATTTATATTTTTATTTTATGGATTTTAAGACCAATAAACTATTTATTATGTAAATAAATACATAATAATATATGACATTCTCAGTCCTATAGCCCCCTTATTCTATATGGAGCCATATCCGTGTATATAGTTGAAAATTATCTTCCGAATATTCCGGTAGGTACAATATTTGTTGTTAGCATATATTTTATATTATATTAACTCTTATATTATACTTACTATGCGCGTACATATTTTTTAGTATAATGTACCACTATTACTATTTGTCTATACCATTGTATTTTTTTTTATTGTATGTAAGTATTGATATTTTGATTTTATAATGCACTAGTATATTATTATAGAATCAATGAGATTTGGTACACAATGATCTATTTTCATTCTTTTTATATTGTTTGACTTTACACTGCAGGTCCACATATTATTTATTCATAATATGTAGGTACAGTATATACCAGGGGCGGCCAAACAGTCGATCGTGGACAATTTCAAAGTCAATTATGTTAGAATTTATTTTTATTAAGTCCACGCGCCCTATATGATTCTTAATAATTATTATAGTTATTCAATAACAAAAAAAAATTTCTATGGAAGTCGATCCTCAAAAGTGAAGTATATGTTTAGTAGATCGTGACTAAAAAAAGTTTGACCACCCCTGGTATATACTATAAACGTATATACCTAGATTATGAATATATTTTGGAAAATATTTATAATTGTATAGACATATATACGCACTATAATATAATAACTAATACGTATATGTATAATATGTATTATAAAATATAATATATTCTCTCTAATTCGTTAAATTCTAAAATTATGTTCACGAAAGCGTACCAATAAGTTTCTTGCAGTGCTTTAATATTCTGTTCCCATGTTTGTGAGCCGGTTTGTTATATAGTTTCAGTAAACAAAAAAAAAAATATGCTTACGAAAAATTCCATATAATTGTAGATAGAAATGATCGAATTCGTTAAGACCAAATACAAATTTAAATTTATAGATACCTAGGTATAAATAATTATTATTACCATGCATAAATAGTAACGTTTTATTAAATTCTTTAAAATTATACCATATTATATAATATGGTATGTATACGTATAAATATTAAATGATTTGTAATTGTATTATTCTATTTTATTTGTTCATATATAGTATATACCTATATCAATATAATTTAGTTCAACAACGAAAAACTCCTGATATTGACTCTAAATACAAATGATAGACAATAAGCATGGCATTTAAAATACGATTCTATTCGTAAATAAGGTTCGATTAAAACTGTGCAGTTATTTGAAATTTTCGTACTAAAACATTTTCGGAAAATATACTTAAGAAAATTGAAATATTTCTTCTTTGAGTGCATGTAAATTTAAAGGATATTTAAAAAAAAATCTAATAATTCCTATGAATCTAAAATCTATACCTATATACATAATAAATTCAAAGTTCTAAACTTAATAAATAAATAATAATTTAGGAATGTAAACTACCAAATAGGAAATTGATTAAATAAGCAAATTTTATGAATATTTAAAAATTAGTATATATATATATATATATATATAAATAATATATATTAATATTACTATACGCCTATGATATTATTAGTAAAAGATCTGATTATCAGCCTATTATTTTATTGTTTTTATATTTACAAATTGTTCAGGTACATATTTATATGTGTTGGCTCGTGTGCACAGTGTTTAATAATTATATAATATATTTTACTGTACAAACATTAAATACGTTTAAAATGGTTTATCTTAGTAATTATGTGCATGTAACGTTACACATCAATCCCACGCCTTTCCGCTTTCGTATACCAATTATTATCATATGTTTGAGTGTTTTTAAACATGTTCTGCGTCGTAGACAGTGATAGTGAAACTATTATTATAGCCAAGGAAATATTATAATGTTGTATGTTTTTTTTGTGCTTATCTGCATTCAGATTTAAGAGCAAAGCAATGTTTAATACTTTAAAGTATAATAACAGAATTATTTTTTGAAAATATGACGTATTATAACTTGTTTTTGATTCGTATTAAAGAATTTAGGTGTTGCTAATAGTAATGTCTAAATACGTTTATTGAATTGTGAATGCATTTAAGTGTAGAAATGTAGGAATATTCACAATTTATTCTAAGACTTTTATAAACAAAAAAAAATAGTACTTCTTTCAGTATTTTAAGATTGACATAAAACTGTTTATCAAAAAATAAAATAGAAAAACTAGAATGAAATAATTCTATAAACTGTAAAAAAAAACCATTTTACTTAACGTCTAAAAAAAAAAAAACTTGAAAAATCATAAAATAAAAAAAAGGCTTTACCTATGACCATGACGGGTTTTATTCACTTACCTTCACGTCAAAAATTTCCACTGAGTGCAACGTTTCGATTTACTTCTGTAGATTTGTCTTAGTGAATTTCTACTGCGAAATTTCTAATAAAACGGAATAGTAGACATTCTTATAATATATATATATATATCACATTATATTATTGTACAGTATGAGATCGATAGTCAAGCAATCTCGTTTGTATAAATTCTCTATACAGCGTATCATTATATAATATTATAATCATGTGTATTTATTGGGCATTTTCGTGCATAATAGGTACGTGAGTAAGTGAGTTCTGTTTTGTAATATCGATAAAGTTAAATCGTCGCGTAAACTATTGTTGTCCCCCACAAGATGTTTGCGGTGCAAACAACGAACCCCGTCATTATACCGATTACCGGGGCGGCTGTGTAAATGTGACTGTATTTTAGAGGACGATGGGCAGGACTGATGGGTATACACGGCATATCATATTATATACTCGATCGCTTTACCGTCTACGATAAAGAGGTGTATAATATTATTATGTCGGCGTAGCGGTACTGCTCGATAAACAGACCGTTAAAAATTATTACTTATTAGAAATAATTATATCCTATATAGTATATGTATTATACGTCGTTCGCTACAGGAGGGCATATTTCCTAATCAAAGGCCTTTATATATATATATATATATATGTGTGTACATACAGCGTATGTATTATACACGTTGTAAACATGCGAGGGCTATAAATGACGTCATCGCGGCAAGGGTGATATTGCGTGGAGAACGAACGAAAATGCACATAAATTATATAGGTAGATCGAGCTGACGACCCGGAGAGCGACACAGGAAATCGTGGTTTTATATTATACAGCCGTGTCTGTGTGAATTAATTAAAAAAAACATTTTTTGCTTTCGATTTTTATCTATGATAGGGCGTGTACGTATTATAATTTTTTAGAATCGCGTCTTATTGTTTTCATCGTGTTTCATTAAAAACGTAAACCAAACACATCACGTAAGTGAAAACTTAATAATGTTTTACTATGTAAACAATAATATTATAAGTTATTTTTAGATAATATCAAATATTTAATTTTAAAATACTTAGGTTAAATGTCAAACGATCATTTACGGTGTGCACGGTACACCTCATTTATTGTTAAATGTTAATATTAAAATTATCTCAGATTAATGTTATTACCTACCTTTATGTTTTTACGAAGTTTTTGGATTATTTATTTTTAAATAATATTTGTTTGGACTTTTAACTCAGTATACACAATATGACTTTTAAAACAGACTTTGTGTTGTCGCCTCGACATCATCGAGTATATTATATTTAAATATTTTTTATCTTTTGCATTTTGTTAAACATGACTGTTGCCTAAAAATGTATAGGTAGCATACTGAATAGCATTATATTTTTTACTATTCGTAAAAAATAGCAACCACCACGATTGCTCTTTATGTATATTGTATATAGGTACTCGTATAGTATCGGATATCGTATTTTGAAGAGTTATGATGGAGTGAGCCTTGACAATACACTCTCTTGTATTTTATATACGACTTTCATATCGAAGAAAAACGTATTTTGATGATAAATATTTTAGCTTGATTAAAAGTAAATTTTACGTCGAATCGGTGAAATCACTTTAAAAAATGAAAATGACACTCGTATATAGGTGCCGAGGATTCCGACTTGTCTATACATTCTTATTTTTATATTCGTTTTATAAGACAACTGGGGCGTGTCGTTTTGTCATTTCAGTGCGCTTATAGATTAAGATTTGCCATTCCCTCTGGCGGACGACTATCCGTAATTTTTTTTCAAACCCTTTGTGTCGTGGGCATATACGACGGCTGGCTTTTGTATATATAGCTAGTATTGTTTCAGGCGTCATGATGATGCGTGGCATGTGCTAGTGTGAATAATATTAATGTGCATATATGCTTTTTATGTGTTTCAGTACCGATGTCGAACAATCAAAACCAACAAGACGACTCCTCGATCGTTGAAAACCAAAAACTGTCGACACAGGTATTATAAATACATACATAATATATACATATAATATATAAATATTGAAACGATTTCGTTGGAACACTGCGTGCATATAAATTATGCTTACACATTAAATATAATATATTATGCGTAAGTATATTATATACCTACGCGCGTCAGATGATTTAAATATTTCTAACATAGAATTACGTTTAATATTATACGGTTATTTCACCCCTATTTTATCCTTTATACCTAATTATGAGTACATTTATGCAAATTCTTATTTTAAAAATATTTAAGTGTAAGAACTTGATTATACGAATGTATATTATAATATACAAATATAAGACCACAGCAGTGCACTTTTACACTTGCTGGCTTTTTAATATTAGTATACTATATTACTATGTATTATATCCTATTTTTATGTATTGTTTTTAAACCTTAGGATAAATCACTATTATTAGTTTGTATTTAATTTTACTGTTGACATTTTATATTTTCCATCATTTCGTGAGATATCAAATATCAAACTGTTATAGACGAAAGATTACTAAGTAGGTATATACAGCAATACGAAATTATAATGAAAATACTGCAACTATATAGTATGGTAATTTAATATTACACATATTATGGTGTGTAAGCAAAACGACATTTCTGTGACCACAAAATATCATTTTCTCTGTGTCTCTCGTTATCGTGTACTTACACAGTTGCACAAATTATTTCTGTATTTAAAGATATATAATACGTATTTACTTATTTGTATCTTGTGTGTTTAACCTAGTAATGAGATTGTCTGCTTATATAATTAGAGAAACGATTTTATTCATTGTCACGATTACGTTATAAATAATATTTTTTTATTTTTTATGAAATATAACTAAATGATTCTTATTCTATAACAATACCATATATAGACTTATAATATTATCATTATATTATACTTAATATTTTTTTTATTTTTTTACTTTATATTAAGATTTTTTCAATATTGTTGTACTAGAACATTTGTTAGTACGGTTGTAACGACGATAAGAGCTTAAAACATTAAAAGTTTGAAATTTGAATTTTTCTAAATAGCAATTAACATATTATTTATAATATGTTTACCGGTGTAAATATTTTGAAATACTTATTCAAAAATTATATAGATTTTCATAAAACCGAATTGGTTGCAAAATTATCGTATATTAGTTGATTGGATACGCGTATGCAAATGCACTTTACGTGAACAGTAGATCGGATCTAGGACCTAGGTATCCACTTTGAATATATTTAAAATGCATCATATAACAGAGAAAACAGATTAATGAAAATTAAAATTAAAAAAGTGAAGGTGAATGTAAAGCGTAATCTGGTGTTTAGGCGTAGGTATACGTTTAAAATCCATTTATCAGATAGTTATATTATAATATTCGGTATACATATATAATGTGTTCTACTATGTAAGATTCCCATATCGTGGGTTATGCTTCAGGTGTTGAAAATATGATATAGATACTAGATAGGTATTATGTATGTATAGTAATATTGTAACTAACAATTTAAAGAGTATGATTGTAATAGATAACAATAATCGTAAACTATAATTTGATATAATATTTTATATTATTAATTTCACCATAGACGCTTATACCGTATTATTTTTAATAGGATTGTTTAAAGCAGATTATAACGTACTAATGTGACAAGCGTTTAAAAGATACAACATATCAATAACGTATATAATATCTATATCCGCATGTTTACAAGTGGTGTTTTTTTATAAACACTCGAAATAAAATATTCGAATATCGTCATCAAATAAAATATTATACTTTACTCCAGTCTTGAATGCCGTAAAATGATATCGATTTAAAGTGCGTAATTTATATCCGAGTATTTGAGTACACATCATGATGAATAAATAATAATACTAGACTGCAAATTCTCAAATGTGAGTACATTTATACGTTATTACTCGCCCTAATGAATTCATTATACATAATAATGATTTAGGTATAGAACTTAGTAAAAGTAAAAGTAAATTGATTTTTAATAATAAATAATGTTATAGGTACATGTATAAAGTGGTATAGCGTGGTGTTCATAACAAATATATTTTTAACACAATTTAATTCACGATTAGTGATTAATTTATAGACCTCTCGTATATAGTACAACGGTTTCTCGCAATAGGTATCGCGTTCGGTGTGATCTTATGGACAATTTATAACAAACACGGATTTTCTAAACTATTTACTATAGATACCTACCTACAAAGTAGTATACTTTTATATTTTCTTGGCGTATCCCAAATTTATTTTCACCAGATCCGCGCAACCTACATTATAATAGGTGGTTACCAGATAGGTACCTATACGTACTCGTGTGTAATAATAGTGCAAGCAGGTATTAATGATCGAGTAGTATATACATGTTGAAAATGGCAAACAATCTAGAAAGCGTAAGAACGCAATGCACTTTTGTCGACACGGCGTATTAATTATACTATCGTACGTGCTGCAGTTTTGCAGCGTGGTGTTGCCTACGGTATATACGTCGAGCTCGTCGCGTTGACGTCTGAAGGCCGATATCAGCGTCAAAGTTTCGACCGGTCGTCTCGATCACGCCGGTCATCTATTCGTCTTCACGCTGAATTGGTAAAAGCAGTTTTATTGCGTAGTATAAACTCCGTAATCGCTGGCCCTGTTAACGCGATGGGAAAAACGGGACGACACCGTTTGTCGTGTTAACCTGATGTGTGTCCGGTTTTGCGAATGGTCGACACGAACCGAACTATATTACTATTGTATATATTTTGTAATATTATATAATATATAAAACTATTCACGTAGGTGTAAGTTACCTAACCTACGAATCTTTTGTCCTTGTTAACATCCGTCGCCTCCTGCTAGAACTCACCTTTTGCGTTGGAGGAAGTATAATATGATATAGTATCATAGTGATTCGGCTTTCGTTTAGTAGGTATTCACACAAATTAGCAGCTATGTAGGTTAGGTTAGACACTAATAATATCAGATGTTTGAAAAACACGAAAACAAAAACGTTTATTCATTTACATTACAATTTTCATTTTTTTTTTTTTTTTTTATAGCGAGTTTATAAGTAAACTGAAAAATGCGTTCCCATTACGATATCATATATAATATTATAAGCTACAATCTCAGTTATAATATAAACGTTAAACGTTTGCGTCTTTACCCTTTGACAATAAAACATTGAGCATAAATTAGGCAAATTTTATGACGATTATCATAGACAATTTTTCAATCTATTATTAAATCTTGTATTAGAAGACGAATTGTTCGACTATCATCTAGAAATCGGCGTTTAAATCAAACGCAATGTAATAATTTGGCTGTTAAAATATATATATATTCTGGGTACATCGCAACACGCAATTGGCGTAAAACAGGAAGTCTAAGTGTCTGAGCACCCTAAATTAAACACGCAGTAACGGATAACTATCAATAATCGATACCTAACCTAACCTATAGTGTGGTTGTCATATTATAACGTAGTTTGTTTTCCAATGTAATCGGGTCTTGAGAAGTGTGTAAAAATTCTGGTTGATAGTATCACCTCCGAGACAGGCTTGTAGCAAATTATTTACCGGGGTGCCTGGATATAAGATTATTGTATTGGCTCTTCCACTGACGCGATCCGTTGAAAAACGCGTCACTTAAGTAGAATTTGTCTTGCGTGTCGCCGGGAACAAAGTATTTTCATAGAGATTCAAAAAGTGTGTGTTACGTCTATGTAGAGAACGACCGTTCGCTTTGCACATTGCGAAATAATACGATGGGCACTTAAATGTTTTCCATGGAGTTTCAAGGTCTACGTCACACTAAGAAAGAACAAATCGTTCATTCGTTCTTATTCTTGTTAAATGAAACGGAAAAAAATTACAAGTCTCATCGTATTATTTCTGCTTGTGACAATTGTATATTATACACACTTGAAATCATAATTTATCGGTTATTTATTTTTTTGAATTTAAAGACAATAATGGTTGTTGTAAATACCTCGACCAAGGCTGTCGTACGCGTTTGTATACGAATGTAATGATTCACCAAACATGCTTACTTCCATTTTTTCATTCATACAAAATTTATTGGAAGTTTTTGATATTCTCAAAAGGCCGGCCGTGTTTTCGAATTCTAGAATTTGTTTTTTACTACTTAACAGTGTCTCGTAGTGATATCAACTTTTATTTTTCAAATAATAACTCCTTTTTTTAGAGTAAATTATTTAGTAAGCGATTTTTTTATTTTTGGAAATGTTGAAGTACCTAATTCGAAATTCGATAAATAGTTCTTCATTAAACAGTGATCAACATGTTTATTTTTTAGATGATAGTTCTTAAAAATGTTTTTATTTAGAATTGAATACATTTATTTTTAGAATAGAAATACTTTTCTGTGATTGGTTGGTATACATGGTAAGCTTTTGGTATACCAGAAAGCCTATACGTTCTTACCACATATATAACCACAATACCATGAAGTTGAATCTAGTCTAACTATTTCCGTTCCAACGGTCTAATTTGAGTGATAGCAGCAACCACAAATTTAAAAATTTTAAATATGTTAGATATATTATTATTTATTATAATATTAAATCATATTAAATAATTCTTTAAAATGATATTCTTTTAAAAGTTAATTAAAGTGAATTTACACTATGGAGTCGAGCCAAATTATAATAAGTTAATTTATCGCTAAAATTAAGCGCTTACCGTGCTTACCAGAGTAGGTAGCGTGTTGATAAACGTGCACGTATAAACGGGAATCGTCCAGTGGAAACCCACCTTGAGGGGACAAAATGTTGGTATCACGTTATCTATACAAGTTGAAAAAATTTCTATAGAATACCACAACTGCGGTATAGTGTAAAACTTGGATTTACAGTTATCTTCATGACTTTCGCGCCTTTATTGAATTTATAGTAAATATAGCATATAATATGGTAATGTATTAATGTAACGATTTACGTCGAGCGGCAAATGACGTGAGTGACAATCGGACACATTTTTACGATGTTGCCGAAAAATCACTATTATACAGTTAAAACTAATAAAAATAGTATAGTGTACGGCTAGTGGCTACGAAATTAATTTTATACATAGTAATATTATGTTGTTATTGACGTTTTTAGATCGGAGGAGCGTCAATACTGTTGGAACTGCAATAGTCGAATAAGTCCTCGATGCGGCCGACGGCTGAGCAGGCACTTGGCCCGCTCTGTTTCGGTGCCTCCAACGAGGAACGTCCATAAATCAGTGCCATATATTATTAGATCTAAGTCAATGCCATATCGCGAAAAGAACACCGAAAAAATGCCTACGAGTAAGTCGTGTACACGTGTGTATACACCTAGTTCAAAAACTTTTGAACGCGTTTAATATTATAATGTAACGATTTTCATTTGTATTGTTATCTATGTGTACATCAGACTTCGAAAATTCTTCGATCAAGACCTGTTTCTCTTTATCGTCGCTTCACCCCTCTACGGCCCATGTAGAGGATGGACAGCAAGCGACGCAGAGACCGTATAACAGCCTAACCAAAAAAATCAAGTAATTATATTATACCGATATAATAGAATACTATATTCTACAAATTCAGTTTGAAAAAATCTAAAACGTATTAATGTTTTAGGAAAAATGAAAACACAAATCAGGATTGTTGGAGAGGTGATAGTAGTTACGAGTTCTTGTCCAGTCTTAGGACAAGTTATCAGTATCTGATGGACAACAACTTGATCGAAAGCTGCAAAGTAAGCAACACACGTATATCATATTATATAAATTTCAATATTTTTTTTTAAGTATTTGCGAATAAAAATACATAAACTAGTTGAAATGAGTATTAAGTAGTAGGTACTCATATTAATCTAATTGATATTATTGTTATTTGTTATGTAATTATAAAGTTTGTATAGTTGAATTCTACTCAAGTTCACTTAAGTCAAAATCAATTGAATTATAATTAGTAATTCTTATTAATATGTGTTAATTATATTTCTTTTAAAGTTATTATTATTAGTTTAAAAAATATATATTTTACCTATAGGTATTTTCATTTTTAAATTAAGTAATTTAATAAGTATCAAATTGAATTATTAAGCATTTTATTAATTTTTATTTATTTTCAGTTCAAGTTCAATATTTTATATTAAATTAAAATTTTAAATACTTGTTAAGAAAAAAATTCTTATTATTTTATTATGTCATAGTATCATTAGTGTTTAAGTTAGGATGAAAAATGGATTGAGAAATTAAAACAAATATCTATTTATTAATTAAACTAAATTTATAAAAGATCAAAAGTTAAAACAATTTGAATTTTCATTATAATATGTTCTATACAAATTAGTTGTGAATAATTCAAACATCTTATTTATCTTAATACTTAAATTTAACTAATAAATAATTTTAATTAGAAAAAAAACCAAACTCTGTTTAGAGATGGTTAAGTAGAACGAGGAAGTATATGTAAGTTACTAAGAATCAATACAAATGGATAATACAATGACTTGGAATAGATGAAGAGGTTTTAAATATTTACTACTAGGTAGTTTCAAAATATATACTTCAATGTATTTAATTTGTATTATAATTAAAATATTTACTACACAAATATTCAATAGGAAAATAAAGAAATAATATTTTTAAACCTATGATTATATATTTTTTTTATTTGATATGTATAAATAAATCATGTTGTCTACAGTTGGTTAATTAATTAATTTTATTTGCAGGAAGTTGGATGTGACCTTAACAGTGCTTCACCAATTCAGGATTGGAATGTTGAACGATTAAATATCTACATTAAAGAGTTGGAAAAAAGTTTTTGTTCAGGCTCTTCATCAAAACCCAATAGTTGCAATTTGACAGACAATTTATTATCACCTAAAAGACTGGTATGGGATAAAGCAATTCATTAAGATGAAATTACATAAATGTTTATAACTAACAAATTTAATAATTGATGTATATATTTTGTTTTTAGAGTATGAACGAAGAAGTTTGTAGACTGAATATATTGCGTCATATAGCGCAATTCTCCAAAAGACTGCCACACTATCGAGAACCATCATTGAATCAAAGTTGCTCATCCATATATAATGCACATTACTTAGGTTATTATATTAGAATTTTGTTTTTAGTTATGATTTATCTTTAGATAGGTATTTAATTTATGAACTCATTTTCCTATGTTCCAAGTCCTAATTACAATTATGGCCTATACATTTCATTTTTATATTTGTGAATTATTTTGAATGATAAAATGTTCTAATTTAAAAATATTTAAATATACTTTTAAAGTAAATTATATGTATAAGTGGGATCCCATAACTATGCCATTAAGATTGGTTTCTGAATAATAATAATAATAATAAAGTTATTGGGAGTTTTAAATTTTTAGATTTTTACAGCTCAAGTATATAGTCAATATTTTGAAAATTGTTACATCAGTTAATAATCATACTCCAGTCAACTTAATATAGATCTTATTTTTTATATTTTTTTACTAGAACAATATTATGCAACATGTCTATTTACTTTAAGTTGTTTTGTTATTGGAAATATTTTCTTAATAGTCAGTCAAATTGTGCACGTATATTATATTTAGATTTTAAAATGGTTACAAATTATTAATAAAACTAATAATGGCATCTTTAAAGCCTATAGATTGATTCTCAAGTATAATATTCAGTATAATATTTTAATATTCTTAAAAAAAACAAAATTATTGATTGGTTAAAGTGGGCCATGTGTTTTTTTTTGGTATGTACCATTAAAAAATTTCTTCTTTCTTTTGTACCTTATTTTTTATGTATTGTAGAACCCCAAGATAAAAATATATTGGTTTTGTATAAAGTAAAATCTAAGAATAAAAGTTTTCAAGTGTTTTGTCTTTAATGTATCATTTTAAAAATATTCTTGTCCACAACACTAGTAATAATTTAAAAATAATAGAAGGGTTAAATTCTAATTTTGAAACATGATGTTCTGAAAAAAATATGAGTTACTGATGAGGAGTAACTTCTTTTAAAGCTTTCTTAAGAAAATACTTAGTTTTGATCACATTGATAAGAATTATTTTTCGAACATAATTGATTATTGCTGCTTTAAATTGTATTCCTTTTTTTTCTTTCCCATTTATAATACGTAATTTTTTTTTTGAATATAAGTAAATTCAAGTATTTTTATTATTGTTAAAATATTTACTTGAATAAATTACTAACCATTTGAATTAGGTAGTATGGGCAAAAATATTAAAGATATTAAAAATAGGTAAATTATGGATTTCGGAATAATACATTTTTTACTAATATCAATGGAACCTTAACAATAAATGTAAGGTTATATTAATGGTTATTAAAACAATTTTTAATATAGAAATCTGTAAATATATCATATTTATATATTTGAATTTATCATTAGATAGTATACTATATTTTTAAAAGTAATTATGAAAATATTTTAATTTAATTAAAGTTGTATAAAAAAAACCCAAGTTATATTCTAGTTTTTTTTAACTATTCTTAATTTTGTAATTTCAATATAGTTAAAAAATTCTAACGTTTAATATAGATTGTAACTTAGAATACTAAAAATTTAAAAAAACAACTAAATGTTTTGAAAGTCTTAAATATTTAATTAATACACAATTTATAATGTTTGTTAACTCAATGTTAAAATTGAATATTTAATATTAAATAATTATATAAATTTATTAAAGCACATTAGGTAATAATTATTTATGTTCAGTTAATATTTCAAAGCTATAACTAGGGCCAGGATTAATATGGAAATGTATGTTCTTCTACAATTAATCTAGAATAATGAGATTATTATTGCCAATGTTTTATAATTTATAGATTTTATGGTTAATTATTTATTTTTTTCATATATTTTGCATATTTGAATAAAAATACATATTACTTGAATATTTCCATATAGTTGCATACATTTTCATATTCTACAACAGGGGTCTCCAACTTTTTTTTACTGTTAGCCAAATCTGAAAAAACATTTCTTCATTGCTGGCTTACATTTTTAAAGGAATAAGAAGATAAATAAATTGAAGAATGGATGATATATAGGTACCTACTAATATATTATTTTCAAAAAATAAATTATCTTGGGCAAGTGGTTCAAAAACGCTGGTGAGGCAGATCCAACCCATAGGCCGTAGGTTGGAGACCCCTGTTCTTTAATAATAATTATTATAATTCTATAATTATTCATTAAAATAGTCATATTTACATCTGTATAACTACCTAATATTAATTGTAAAAAACCCATTATAATGTACATTCATAAGTTATTGACGGATGACAAAAATTATTGCATTTTTTAGTGGTAAATTTATAAGTACCTAGACATGTTAACATTACATTACAGTCTATATACATATATTATAAAAAATATATTATGGAACACAGTATGTTGTTTTAGTTTAGTCTGTTCATTATCTTGTATAGTGTTTTATGTATGGTATATTTTATCTAAAAATTCTATTTTTTTTTTTTTTTTAATATACCTACTTTTTTACACATATATTTGGACTATACAGTCGATTCTCGATAACTCGAATTTCAAGAGAGGTAAAAATTAATTTGACTTATGTATTTTTCGTATTACAAATATTGCAATGATTGTATGAAAATTCCATAGGGACAAAAAGAAATTTGAGTTATCGAGACTCGACTGTATAATATTTTAACTCATAATTGTACTATTTATTAATTAGTAACAAAAATAATTTTGTATATTTTGTAGATTTTTATTGCATATAAATCCGGACCCTAGTTATACCTAATCTGACCTTATAGTCTTAGAATTTTAAAAATTAGCTTTTGGAAAAATAATGGTTTATATTTTATATTTATATAATAATGAACTGAAGTGAGTCTATAATGTATTTTATAGATTTCTCAAAATAACAATTAAGTAAATTCTTTTTATTATCATTAACTTTTAGAGAATTTAAAATACTTATACATCCTGATCATCCTATGTGTTCAATAATTTCTTACTCATCTAAATTATATTACAAGTACTTTTATGTATACATTTTAAATTATATACAATAATATATATAAATCCCTTCACTATGTAGTGTAAGTCACTGTTGACACTTGACTATTTACATTTCATATTATAATCAATTGAAATTTCATAAAAAATGTTTAAACTTAAGTTCTACTGAAAAATAAACTTTCATCTAGAAAATCAATTGTTAAATGTATAGAAAACTAATAATTTTTCATATTAATTTAAATTAAATTCGGTATATTAAACTCTGCAGATAAAGTATCTTTAAAATTGAATTAGGTACAAATATTGAAAAAAAATTGTTTTTGTTAACAATGAAAAATATATTGTATTAAAATGCATTATATTTTTTATTTCTGTTCTGTATTATAAGCCAAATGGAGTATTTAAATTCAAGCTTTAGTAGTAATAAACAATATGAATTTAGAAATAATAATAACACTTGTTTAATATTTTGTAGAAGTGAAATCAAATTTGAGATCTCTGGATCAATGGATGGCCCAAATGGAATTGCGATTGAAACCCAATTATTTTCGTATCAATTGGAACCGCCGTGAAATTAAGCAAAAAGCAGAAGAGCACAAGGTAAGATTATTTTATTATTATTATAGTTTAACAAATAACATTTTTAATTATCTTAATTTAATTTAATATATAATTACACCTAGATGTAAATATTAAGTAAAAAAACATAAAAAGCAGTATAGTTATACAAACATTTAGGTACGTGAATACACATATATGTTTTTAGTTATTGCATATTTAGTTTAATAAGAATATTTGAAATGAAACTTTTAGTGTTTGGTTAATAAAGACATTGATACCTATAAAAATCCAAATTGTCTGTTAAAGTCACATCTTGTATATACAAATATAAATTTATTGCTTATAGAAAATAATAAAAATAATTTATTAGGCGTTATATAGACATTTTATGTGAGTAGATGAAATTAATGTCATCTACTTTGATTTGTTACAGGGGTAAATTACTAACAATTAAAATATAATATAAGCGTTAATATTAGATACGAATTAAGAAATTACAATTACAATTACAATTCTCTGTATGAAATTTGTGTGCACTTCTATTGGAATTCGCATATTTTAAATTATTTTAAATAATCACTTACCTCAAGATAGATCCAAAAATTAGTTATAGGCTTATAGCATTCATGTGCATTTTTTCTTGTCTTCTTAACTAGGTAGGTACAGTAATTATAGGAAATACGTTTTTTTTAACTTCAAATCAATATAAAACACAAACAGAAGATTTATATTAAAAATCAATTATCACGATTACAATTCTTATTTCCAATGTATGGATTTAAAGTCATCTCGAATTTTATACAGTCTGTGTTGTCAATGAAATATTTAAAAAAGTCAAAAATTCATTACATTTTTTAAATGATTTTAAGTCGTTCAGTCGTGTCTATTATTTAGTGTGATATTGAATTTTAATTTGCAATATTGATGTTAAATTTAATGCTTGACCGTGGATCTTATTTGCGTTATTAAATTTCCGTAAGTTATTAAAGGAACGAAACAATAAATTGTGTTTGAGTGTTTCTGTTTACTATTACCAGTGAATTATATTTTAATTAGTAAAAATAACTTTTTATTTAAATAATGGTTTTGTATAATTCATTGTTGATTATTCGATATTATAATTTTTACTCGTAGACCGATAAACTATAGCTTTGATTTAAAATACTAGTATTATTAATGCTTATGTACAACCATTTATTATAGAATAGTCTATATTTTATAATCAATGGAATAACAATTAACACTATATGTATCCAAGTGTTATGAATAATACGTAATGTATCCTCGTTGTCCTCTTAGTATCAATTTGAACTATTATTTAAACTATTCGTAAACATCATAGTATTGTGTATATTATAATTTTAAAAGAATAAATTGAAATTTTTATAATAATTTAATTATATTCACTTTAATAAATACATTTCAATTCCAGTTAAAATGTTATAAGTATTTGAATTCTTTCAGCTAGAATATGGTTGTGTTTCGACGAAGCCGATTTACCGGTTATCTTTGCCTACCTTTTATGCTTTAGTATTATTTTTTTAATAAATATCGAAGTTATGGGATGAACTACTTTGCAAAAAAATAAATAAATTCTTTTCTAAGACTAATAGCGTGAAATTTAATAGGAATATATATATGAATTACTTACTGCTTTCTTAAATTGTTTTTGAGTTATTGTTGTTAAATTATTTATACTCTTAAAAAAATGTATAGATAAATGTAGCGATTAATTTAATATTGTTTATAGTGGGTTAATTATGTTTAATATTTTTTTGTTACTTTTCTTATTTTATCGCATTTTCGGTTTTTCATTTTAGTTGGCATTATTGTATACAATATTGAATCTTATATTTTACGAATTTTTTTTATTTTGCAGTTTTTTCTAGTTTTTAGACTTTTACATCTTACAATATTTTTATGTACATTAATTTATATAGGTTATCTTTTTATATAATTAAAATTACTTCCTATGTTGTAATGGAGTATGTATGTACATGTTGCAAATTAACGAATCAGGCACCTACCTACAAAAAAACGCATTATTTATTGAACTAGGTATATTTCATTACTAATAAAAATTTAATTAGTGTCGTATACAACTAAGTAATATAATGTATAGGTATTCAAAAATATATAACCATATACTTAATTTATTACATATGCAAATGATAATTATTAATTAAGTATTATTGTACCAAATTGAAATTATTTTATACGAATCCGAAATGTCATTGACACTGTATCATTATGTAATTAACGATAAAATATTTCCCCCCGAGGATAATTCCCGCAATTATGTTATGCGAATGCCTTAAAGGCCAAATCTGTTTTTATATTATGTAAGTGAAGAAACAATATCAAAAAAATATCTTCTGTGGATGGTCTCGTCATCTGTAGTTCGGTTGTTATTAGTTATAGTAGCTACTAGCTACCGAGTCTCTTCTTTGGAAATGAATCAAATCAAATCAATAGCATTGTCTTAAGAAGTTTTATACGGACCAATATACATAATAAACTCCTTAATTGGATCCGCACCAGTTCTTATTAACCCGCGTGCGACAATTTTAACCGTGTCTTTTTTATGTGCCCGTGTTAAAAACAAGATTTACTTTCTCTCGACGTATCACGTAAACCTCATTAAACTGCAGTATTATTTATTTACTTTTTAGTTACTCGTATTGAATTTTAAATTCGCTGTTTACTTCTAGAAAGTAGGTATATATAATGTAGATATAAATGTCAGAAATGACATTCGATCAGCTGATCGGGTTTTTGTGTACCCGCGTGATTTGAAGTTTGAACCTACGAGAAACATAAAACCGTGTCGGCGCACCGACCTAAGGTTATAATATAGTACAAACATTTACCCGATCTATTAAAACGTTCACTATCGCGATGTTCAAGTCTTCAAGGTTAATATCGTTAGATTCGGCCAAACCTGCACTCAGTGTCGTAGGCCTGCAGATGTATACGTTTACAGCGAGATAGTTCAGAATTAATTTTTCGTTGACGTTATAAGTGATTCTAATTTCAATTGTATTTACTGTAATAGCATAATCTGTACGTAGGTACAATACGTATGTGATTTACATAATTTTTGTATACTAAATCAGTACGTTGTTAAACCATTGCTAATTATGGTTATTATTATATTGTTAATAACAGTTTAAACAACTATCAAAGACTATCGGCCATCGGGACCACACTTCCTCTTTGCGTTACTCGGGTAACGACCGTTATTATAACCTATCGTTTAATTGCCAACATTGCCGCCCTAAGGTGTATAGGTATATAAAAATTAGAAATTACCGCGTTTAATATCCTTTTATATACAGTGTACTTTCGTAATACACTATATAATATGTATTTTAAATGATGTGCTTTATTTTCACTGGCGATAGTTGTAATGATGTACATATACCTACGTTAATTAACCGTTCGTGGACTTATGTTATTATGATATCTCACGCTATAATGTTTAGGTCATAACATATTTTTGTACCGGAAAACGATGCTCGATACCGTTGACTATGATGCATTTAACATCGGTATTTATAGTTTTAACAAAATTTTTAATGATTTTTCTTTAAAACGGATGTAAATTTAGCAACTTTATGTTTTTTCCGCTATTTATGTCCTAATATAAATTATAAATTTCAAAACAATACAATATATAGTACTTATAATACTTACCTTCATAATATATTCTTTATAACTGTCCAGTTCTACTCAAGCGATTATAAAAACATAGATAATTTTGATATATCTAAACAAATACTACTTGCTGACTTATTATACATATTTTATAATACACATTAAATTATACTATTTGGGTTCAAAATAATTTGTTCAAAAGTATAATTTAACCTAGCCAATATAACTTTTTTTGTATAGTTCAAATCAGATGAATACCGAATAATTGTTTATCTTTTAAATATTTTATAAATTAGACAAATCGCGTTAAAATTAAGGTAGGTACCTATATATTAATTGTTAGATAGTTTTAGTAGATATTGGCATTTATTTTATTTAATTCATTTCATTATATGATAATAATAATAATATAAAATATTTAGGTACTTATACATAAAATATAATTATTTATCATCTATTTTTCGAATGCTTCATATATTTTGTATTCGTCTATTGTTATTATATTTTATAACTCGACTACGATGGTATTGAACTTGATTCAAGGTCGTATACTTTCATCGCGAAGAGGCGTATAGTGTAGTTGTAGAAGTCAACATTTTCAGGCAAGATATAGGCTGGATGATTAATCGGTTTCTTCAATAGTCTAGTAACAAACACATTTTTGTATATTATGTTGTTATGCAGGCGTGCAATGAATAAATTCTATATAGTTATATTAATATAAAACTTAGTTACCGGTATCTTTGAAAATGAGTTTTATTATATAATATCGTCGTATTATACTCGTATATAATATTAGGTATTACTGCAGGTCTATGATGTACGAGTCATTTTTGGCTTAGATTAAGTTGGTTCCAAAACATTTAGATAAAATTCTTAATTATTTAGAAGCATATATGTATATATACGCATCAAATACTCAACACCTAGCAAGTAGATATATTTTAAAACTTAAAATGTCAAATGATTTATTTTAAATAGTGACTAAAGACGTAGTTATTTTCCACCTGTGCCAAAAATTTAACATTCATATAATAAAGTTTCTGTTAAAAAAAATAATTATAATAATATATAGCTATTACCTACGCAATATCTTATATTATAAAATATTTAATACAAAACATCGAAACACTTTGTAATTGGACGCATAATCATTTTCATAGCTATTATTTTGTTATTTCTTAATTTTAAAGAATTCTAGATATAATAATTTGATCAAATTTATAAAATGTATTCGTATCTAAATAGTAGATAGGTACATAAGTAAGGACTTGTTATTTTTTATGTTGAAATAATTGTATAATAATTAATCTATACGTGACATTTAATTTGTCATCATTAGGTATATTGTTACATTTCACAAAGACAACTATAAGCTCATTATAATTCTTGAAGTGTCTGTTAAAATGATTGTACATTGCATTTCTACTTATACTAAACTATATAATTATGATTAGTATAATTTGAAATAATTGTTACCGACTTGCTTACAAATTTGAAAATAATAATATGTAATGTTAAAGGTGTGTTAATTCGTCGTCTTCTGATTATATAGTTCTTATAAAAGATGAAATATAATCATTACTTCGGTTATAGAATATGTTACAAATATCGATGTATAAAAATTTCAAATTTACTAATATATTGTAATATTAATACAGGTATATATTATTACCGTGGCATATTATATTACCACCAGATATAGTAGTCATACCTATAGTTATAACTTATAACCGTTATAATTAAAAATTCCAATTTGTTGTTGAAAATGATCGATTTTAAAACACTTAAAATTTTTTCAAAAACAGTATATCAATAATATAATTTTATATTTATTATACTTAAACTTTAAATATTTATAATTCATTAATTACTTGCGAATTTCGATTTTTATGTATTGAAATACTTAGAATACCTATATGTTTAAAATTCTACCTTGTCATTCAAAATAGTAAAAAAACTTTAAAATTATATTGATAAAAATATTTTTAAAAACATTAATAGATTTCGCAATAATGAATGTTGTTTCATAAATGATTCGCCTTGTATAGCTCAAATTAAATTTGATGGGATATTAAAATAATAAAATATGTATGAACTTCTGGACTGCAGTTATTATATGTTGTGTGACTAATTATTAACGAAGTGTGTATATTTATATATATATATAATATATATAAGGAACATGTGTTATTCTATGCTTACCTATATGTATAATGTATACATATATATGTATATATTCAAGTTGAGAAAATAAAGTAATCGACGTGTGTGCTAACAAAAGCCTACAACGAGAGAGTGCGGAGAGGGTTTTTTACTGTGTCCGCAGAATAGATTCGATAATAATCAAATAATAATAATAAAAAATTATAATCAACAGATACTTTATTAGAGCCAACTGCAGAAGTGCAGACAATGGCAACACATCTCGTTTGGCGCTATGCGCTGCACAATGGTACCCAACACACTCCCTTCCATGACTATAACATAATATAAATATATACTAGTATAGGTATTCTGCGAAACGAGTTACACTAATGTGATGAGAGGTTGAATTATAATAACCGCGATGACTGCTATTATTATTATTGTTGCTGTGAGAAATTATTTCGTTTTCATCGTGTATAATATATAGGTATATATTTATAAATATGACTTCTGACACGATTTCAATTACCTCTTATCCTTTTATAATGGTGTTCCGACAAATTTGTTTTTTTTTTTTTTTGTTTAATTGTATTTATCGAGACGGAGGAAACTTCTGCACCTTGATGACGCGGCGCTGCAATATGTTCCACAACGCGGAAAATCTCGTTAAATTTTCTGTTTGCAAAATTACGATTAGAATAAACGGTTTCTATGGTTATCTAACAGCCATTAGTAGTTTAATAAGATATTATTCTGCCTTAGTTGTAAGCGTCACCATAACAAATAACGATATTATTTTTTATTAACACCTATACTATACAGTATATTTGTTATCGCACCGTCCGGGCGACAGAACTCTATTGCTTTATTTTACATTTTAGTAAAAAGAAATATTTCGTGTTTAACTACACCGCCGTAGGGATAAAATTTAACTATTAAACATTACTGCGGTATGGTGTTATCAAGAAAAATGTTATAAGTATATTTACATATCGCCGCTGTAGGTAGTGGATCTCATGACCCATACAATGTACTTATTTAATTTAATTTAATTTACTATAGTTAATACTAGTTGCCACTAGGTACTATTATTATGACTGTAAAATAAAATAATGAGTTAGAGAAACTTTAAATAATAATAATGTACTGTCATTACGCCAAATTTGTATATTCACCTTCCTAATAGCTATTATTATGAACAAAAAACCTTTTTGACAAAAAAGTAAAATTTGATAATTATACTTTCTATATTAACACTATCAATATATATATATATATTAAATATATATTTTTTTTCTATTCACTTATGTAAATGTTGTATTTAGGCATAATACTGTACACCTTTACGTTTTTTGAAAAATTTATTTTAAGGATGGCGTTAATATCGCCCACAAGTGCATTTAATTCTAATAACGGGTTGTCGCTTTTATCTTCTTTATGTATAATTAGTATAAATATATAATATATACAGTACCTATATTATTCTGTTTGCATTTTATTTTTGTACACACCTGCTTGGTTAAGATATAGTCTATAGCTGCTATAGG
Source organism: Aphis gossypii (assembly GCF_020184175.1). Lineage (NCBI taxonomy): Eukaryota > Metazoa > Arthropoda > Insecta > Hemiptera > Aphididae > Aphis > Aphis gossypii. The sequence continues at coordinate 4,986,294 of NC_065532.1, forward strand.
TGTATAAGTAGGTAACTCTTATATTATACTCTTTAGTACTCTTATAATACAATCTACCTACAATCCACCTAGCTGTTGAATTTTAAAATGTACCTACGTATTTGTATATCAATATAATATACTAATACATAATATTATAACGATGACAGAGTATGTATGTTTGAAACCGCTAATTTCAAAAACTACTGGCTCCTCAATTTCAATTAAATTCAGTAGACTCTTTGAGACTTGGAGAGTTAACTTATTTGTTCAACCTCATAGTTGTAGTATAAGATAAATCACCAAGCTCATGCATGAATTTCGTTTTAGTTCATGAAAATCGAGTAATTTTTTGTTAGCGTATATATATTATATTATAAATTCAAAAACTACTAGACCAATTTTGACGAAAATTGCATAGATTATCATTAGAGATATATCAGGCATTTTTAGAGAATATGTTGAACCAAATTTGAAAGTATATACAAAGTACCTACCTTTAATCTAATCCACCACGGGCGTTTTACCCTTCTCGGTCAAATTAGTTCACAAAACAAGATATTTGAAAAATGTGAAAAAAAGATTTTAACGAAGACAAGTACAACGAATCACTCTATAACCAATGCCCATATATAACTTTTAACCTAACCTACATATTATATAATATAGGTGTTATATTATAATTTAGTTTCACACTAAGATTTCCTTATTTTATTTCGTGAAAACGAAACAACACTAGGTATTTTAAAGTTTTCTAAATTAATCCGCGTGGGATATCCTGTGTATTATAATGTGTATTATCAATTATGTATAATGTATGCTTGTTTGTGAACTGTGCGCTTTCCTCGTCTATATACGTTATCTACGTGTTATACACTTATTCTTAACGTTTCAAAATCTTAATTGTAAAAACTACCTTTTTTCCTATTCAATTTTAAATCATTCAAATAGTAGTATCTTTGAGTTATCTGATGTTATTGTTGACGTGTCTACTATAATAAATGGACTGATATTCGCGTAAAAGTCTATCAATAGAAACTCAACGTCTCATAAAAAATATTCCATTGTTCAGTATCTTATTTGCCATCAATGAAATTGGTAACTTTTTTTATCACATATATAATAATACTATCCTCACATCATATATATATATATAAAATGTTACATTGTACCTATGATCTTGACGATTTCGCTTAGATTATTTTCACATCCATTTACATTTGGTCGCAGTTTGCTCAAACAAAAGAACCATGATTGTGCAAAGTGGCTATTATGTATACTGATTTTATGAATTGGTAATCGAAACATATAATATATTAATAAATCACGAAAAAATTATGTGGACGACCACTGTTCTCTCTTTGACCTATTATTAAATTGACCAATAAGTGTAGCTAGTTAACTGTTCCATTAAATTTTTAGTTTTAGTTGTAAATTAATTATATACAAAATATGTATATCATCGGTAAACTCTGTAATCATCCATAGATTTTCATCCCATGAGAAAAGAAAAAGTTTATTTAAAAATTTACATTAGTTTATATCTAAGCACACACTAGATATAATCATAGTGTTGACAAATAAGTATGAGTATAGAAACTTATACAAAGCCCTACCAGATGCAAATCTTACAATTCCGCCTACTCGTCTGACGTCAACATCACATAGGTTTACAACAAAATAAATTCTTCATCACTATTCGCCATGGTCGTAATATGTTCGATGATCTTAAGTACAAAACTTTATATATTTATATTATGCGAAGGTTTTTCATTTCTTTCTCACAATCTATGTATTTTTTATTTCATGATTATAGAAGCATGAATGCTTTTTTTTTTAATTCAATGTATCGAATATTGAATAAAATATTAATTTTTTTATTATTACTAAAAAACAACATGAGATGTGCTCATTTTAATTAATAGAAACATATATTTAAGAAAAATCGGTGTAGTCGCATATTTGAATGGTTCACTTCGTGTGCAAACGGTAAGTGAGTACTACCGTCTGCAAGCACACCGCGCGCTCGCTCGCATGTTTTTGAGACGATGATTTTCCCTACGTTGATCGTATCGCGCGGCCGATGCTGCAGCGTGTACCTATCACGTATTCGCGTACCGTGTAGTTAACAACCAGCAATAGGAATCGGATTTGTTTCACGTGATGGTAAACGTAATAATATTACACGCACGACGGTGATTTACAGTTCATTCCGTCTGTATGTGTATCTCTCTCCACACACACACATACACACACAGGCTAAAGTAGAATAATAATAAGAATAATCGATAACCGCGGCCCGAACAGAGTATGTATATGAATATAATGTCGAAGTCTTACCGCTGCAGCGAACACCTCTCGACACAATATCCGGATATAATATATTATGATCATAATATTGCAGGTTGTATGCCACCGAGTGGTAATTTAAAAACAACCATCATATTATATTATACACGCACACGAAATTCTGCTCTAGTGCCTACCTTTATAAACATAACAATATTCGAGAAAAATATGCAATCGGGTCATTGTAACGGAATTTTATTCGACGCGGTCTATCATTATACGATGATAATGTACATTAATATATAATATTATATTATAATGTACAAATATAGTTGTTGGTGGACGATGGTTTATAAACATCCGGACCCGCGGTATACGGTACATCATAGTATTGTAATTTCGCCCGAGTACCTTGCATTGTTCTCGCAGAAACCGACCGCGGTGATCAGTCAGTGTAAAGAAAAAAAACGAATTTTGTTTCCTCCCAAACACGCATAGTCGTCCCGAACTTGCAGTTTAAGTATTCAACTCTGCGCTGGAATAATATTTTATAAACCGCAAATAACGAACCTAATCTGCAATGAACGAGAAATGCATCGTTTTGTAATAATGTATGAATAATAATACTGAATGATTCACCAAACATGCTCACCCCTTTTTTTCTTCAAATATGTAGTTATTAAAAATATAGATCTAGTATTATCATATAGGTACTAAAGTAGTATAAAAATTTCAATAATTTTAAAATATAGTATTTATAAGTATACTTCAGAATTAAAAAAAAAAAAAAAAAAAAAAAAAAAAAACAGAATTGGAATAGATTCTTTATTAAAGGAATAAATGATGGTGAACGTGTTCGGTGTATCACCCAATATATGAATAATTATGCATGAAACTGGAATTTTCTATCGAATCGTCGTCACCGCAGTGAAGAAAGTCATAATATTACACTAAAAAATGCATTATTATTAATTATAAAAAAAATATTAGTAGTAGTAAATTCGTCCAGACTGTAGGCCGTGTCAAACCGTAAATATGTGTACCTACCTAATCATCATTTAGTTCGTCTCCTATTGAAACTCGCCAGAATTGACGTTTTTTGTGCGTACATAATTTGTATATTTATCATAATAATTTCTATCTCCTGAACGGACACGCAATTCACGGACGATTATTATTCCGTATTGGCGTAGAGAAAATAATTTTTTTATATATATTTATTTTTTACGAATGAGAAATCGGTTTACGACATTTTTAACAATAGCTTTTCCTTGTCGGCAGCTGTACATAAACGAGTATAATATAATGTATATTATGAATATTTTATCGCATATGTAGTTTTCAATAGAAAATAATAATAATATTGTTATTTTTTAGATCGAAACTTTTATGTTTGCTTTAAATTGCAAATTTTATTATATATACAAAGGTACATAAAAAAACAACAACATATATGTTTTTCAGACAGAATAAATTTTTCAGTTTGGAAATAATCCTCCGTTAAAATTATTATTGCACGCCTACATTTTAATTAAAAATCAATAAAAAATATTAGTCAGTTATTATAATTTACATATATAGAATAGTATAATTTAAAGTAATTGATTTATATTAATTAAGTTTTAGGAACCTGTTGTTAATTTATATTTATTATATTTTGATTGACGCTTGCTAATTGTTATTGTACTTAATTATTATATAGTATTATAAACTACAGTTTGGACTGTTTGGAGTATTTAAATTGATACATTTTATGTTTAGATTTTTCATCTTAAAATGTCTTTTCAGTTTTCACAATATGTTTCAGACGCCTAAAAATATTTTTATCCCTGGATTTTCAGGTTCATATATAAAAGATGCGATTACTTAAAATTTAAAACATTTAGTTATAATTTTTATTTCGTTTTATTTTATATTCACTGCACTGGAGTAGATCATTATAGGCAATTTTACTAGTTTTGTTTTTTGTAATTTCGATTGCTTTTTTTCGATATTATTTTTTTTGGACCATAAAAATTCTTTCTATTGTTCGTCGGCAGACAACACTATTCACATCATATAAGTACCATATAGTTTGAGCACATTCCTCGACATGCATAGTCGGTTACAAATAAACATAATATATTGTTGTATTATATATATATATGAATCATTACCCGTTCGATAAATCTAAAATTTCCTTTTTACTCTATGAAAAATAACGGTACATACTATCAAAAGTGTTTATGTTGTACATGATTTTATTATAATATGTACAATTTGTTTTATAATTTTACATATAAAAGCGAGCAAATATTCGTTTATACTTAAAATTTGAACAAATTTAAATTATTCATATACATTGCATTTTAAATGATTCTCGTGTACGTAATGTATTTTTTCATTGCATATATTACTCCACTATATAATTTTAAGACTAAATGATATAAGCGATAAACCTCTCTCAATACCTTTCTATGATCTTTATATAGCTTTATAAACACCTAAAAAATGTACTTAAAATGCCATGTTTTGTTGGATCACGTAGTACGTACGATTATCATTGTCAATATAGTATAGGTAATATTATACATTTTTTTAAAACTTTAATATTGACACACGTAACTCACTATAACATACAAAGATATATTATATCGTATATCACATTAATCAAAAAATAAAATCCTTCTCGACACCATTGGTTGAAATTTTGTTTGCTCGACTGAAAATTAAGAAGAATTGATTTTTCTATTGTTTTAATTGTAAATATGTAAATAAATATTTGTATCCGACTGAGGGTTGATCAATTTTTTTTCTTAACGCGTGGTTCTTCTCCTTGTTTAGATATAACTGTTTGTTATTGTTAATACTTAGTCATCACGTTTTGATATCGGGAACACATTATATATAATATATAAAATAGCAGCTGCAGTTGTCCTTTGTCCATTTTATTTATTAAATCTCATTTTTTTCCCTGCAGGGGTATAACGAAGTACAGTTTATGCCCATGTACACACGATTTATATAAATTTACCATTTAGAATACCACGTTATTATTAAAATGTCATACATATTTTTATACAATAATTATAATATATATTATAAATAACATTTTTAATCAGAATAAACATCGATCCCGTGAATTCATATCGTATTACCATAAAATACCATGAATAGTATTTAACGTGATATTATATCATTTTATTATAATAATAAATCGTCGTGTATCGTTTTAAAATTATATTTTTGTTAACTTTCGATTGTTTATCATACATCGAATATTTAACTTGAATTTACATAATAAAATATTGCGATTTCTTTCTACTCCAAAGTCTTCATTTTAAATTTAAGTATGTATTTTTTTAGTTTTTACCATAACAGATAACGTGTAGATAATATACAGATATTATAATATTTTACATCATTGCTATAATGTTATAGAATCGTGTATTATGTGTCACAATAGTAGGTATACGAATATCATTTCCTGAATCGTGTTATAAATACGTTTCAACTACTCGTTTTAAATCGACTGAACATTAAAAAAATTTATCTTTGAATAATCAACTTTTTGTAATGTGACGTATAACAATACACTTATAAAATATTGTAAAAAGTGCTGACAGTCTTGAGAGTATACTAAAATTTTCGACTGCTAGCATTTTCCTTGAAAAAACCGAACGACGATTTCGTATTCGTTTGTATAATAGCACTAGACACAATATTACAATAATATTATGATTATATTTTTATCTATATTACTTTTATTTTTTAAAGTTTATATTTTCCATTGTTTTCTGTGAGTAAGATGTTTGATCTAATATTCTAACCTGGTTATCTGATTTTAAATCAATTTTTGAATTAAAAATGAATTCTTATTTTTGTATGCTTAGAAGTATAATACATAAAGCTAAATTTTTCAAAACATCTATTAGTATTTTGATTATAATGTTTTTTAATTAAACTATATTATATAATATATATACTAACTCTGTAGAACTTATACATATATATACTTACTAATTGTCGTTTAATCAGCTTTAGTTATATATAATATACAACAATCTAAATTTCATTAAGTTTCCTTCTTCATTTCTCAAATAATAGGGATATATGATTGTACAATCATTTTTATATTTTTATAGATTTTGATGTATCAGGACACCTTACAGTAACTTAGTAACTTATAAAATATTTAAAGTATTATTAGTTATTATATATCTGTGCACTAGCTACCTCAATATATTAATATATTTAATACGGTGTATATGGGCTTATCACAATCGCATACACCTTTCATCTTTGCTTTTATTTTTTTTTTTTTTATTCTTAATCTTTTGAATTCTCACGATCACCGTCTCGACAGCATGCACATTGCACATATGCACTATGTACCTACCCGCTGCAGCCATTAAATATATACATAAGTGTACGCATTGGCGTATAGAATAGAGCATGCAAATGTACAACGGCCATCGTCGTCGCGGTTGTAAACGTCTTTGGCTTAATGATAATTGTTCGTGTTCATGCACGCACGCGTGTATATATAACATATATTTATATATGTGTGTGTGTTCTAGGTACATGTGTGTCGGGATAACTTCACAAGAGGAAAACGGTTTTCTTAAACTTTCACATTATACAGGTAGTAGGTACCTAGTACCTAGTTCAGAGTCTCTTCGGTGTTATTTTCGTTTATTACGTTTACGCATATATCTGATTCGATAAGATTATGCATCTCTCTAAAACCGATACTCGAGTATAAAGCACTATACGCTATGCGAAGTGTCTCGCTGACGTCTTTTTCATATAAAGGATCCCCTATTATATTGCTTATAATCTATTTATTTGAAAACCAATTTTGTTCCTTTAAATAAAGGTTTGTTCTGTAAACGTGTGCAATAAAACTAGAAGCAGAATCTATTTTTTCAAATATAAACTAAAGGATTGGAACTAAAAACCATAAAAATTCTAAGTCCTCTGCACCTGATCCTTAAAGTTAGTCACAGTCATAGACATATACAGTTATAATTGCTATGTATAATTGCCATTTTTCGGTCTTGGTTTACAGTTTTACACTTATTTCGTGTAGCAACTCATTATTATTATTATTGTTGTTGTATAATGTGGAAATGGCGAATGCAAACAAAAAATAGCATTTTATACTACGACGCGGAACGTTTTTCCGCTTTTCTGCGCAACTCTTCTGCGGACTGTTTTTTTTCGGTGTGCTGACGCCGTAAAACTAGAAATTTTCTCATCGTTATATATATCCAATAATGGTATAATATTATACGCGTTGATGGTTATAAACTTATAAGTATACCTATATAAAATAGTGACTATGTATAATATGTATATAATATATTATTATATAATAACTAGCAATCGAACCGAATAAGTCGTCGCGAACGAACAATAGGCCATTGTTTTTTCTTGTTTAATAGATCTTTTTAATCAACACCACCGTGTTCTTATTAATTAATATTTCGTACTCCGCGTGCTTTTCGATCCATACAGACCCGCGGTAAATGTTTCTACTTATATCTATATATAAGCGTGTATTGCGTGTATAATCGATTTAGGCTGTGGACGACGGCGGTGGCGGCGTTTCAATAGGTACAAGTAGCGTATTTCTGTAGTCTGCTGTTACACAACAGACTGCACACATTTTTATCAGACTGCACAACCGTACAATAATAATAATATACTACACAGTTTCAGTATTATATTTTATTATTTTTTTTGGCCGAGATATAAAAATTATGTTTGTATACTTAAGGGGAGGTCCTAACCACGAATGTTGTCTACTCGTCTCCCAACAATCGTACAACAAAAATGATTTTCATTCATAATATTATTATGATATAATATTGTATTATTGTGAGTATTATTATAATAATATTACAGTTAATTAATCTTTTATCAAACTTAAAGATATAAACGGTAACTGTTTGTCGGCTTTTTACGATAGTACAATTTTTGTGTGAGTGATTTAACTGATGAGTGATGACTATATAGAATATTACAGCTTAAAATGCTTATAGATATCTTCCTTAAAAATTTAAAGCAGTGTAAAAAGTCTATGTGGAATCACAGCTAATGTTTTTACATTTAAGTTTGATAGATGTATTCAACTAAACTAAAGCTACTGCAAACAACACAAAAAATTGGTTCGACCGTATGCAGAATGTTGTATGTTTATATTGTTTATAACAACGAGAAAATAACACAATACATGTATGGGTGTCCGTGGGTGAGATGTTCTTTATAAACTATACTTTCAAAAGCTTAGATTATTTACCCTAAATAATTTCTAAACTTGTTAATTATTTTATATTAGTATATCAATTTAAATATTCAATAGAAATATTCTAAGTATACTGGCAATAGTATATTTGTGATATTACATAAAATTATCAAACACTTAAATAATTTTAAAAAAATCTTGTGCCTAACAATTCTTGGACAAAGAAATATATGTCTAGAATATTTTAATATTATCGTCTGAAAATAATCGTATCAGCACATTAAAACTAATTAGATAATTCCAAAAATTTGAATTTGAATACATTTACAATAATATAGTTACCTATTGTATAATCGAAATTCGATGAGCATAGAGCATGCTTAAATGCTTGTTTTGTATAATATATAATATAATGTACAAATATTATGCTTATAATCTCAAATTGAATGATTCGCGAATAATATTTTAATATTGTTATATAGTCTGCTACAACAGCACATTTTAATGCTACTAAATTACGCAATATAATTATACATCTATTTATGTTGCGCTATAGTATGATGAATTTAAAATAAATGGCAGCTATGCCTGCATCATTTTAATAGCAGTGATTTCTTCGATTGAAATATATTATATAACGATTCGGTCCATTCGGTATTGAATATTTCCGCAATCTATGATAAAGTATCACTAACATTTATAATATATCATAATATATATATCTGCACGTCAATATTTTATTTATTTAATAACTGAATATATTTGACTTGTCATTTATTTTCCTATACTTGTGACATATGGGTTGATATTTCTTATGGCAATTGTTGACTGTCGGTGGTAAACAGTACACAATCTATGAATACAATCATAATATTTATTCAATATAATGCTCTAAAGTATAAAGTACAGTAAAATATAAATATTAATAATATGATAGATTGTAAAATTATAATGCATAAACATTATAAATTTATAAACCATATAAAGATGGATTTAATTAACATATAAAATAATACAGTTTAAACATGTTAAGTGCATGATATCAATTTTCCCGTTAAACATAAACAGATACAAAGATACGATGATAAAAAATGAAATTAATATGATATAAAGTCATCACGAATTTTGACACAAGACAAACAAATATATTATAAATTAAAATTACATAATATTCATGTGTTTATTTGGAGTGGGTTTTATGTTTGGATAAAAAATGTTGATGTCTTCTATAATACAATTCAAATGTATCTAAATATGTATTTTGGTTTTTATATTGTACAAAAGCTGTTGTCTTAAGCTCAACTTTTGGACTAATATTCCCATCAATAAAATAAAAATAAAACTAATTACAATATATTGTGTTCGAGAAAAAAAAATCCAATTATGTATAATATATTTCTTGACAAAGTATCTTCACTGAGAGGTCTCTTCAATGTGTTATTCCTCTGCTGTATATTATTATATCAGTTTTAGCATATTGTTTAAACTGTTTAAAACTGAAGCAGTTCCTAGATTTATAGTAAAGAATTATATATGTAAAATATACGTGTACCTATATACAGTAGAAAACAAAAAACGTAAGTTATTAATTATTATTATTTGAGAAAAAACAGTAATTAGAAAATATGTACAAACTTATAAGCACTGTGTAATGTCTGATAACCATATGATAAGCAACAGCCGTAGATTTTTCATCATAGCAGCAGTATAGGTACACTATAGTTATATACATAATATAGTTGCATAAGACTTTCTCGCGCGAAGTAACGATGCATGTTCGAATCTGATACAGTACAAGTCAAAATGACTCGAACGATTTATCCGGTCGGTTTATTGTATTATTTATGTGTTTTTTATTTATTATTATTATTATTAACGTATTTTCTCCACGAGAAAATAATTTACGATTATACGAATGTATAATGAAAATACGGAAATGGTTATGAAACAATAACGATTTAGTTATCACTGCCGTTACATATAATGTATAGTCACATTTAAAGTCTTAAGTCATTAGAGCCTACTAAAATAAATATACTACAGCATACATTCATGATTATCATACATATCCGAATAATGTCTAGTCTCACAATAATTTTAAATCGAAAATCGAAAATTGTAAGTTACAACTATATATAATATAGTTATAATACGTAAGTTATTAGCTATACCCAGCTATAGATGCAGGCTCGTCTTTGGATCATTTTTAAAAGGATTGGGGTGTAATATTATTATAAGCTTATTTATTTAAAAAAAAAATTCAAACATATGTTGTGTTATGATAATAAAAAAATAAATAATTTTTCATATGACATAATGTGAGTGCCACGTCACCCCTCACCACAACAAGTATATATTATTAAGAATAGCTATAAATATATGTATTACAAAAACAATAAAAAGTAATTTATACACTCTTTGGGGACTACGGCGTTTTCGGAAGTTATCTAGTTATCTAGCCATACATGTATGATGTATAGACATTAAAGACCCATATAGGCCGAACAAAATTCAATAAAATTCAAACCCGGTTAGTCTGAACCTTTTATTTAAATGATGTTTAATACTCGCGATGTTCCAATTAGGACTTTCCAGAATGTTTCAATAGAACCTTTATGGTGGGTAATATTAACAAGTTTATAGTATATCATATTTAAAAAACGCAGTCTTATCCGGGCAAAGCTTACACATAAAAAGTTATTTACGGATCAGGCCGTGCGGGGCATCAAAAAAAAAAAAAAAAAAAATTAACCATAACCAGGCCGAACTGCAAATTGTCGACCCGTATACTACATTACTACAGACCTTTAATAGATATATAATTTATTCACCATTAAATCAATATTGTTAATTAATAAATATATAAGTATAATTTTCTTCGATTTTAATTCTCAAAATGAAAACTATATTATATTCACGCTTTCTATGATTTATAATCTTGCGTAGCATTGGTATATTATTATTATTATTTTTTTAATTCACCACGATCAATTATTTTTGCTGAAGGTCGCTTTTTAGAAATTCTATATAATGTTTATTGAACTGGCATTTGGCAATCGGTATCTACTGTCTAGGTACCTATACAGTATATACAATGTATACGTATAGGATAAATATTATTATTTATTATTATTATTATTATTTCTACTCGTATTGTGTGTGTGTTTAATCTCTATCAGTCACACTCGGATTGACGGTCACGTATAGCATAGACTTCGGGTAGTCATTATTTTGTTCCCGGAGAAAACGAGTTAATCAAATTCATAAACCGCACAGGTACGATGTTGGTGTTTAATAACCGTTATAGTTGTACAAGTTTTTATTAAAAATAGCTAACAATTAATTTTTAAAAATTACTAAAACTTCAATGAACGAGACAACACCTACAACCATATAGATGTTTTAATAATTATACTTTGTTTAATCGTATATAGTACGAGTATATGAGTACTTACACGTTTTATTTACATTGTTACCAAAGTTTATGTAAAATTACCGAAAAACTATTAAAATTAATTCGATTTTTTACAAATTATACAATAAATTATACAAAAAAAAATCCTTCTTATTTCTGATGAATATACGTATCTATATAATATAAGTGTAAGTAAGATAAGTATATAGGTTCCGTGCTCGGCCATTTTTTTTTTATTTTTTGATATAATTATCCGATAAGTCACGTAGAGACGAGAGTTGTATTCCGGATACGAACGAAACTTGTTTTCTTTGCCATATTTTATCAGAATCTTCAACATCTTGCGTGGTATAGCTGAGTATAAAGCTGGTATACCACGTAACAATTACAATGCCGATACCGCGATAATGTTAAATTTCTACTCGTGGATAATATGAACTACATAGTTTACATGTCTGACAAGTTTGTCATGAAATCCATATAGTTACAATACATATCAATAATAACAATAACGGTTAAGACTAAAGAGTAATGTTGAGGCGTTTTTCGCCAATAATAGCTGTATATAATAATACTATTACCTATATAATTTATTTTTGATAGATTATTTGAAATATTCTCCTCAATTTTAACTAGAGAAAAATCGATTACCATTTGGTTCATACTACATAGTGATAAAGGTTAATTTTATGTCAATTTTAGGTTTTTTTATTTACTTAGTTTATGGTAATTTTTGATGCCTTATTCTGAACCTCTATTGATTTGCAGAACCGTCAATAGTGCATTTAATTATCGAGTTTTTATTATTTCGAGTTAAGATAAAAGAAATGGCAAAAAATTCTACGAAATTGGTTGACCCTATACTCGACTCTTTTAAACAATATAATATATTATATATCGTTATCTAGCCATAAAAATATTCAAAGAAATATTTTTCCCTGGAGTACGTACGTACGTATATTATGTATTATAATGAAATTAAAATTTCTTACTATAAGTTAAAACTTACGTACATAATATGTTTGTATACCTACTATTAAGTATAATATATACCTATAGCTATAAAAACATTTCTTTTTCTTTAAAAAATCAACCGGATAGTGTTAGAAAAAAATCGTGTTATTGTGTATTCATATATGCAAATCATTTCAAACTTTTCTAACGATATACTTATAATAGATATATTTTTGTGTTCATTTTAATCTAGCTGCAAGTATTATAATATATAATAATGCACGTTAATATAATAATAATCTAGATGTCCAACTTTCACGCAATCGCACGTATATATTATATCGAAATATAGTTCTTTAGTCTGTATTATATACTCCATATACATAATTTAATAATATATATGGTATAATAATCATCCCGCAGACGTGTTTGAACTCGTAAGTGAATAATCGCCGCGTGTATAGAAGGACGAGCGTATATAGTATTAAAATGTGTGGCGAGCATTATTATAATATTATGTACAAACTTACTGGTCTCTCTCCACTCTCTCCAGTGCTATATAAGACTATTATTCCTATATAAATGTTTAAGAATATAATAATATATGTCTAAGGTCTAAGTCACCGCGGATACCTGCGACGCGTATACTTATTATGTATATTATGTGTGTTTATGTCTTAACGATCCTCCCGCGCGTATATTATATTTATATATATCGAAAATATAATAATATCACAAACCGTAATATTATTATCGTTCATTAACAACGTGACCGTTTGTTTATTATAATAAGCACTACATCGTTAACCGTATGTAAGATTTATATATGAATAAATATATGTATTATATTCTTCATTAAACTATCGCGTGATGATATTGTACATTATAAAATTTTACTATATATATCTATAATACGTTGTACTCTATACGTGTTCGGTGATGATGACTGACGCGCTTGGGCACGTGTGTGTACACCAATATATAAGTATACAATAATGACAACGACGTATGTCCGGTACGCACACATGAAGACTTTAGTATCGTAATGATCTCTTTGATAAATCGTCCGAAAACTCGATCGAACTTTCACTTTCGTGAAATGAAACCGACGAAATAAGTCGCACGCCATATACCTATACCTTTAACTGAAATAATGACCGACCGACCAGGTCACATCGCACACATCGATCTTATATTATTATACTATATAGTATATTATATATAGATCCACCCAGTACTTGAGCATTATGACTTACTACTATAATATATAGTAGATAGCTATATGTTTGGTCAAAAAGTTAGTAAACGCGATTATAATATACAGTTATTAAAGTTTTTCTTCGCCTAGTAAATCGACTATAATTTGTTATTTACGCGTTGGACATTGCAGACTTATTATATGATAAAAACAGTATTATATAATATTATAGCATCCCGCGATTTAGAGTTCAATTATTATTTATCTTTAAAAATCTCTAACTTAACGTGCTGTACACAGTTTAAAATATTATGTGTACACTGTACAGGATGGCTCACCACGTTTTTAAAATGTTATTTTGGAGAATTTTTATTACTCTATTGTAGAGTATACTATTATTTAACTATAGAATTTATATACTATATTATATTAGTAAGCTATTAAAACATTTAATTTATACAGAATTGTAATCTATATGACTACGTGTAAACGTTTTAAAAGTTGAACTAAATATTTTTTTTATGGTTGAAAATATCGCATTTGGAAGCGGTGGCCATGGAGAACGATATACATAAACAATAAATTGCATTGTAATGTTACACTGGTAAAAAATGACTATAATATCAGCTATTGAGTTTATTATAATATTCACATAATTATAGTGCGTTGTTATGGGAGTTTTAAAATTTAGTCAAACAGGATGACCGCATGATGGGTAGGTAGAGTTTTATAGCAACGGTGTGTGGGTATACGTGTAATACGAAGACACATATAGATGCACCCTGTAAATACATTATATTCGGTACATCACTATTATACGTATGTGCACTGTTATATACAGTCTTGACCTTGCTCGGCTTTGTCAATCGTGTGTACATAATATACGGTACGTTTACACATATGCTGCACAGCGTGTATACTCTACCCACTTCACACTCGCCCGTGAAGTGAGAACCACTGAACCCGGACGCGGACCCGAAATTGTACTTAAACGATAAAAAAGAATAATATATACGCGCGTTTCACGTCGCGCCGCAGTCATCTATATAAAAGTGGTTTTATTTTTTTTGTCTCATATATTATTATTATTATATCAGCTATAGGTGTAGGTATATACACCGTCCGTATATTATATCTGTACAGTGTACGTCGAATGTCTTAAGGTTGTCTTCTGGATGATTGACATTGATTTCGTGTCGTCGTATAACACGGTATTATAATATTATGTGGACATTCTATATAGCTCCTTTTTATATAGTTATGTATAAAGCCTTGGCGATAAAGGTTGTATCTATAAGTATGTGTATAGTTTGTCGCATGAATGGATATTATTTTTTTGTACGATTTTGATGCACAACAAAAATATCATAATTACGTATTATATACACAGTTACTATAAATAATGATAGTTAAACATTACCACGATACAAAAAAAAAATACTCTGTTGTTTCCATTATTATATAGTTCGATTGTTTCACTTTATAATAATTTAACTTCCCTGTACTTCATCTGTAGTTTTTTATAATCTTAATTTATTTCATCAAACATTTACAATATCATCTAACTTAGTGCCTTTTTAGATTCTGAGAGGAGTGGATAAATATATTAATCATCATATAATTTTTTTTTTTTTTTTTGGTGGATAGGTATGTACACAATAAGCTATCAATAAAATTATTTGATTTTCATAACTTCAAGGGGTAATTTTAAATATCAAATTAGATTTAGTTTGTAAATTAGTGAGGCAAATCTTAAATATTCTCAGTACCTATACTTATTTTTATTATTGGATAAAGCAAACAAAAATCAAGAAAAAACGGGAATTCTATATAAATCCAATTTTTGACAAAATCGATATTGTTTTTTTAATGTACCTAATTCGAAAAACTAATAACCGTAGGTACTCGAAATTTACACAAATTTATATTATCGTTTTTTATTTATGATAAAATATTTTTTTAATTATTTATTGGCATCAGAAATTAAAATTTTGTTTTATAACGTTGATAAAAAAAATATTCTCATATTTGTATGAAAATATTTAAAATAGATTGGTTACAATTTTGATTTATTTTTAAATATTATCTATTTGTAAGTACTATAAATCAATTTTTACTGTTTCACAGTATTTACAGAAAGATGTTATTCAATTTTGATCTATATATAAATCGGTATAATATACATGTATATGTAAATAGTTATTACTATGATAATTAAATATACTGTTAATTTAATATATTATAATATATGCAATATTTTCGAGAAAAAAATATATTTAACTACTAAAATTCTAAAAGTAAAATAAATTACTTTGATAAAACCTTACCTAGTCTAACCTAACCTTTGATACCTATATAATAGTATCTAACTATAGCTTGCTGTGTAGTATTTGTGTATTTGTGCACCAATGAATCCGACGATGGACACGAACGAATTGTGAATATATATATATGCAAATATATGCATGATAAAATCAAAAACCTCCTTACAAACTGTCTTCTATTTTCTGAGAAGCAATTCAGTCGTTTGTATGGTCACCACTCGCCAGCTGCTGCAGCATCAGCTAGTAATAATGCGTAGTATAACCATACGTTATTAAATCATCGTATGGACATCGTAATGGTTACAACCATATTACAATGTGTAATTCTAAGGTTAATCAAACAGCTATTGCCGAGAGACTTGCGACGTCTTGTAAACACAAGTATTGGTCGCCCACGTTTATATTGTGTAGTATAGGTAGGTACTTATACCTACGACTATATACCGTATTAGGTACAGATATCGGATGTTGGTAATCTTCGTATAAGACCGAACCGGATAGTTACCTATATTATGATTATTATCATCATCGTCACTACATTGACTACGATCCACCAGCCTGTACTCTATTTAATATATTTATTTATTCAGTACAATTTTTTTTTGGTCAATATGATTTATTGTCTTTGAAGAAGAACGTATTATAATATTGTATTATTTATTACTGCGATAATATTACAGCCCCAATAGCATTTCGACGAGTATTATATTGAATTATAATAAGACTTATAACTTATAAGCATTAAAGTAGGTATACATTTTAAAACTTTTTCATGTAATTCTTTGTATGTTTTGTCATTATACAAACTAAACCATAATATAATGTATATTATATATATAAAATTTATTAGTCACTGGGTTTTGGTGATTACTATAACTACCTATAATTATTAATATGAGTACTTATTACAACATAATATAGGAATAACGTCAATTACCAATTACCTGTTGAAAACATGATATTATATAATACGTATATGCTATTATATACGTATAAGCACATTGTAGAGTGTATAGTGCATATTGGTACTTGGCACTTCACTTTAAATTATATTGTGCTTCATTTATTTTGTTCTACGATTGATAGAGATATAAATATTAAATTGTTAACAATACTATTCATGATACGATTTTTATCAACTATTTTCTACTTTGTTAAGTTGTTGATTCGTATTTTGAAAGTTAAAATTTAATGATTTATGTAAAATAAAATTATTTTCAACCCTGCAATAATTATTTATTTATTTAGAGTTTAAAATAAAAACTGTATGTAATAAAAAAGTTTAAAAAAATAAAGATAAGTGCTTAATAAGTATTTAGGCTATAATTAAACTAATATATTTTGTTCTCATCATTATTTAGTTGATAATATTTACAAAACTCATCTCAACGTAGTCTAATGATGAAACCCTAAGTTTTTCACATGTCTATTGCCTATCTGTAACAGGAAATCTCATTAAAACAATACTTTGTTCTCGAGTTTACATAATTATTTTACATGTAATATTTAAAGAAAATAATGTTTATTTAATTGTCTATTAAGTGTACTTTTATTACTAAACTATAATAATATAATGCGAGGATTTCAAATTTTTATTGCGGACGAGTTGTAGGTATACTGTATAATATTATATCCTACTATACTGTATATTACAGTTATTAATACGCTATGCCTTATTGCCTAAATATTATTCAACTGTAGTCTGTATTCTATTGATAATGTATGCAATTTTGCAGTAATAATAACATTATTTTGACAAAAATCATATTTACAAATTTAAAATCGACTTCTTACATAGAATTATATTCTTGGTGAATTCATGAGCATAACATATTATAGTATTATATATAGGTTATAGTACTAAACGGCGTGCCAAAAATTATAATGCCAATACATTTGGTGATTAGGATTGTTTTTAACTATAGATAGATCAGGAAGGATTCATACACCTTTCAGTCTTTGATTTTATTTTCATATTAATCATTTATTTAATCGATAAACCAATGTAGGTACTGTTTTTTACAATATTACAATCACAGCGCCTAATAATATTGAATACTTTTTTTTCAAAGGTTGTTAGGTATATAGTTAAAAATTTACATTACAATAATATTATGTCGGACAATAAAAAAATTAATTTAGTTATAAACTGTCTGGTTGGTTTTAGCATGGCTATGAAACGATCTTCAGCGGTTTTTTATAGGAATATGCGTCTCGAGGTATAGGCGGCAATACGGCATGGTTGTATATAAACTAGATTTGACATGATTTTGTAATGAAGAACCATCTGCGGTTTATTTAGACTTTATTTTGATTTGATTAATTAACAGTTTACAGTGATAATCCTGCTTTTGATTAAAATAATCAACAAACGAAAAAATAATTTACCGATTTTTCCGGTCATATCGGTCATATGATAAAAAATTATATGATAACACGTTTAGTAAAGAAGTAAAGCGTACATCTCCCCCGCGAAGACGGTCTAACTGAGGTTTAACCACGGTTTCAGCGTGTACCGGGCAGCGTGTAAGGTTCGTACCATCGTTACCGTGGATCCGGTCCAGCATCGGCGTAGGTGCGCGGAGGGACCGGCGCGGTAGTCACGCGAGGGGGCGCCGCCCCACACCGGCGCGCACTATGCGGTCGGTCTTCAGTCTAGCGTGCGGTGCGGCGCCGGTGTGACGTTCGCTGAGTGGAATATATGTATTATTATTTTATACGTTATACGGTTTTTGTGATAGTGCATATAATATAATATATATATACAAACAACTTCACCGTGCGAACGGAGAATCGATCGAGTGCCTTTGATGAGATCTACCGACGCGTCTTTTTATTCTATATAGTGTGAGGTCCGTCGGGCAAGACGCGTCCACGTCGAAAACCAGTTTCACGTTTACCAACGATTTTTTGTTTTCGTTCCGTGAATTTGGGGATTGCATTCTGATGTCGATACCAAAGGATTTCTGAAACTAGCAGTCTACCACAGTACCACCCACACCTGCCGTTTTCGAACCGCGTAAGTTCCTTATGAGTTATGATATTTATCTCGTAGACCATTTGGGGATTGTACCGAAATTTATTGTAGTGCTATATAGCCATATAGGTACCATAATACTATTATAATGTATTATAATATATGTACATGGAATTAATCGTTATCGAATACTACTAGTGAGAAAAAAAATATTAATTCTACGTTCTGAGTAGGAAATTTAATTATTTGTTGATGTTTTCATCGTTTAGTATAAATTTTAGTTATTTTCAAGATCTTTGTGCGCCTCATGGCTCATTCTGTACCGATATCTCGCGGTATTTTCTTTAGTACCTATAAACATGTTTTATATACTATACCGTCTGGAGATGTACACGACTTCGTTCCCGCAATTTCATCGTTGTCAAAACAATCACAATACGAATAGGTTTTTTAAAACTTATCTAAAACAGGCGTTTTTGTGCGTATCGCGTAATGACGTGCATGGGTACATGGCCTGCGCGAAGCTGTATGCAATATTAAAATATTATGTACACGGGTATAAATTTATTATCTTAAAGTAGAAAAAATGGAATAACAACACGGTTTGTAACCATACGAACCAAAAACATATTATTCTTCGTTTATTAAGCTCGTGTGATGCTCGGGACTAGTTATTTTGTGTTTTTATTTATCACTTTCATCGAGTTTAGGCATCTAATATGTTAGCTAGTTCCGCTTGAATAATACTGCAGTGATTAAATATTATAATATTAAATATTTGCTATTTTATTTCCTACCGTATTTTTTTTCAAGTTTCATAAAATGTAAACATCTCAAATTCTTAAAAAATAGGAATAATATTAAGGGATGATAATAAATCATAAATACTTTGAGAGTTTGAACTAAATGCTTAATAAAACTTAAGTTGCTAAGTTAGATTATTGATAAAACTAAAATAAACCTCAACTTAAAGTCAATATATCAATAATATTCTTATTATTATTTCGTTATATAAAATTATTGATTGATAGAAAAAACTTATGTGTATCTAATTAACTTATTCATAAACCTATACTTATATCAATTTTTCCCATTGTACTTCATCACTAGTTATAGATTAACCGTTTACAGGTAATTTACTATTGATCTGGTTAATAATAATAGTATAATATTTTTGTTGTTTGTATTAAAAACTGTAAATTAGTATACATTTACTAACTGCAAATTTCCTAATTGATTCACTTTGGATCATTATAATGTATATATTATGCGTAATAACCTCGAATTTATCGTTTCGACTAATATTATATTAACATAGGACAATCGACGCGGCACGCCTACTATATACGCTTTTCACCATTTTTTGTGTCCACTACAGTTTTTGTTAAAATGGTTTATCACTTGTTGAGGCATTCGTTGGCTATATTAAATATACGACTGCATAATTTACATTTAATTAAACTGCTGGTCGGGTTGGTGGCGGAGGGGTTGTAAACGGCCGATAGAATCCCATCGCGACGACGACCATTAAATAAAAAACCGAGGAGCGTATTATATAGTATTATTGTTGGAAAAGTCATTGGTTCTCAACATTTAAATAGCCACATTGCGATGAAGTAGTTATAAACGATAACAATGATATAACGATTACGATTCGTCATTCCAATATGTATTTTCACTTATCAGTATAATATATAATATTATACGTATATAGTATACAACGTTGATACATGACTGTAAGTATTTGAAACGAATATAGTCTACTGCATATCATTATAATAGTATGTGTATTTACGTATTTTACATTAACCTAACCTTACGAATTATGTGCAAATTTGAGTTGATAGGCATTCAAAATTTTGTAAAATAAAATTTACAATGTATATTTATTATAAATTAATAGTATACAGGTCAGGTATTAGTAAAAGATACGATGTAATATATATTTTTGCATTCGAGACAACTGAATTTCAATGAGTTTTAAAAATGGTTCTTAAAATTTAAAACTACTGTTACTTTAAACAATTTTTCAGCTAGTGCAATTGCCAATTAACAATGAAATAAGTAGAAGTGTTCTCAAAGTTCTAAGGAAAATATTTAACCTAGTAATTTCTTAAACCGTATAATAACAATGTGTACGTGCCACAATGCATAATTCGTTTTTAATACGATTATGAATTTTACTAGGGCTAGTCATTGAGCATAACATATTAAAAATTTGAAATGCTTTCCATACTGCATATTTTTAAAAAGAAATCACATTTTAAGTAGTTGAATACGATAGTGTTAAATAAAATTTCTAATTTGTGTTTACCTATAAGTAATATTTTCGTCTACTTATTTTTTGACCCTGATGTGTAATATTTTCTCATCTGTTTTTACAGTAGTATTCTACGATAATGCTAATTTTGTATAGCAATAGGATCAATTTTTTTTTTATATAGATTTGAATGTTAATTACTCATATTTTATATACCTACTATACATTTATAATTATATCTGTATCTATATTTTAGGTACTATATTTCATAGTGCAACAAATTACTAAAATCACATGATTCATAATAATACTATATTGTATTAATTTAAATATTGTTATTTCTTTTTAAGTATTTATTTTTGTCTCTAATACATACTGTTAAAAATGTATAACATTATACTTACATAATATTTAAAGTTTCAATAAAATGTATACTATTATATTAATATACACTTTTATATTGTATTTAATATAAAATATACAGAACACGCAAAAAAATAGTTATTTGATTTAAGATCACCTATTGTTTGGTAAATATATTGACCCTTTTTTTCTGATCTCTGCTACTAACATTTTAACAATAAAGTGGCCAAGTTCATTTTTAATTTTTGTCTTGAATAGTTAAATTAATTATAAATAATTATACTAAATCTGGTACTATAGATGATTTCAGCTATTTATACTTGTAACATAAATATTGATTTATAATAATATTTAGATGTAGACTGTTCGATTTAGAAATTTGCATGACTTAATGTATGATATCATATTTTTCAGTAAATTGCACGATATTCGTTTTTTATTCCTATTGCAATAGTGTAACGGGATGAGGTCAATATGTGGTCAATATTATGTTTGATTTATTATTGGATGCCTAACGGGGAGAAAGTATTGATAGAGAAGATACAACATATCTTTATCAAAATTTGTCTTTATATATAAAATAATATACAGTATTATTCATTTAACGCATGAACTCGTCGGGTATTGAAGTTTACTTTTCTCTCAATACACTGTATAAATATCATTGTGAAGTGACTATATAGGAACAAAATATGTATATAGTGAAACGCTGCATGTGTTTGTTGCAAGATGACATGGCCTTAAAGGCAAAACACCTCCCCAACCAGTTTTCCTAAAATGTCTTCGGGGAATCGTTCTGCAGTCGAAAACGGCATTCTTCAGTTTCATAATTTTATTTAGTATTTTTAATTCAAAACTGAAAACGAGCATGATAAAGTGTGAAAGCGGATCCGATGATAACTATTGTTTTAATTATTTTACATATACCTGTGTGTGCTCGACGGTATTTTGTTGACATAAATAGATTAGTATTTTATATTGAATTTCATCGATATGTACTTACAGATTTGATTTCTTCGTTATAATTATTGTATCGTATATAATAAGTGTTTGAGAAATCATATATAGGTACCTACACTATGACATAGAATGGTTAGGGAGGATGGGAATTCTTAACTGAAATTTAATTAAATAGACATGTTAAAAATCGATAAGTATTTGCTTTTTTTCTCCAACGTTAAATGATATAATATACTTTGCTACCATCGATTCTGTTATGAAATAAAATTTTTAACTAACATTTTATCGACACGAAGGTTGCATATTTTATTTTTCAAATCATCATAATCATCGTGTATATAATTTAATATTATATGCGTTTTATGTTCATGCAGAAATCTAGCATTCGTCACTATCGCACGATTATATTGTAAAATTATACTACTTATAGCTAGTATATTTTCCATTACCTATGTTATTATTATTATGTAGGAGAAATATTCAATTTTATTTCAAACAATCGCTCACTCAGTTGGCACTAGAAATTAATGAATAATTTAAAAAATATATATTGTATGAGTTTTGGACATTTGGTGAAATAAAATAATCAACGATGCATGTCATTTTTATGGCGCGGAATAATACACTTTTTTATATCATTCGACATAATACAACATATAATAGTATAATAAAAAATAATATATACCGGATGCGATATCGGCGAACGGCGCGCGGTTGACCGTTGGTAATAATACCCATCGAGGTATAATATACGGAATCGAGATATAAATCTACGTGATATGGAGACGCACAACGTATCTAGGGAAACCACGCCGCAAAGGGGAGGTATTAATGTATTACAGGTATATAAGTACTTGTATACAGGTTAAATCGGTATTTAATAACTAGGTACGCGATAAAAGCTCTATATAGGTAATGCTCCGTGCCTACGAAACAATACAATCGTAGGTATAAACTATATACTTAACATATATAATATATGTATATAGTTATGTACACGTCCGATTGCAGAGAATGATTGGGGAAATTATTGCTAGAAGTTTACTAGTGCTACCGGGTGATACGTACATTATCGTCGTCATGTCCTTTCAATTATTTAAACAAAATGATTTTAAGTTATTACAATTTTTAATATAGAACGTATAGTTCCAATAAACTTGTAAACTCTATTATTTACAATTTGTCTGCCACAAATCACATTAATAGGATTAACTAAATAAATTAGGGTTAACTTCTGCACACACGTTTCGTTAAGCCACCTATAGTATATGATACATACATTATTTGCTCAGATCTAAACTACAGGTGGTGTCTGTATATTTTTTAATTCTTTTTTTTCTATTTTGTCCTCCTACTTCTTATAAAACTCTAATTAATTGTTAATTAAGTTCATATTTATATTCAGAATTATATATTGTGTACAAAATTGTATTGCTAAATAATATATCATATTATGTTGGTATAGTTTAACAGTAGTTTGTTTCCACATTTAAAAACATCGAGTTGTATAAATGTGTACGAGATCCAGCTCATCGTCATAAATATTATAAATCTTTTTTTTAGGGTTCATTTTTATTTATGACTTGTATTCCCTATTCAATAACTAATGTAGGTGTGTAGCCTATTGGCCATTATTTTATAAATCTGATATCAGTGATACATAATATTAATATATATGTATTTATATATAATAGTATGTAAGTACAATGTACATCAGCGATTAGCTATTATGCACACTTGTGCATTGGACGTCGATAATAAATAATAATTATAATACCTATAGTTGGAAATCAGACAGCGAAATATACTTATATATTCACATCCACGTACATACAATATACTCACCCTGTCTTCAGTGCAGCACACCCTCTCAATGTTAACATATAAATTACGTATAATCCGGTGCCCGATAAACGATGTCACGATTGCAATCATTTTCTGTACATCCTTATATAAAATTATATACAATTTTTTTACATTGAGCACAACCCGTGATAGTCCCAGTCGGTAGTATGAAATTAATAATGTATGTTATATTATTCAAAATAGTAAAAATGTATAAATTATAACTATAAAAATTGTTGTTGTGTTGTATAACGATATTAAATTAATTTAATTCATAAAAAAATTACATTCATAACTCCATTCAGAATCTAAAAATATTATACATTTTTTTTTAAATGTAGGTGTAGAACTTAGCGGATCACCTTGTATATTGTGCCCAGTTATATGCCATCGACAACAGCAATATATTTAACAGGTCGAAATTTAATATCGTAGAGCTACAGCAACATTGCTGTAAAGTTATTTATCGTTCATATCATGGCTGACCATCATAGTTTAGTGTTTTCCACCTGACATGAAGTTTTTACTATTTTCTCCGTCCAAAAATCCACTCCGTGATGACTGAATAGTATAATATTGTCTACTTTCGCGATTAACTACGGTGATTGGTGTGGCATATATACAATATGCACGCATGATAAATTATTATAATTACACTTATATAAATTGAATTATAGATAAATACTTTAAATTATATATTTATATATTAGAATTGCCTAGTAATTCATATTACTTACATATTTGCACCGATTTTTGCGATTGAACCAAATTTTTTTCTAAGTCGATTTTAATTTGTAATTATTTATAGGTACCTAAATTTCATTTATTTTTTGGACCATCGATATGTATATCACTTTATCATATTTCAATCGTACACGCTGATATTCTCGTATACTCGAATAACACAAAAGTATAATATAAACTTATCGGATCTATATAGATTGTAGAGCGTTGTCCTTTATCACAATGATCGTCGTAGAGTCTTGCATTTTATTTGAAGCGGTTTCCTCATCGTCGTGTGTACCTATATATTAGATAATTTGATGGATAAAATTGTATCGCCCGAGGTGCCATGTAAATGTTGTATACCTAAGGGTATACGTCGCACTTGTATATTCCGTTATGTTATAACTTATAGCCTATAGCCTATAGGCTATTTGCACGCGCGATTGGTGTCTTTCGTCGTTATACAATATTATATATACTGACGGCGACTGTCGCCGCACTGCGATCTCATTGCTATATAAAAGTGTACAAACGAAGACGCTTCCTTTGTATAGAACGCACGCACGTTTACTACGCATATAATATTATTGTGTAGTTGATTCCATCAATTCGTTAGACGGGCACGCACGCATATTATATAGATATACGCAGGTTTGTCGCTATGCGATTCTTTCTGCAACGGGAACACAAAGTATATATAGTATAGATCTATAGTAGGTATACAGAAAGTATAAAGTGGATAACAATTCAGATTATACACGCTGGTTGTTTCTATAGGTCTTATGAACGTAGGTTCTAAAAAGCACATTATGTGAAAATTAAAGTGGTCCTAAAATAACTTAATTATTAAGTAAATACGTGTCATGCTTCAGGGCCGGATTAACCGTCATTAGAAATTAAAGGTACATTGTCGCTAGCCTATATACAATAAAACATAGTATGAGTGATTAAACCGTGAATGAAAAATATATACCTACAGGAATTGAGTACCTATAAATTTATTTTTTCCACTTTTACCTGCTTAAATTTCATATTTTTTAATAAATAATTTAAAAATGCGAGTCCCTGTATACGTGTCCTAGTTCTTATGGGCTCCCTAATGGTTTGGATTTTATAAGTGGCTTTGTTTAGGTGCACCTGAGAAATTTTTTTTTCATCTTTAATTTAAAAACTGATATTGCTCTAAAGATAAAAGATGCCTAGTTTTAAATAAGCACCTCCGATACCTTGCATGCCGGCTAATATTATTGTACTATACCAGCTATACTATTTATGCGCCTATATATATATAATGTAATTTCATTATAATTGTTTAGGTGTTTTTAAATATCCTATAGCCAATTTTTACTTAAATTTCTAATCATAATTTTTTAAATATCACAAAATAGTTGCGATTGAAAACCTAATAATTAGTTTCTGAATAATTCTATAATCTGATAGATATATAGAAAATTATTAACATTTAATACTATCGCACTTTTCATAAAACAATGCAATATATCCATAAACGTGATAAAGTCGTAAATGCGCTTAATTGTATATAAGTTAATGTAAACATTGTAAACACTATAGAAAATTTTTCAATGTTGTTTTTTCCTTGGTAAAATTCGTCATCTCATAAAACTGTGACCGGCAGCGGCTCGAAATGTGTGTTTTCAGTGTAGACTGTATACATATACGCATACTAATTTCATCGTAAGTATAATCAAAGCGATAATTTTTCGACCCGAGACAAATTGGGACGACTCTGCCTCGTTTATGCAGCAGAGGTGAAAACCACCGTAAACACTTAATTTCATACTAGCATGATAACGTCTTTTCCTTAGGTTTCTACCGCAAATTATTGCACTATTATAAAAATAAAAAAAGTCTTCTTTACTGATTTTCGGTAAAAATTTGCCATATTTATCTAGTTATACTTGGTACGGTGACTGCATAATAATACAATATAAATGCAACTATTACAATCTCGCTAGTAACTACGTATATATACACCTAGAGGTGGAACTGTCTTTATATAGAGATGGAGTCGGAGTCTAAGTCAGACAATCAATATATATATTTTTGATGCTTCAATATAATATATGATGAAATAATAAATATGTATAGTATGTATACATTTTTAGTAGCTATATTGCGAACAATTTTAAGTTTTTTAACGTTAAAATACATACATTTATTTTAAACTTAGAATATTAATCAATTTTTTTTTCATTTAAAAATAAGGTTACAGATTTTGATTTTGTTTTAGTTTTTTTTTTTGTGATTCTCATTAGTTTGGTTCCGTTGATTTAGCATTCTCAAAATAAAACAATAATAATAATAAATGTTATTGTATACTTGCAATTTTTCACTCGCTTTCCTCAGATTTTCACGATGTTTTCTTATGCATACGCCGTGAGATTAATCTCTAAGATTCATCGCTATATTGATCCATGTTATATAATAGATATTTGTGGTACGCCATGTGAGTTACATGTATAATATATAAAATATATTAAGTACATTATGTACATTGTACATCATGAAAACAATGAAAACACATGGTGGTTGGTGAGGGGTAAGTTAAACAGTGAATATTCACTTATATATATGTATATATTTATATTGTGACTGGTATAATTATTTCTTATTACTGATAGATGTTACCTGTGTATATATATATATTACATACGTGTGCATAGATTGGTCAACGCTCGTCGTGGAGAGAGCGGAACGAATGGAATTCGACTCTGTAGTAGCAGCGATTTATTTTTGCGCGCGGCCTCTGCCCGTAAGCCTCCGCCGTTATATACGTATATTATTATTGTTATAAATATAATACAGAATTCAGTAAGCATATGATAAACTTACACTGTACCTACGTTTGTTCATGAACGTAAATAATTTCCCGATGTACCATGTCCTGGTGAAAAAAAATTGCATTGAATTTCGTGTATTTCGGCGGCTTGTTAAAGTGGTCCTGCGATGGCATACCGCATACGTGTAAGCTATAAGCAATTTATATAATATTATATATATATATATATATATATATATTATAGAAATAAAACGTCTTGTATAAGTTATATTACCAAAGGTACATGTGGTACGTAGATTTTTGTATGAAAATATTTACATACATTTTCAATGAAAATAGAAAAAGCTTAGTCTAAAAGATCATAATATAATATTATATAATAAATTTGAGATTTCATTCTGCGAAAATAAATAGTTTTGATTCTGATCATCACGCACAACTTATTTGTTTGCAGCATAAAAAGTACTTATACTAAATAAACAGCACTATATGGCCTATGGACGACTTCAATACTTCATATTATTAACTGTAGTCTGATAATTCTAATAGCCAATTTTATAGTTTTTCTAATAAATACCGTGTAATACTCAACGAGAAATTGAGTAGGAATAACTATATGTACCTAAGTACTAATTAAATATTAAACGCAAAAAAATCATTACGATCAAATATTAAGTGTGAATAGTCTACAACTATAACAATAATATTATTAATGTCGGGGTTATTGGCCTCAATATCGTTAAATATATAGTTTAATACTTAGCCTTATGGTACACACACACACACACACACATATATACATTTTAAATTGAAACTGAGCGATTATATTGTGACGTATTTACGCCCCGAGCAAAATTGTGCTGTTCGTGGACCTGTAGATCATAGCTTGGATATAAATATAGATCATATTTCGTTGACTTTATATGGAAATTCTAAATGACTGGTTCTTGTTTATTATTTATCATTTTGATCCCGCACTGCTGTCATGCAAAACATATTTTTGCGCGATATAATAAAGTTATTCACTACAGGTTAGAGTTTTGATAAGTTATAACTTATAATATAAGAGCCGTGTCGAAAATTTTCACAATGATCTGTATTTAATGAATTATAATGTGTAAATAGATATGCAGAGTGACAAAATAGACGCTGAAATTTTTGCATCGTAACTATAGTAACTATGTATATATATATATTAGAATCATTGTCTATTTTTACATTAGTCATAACCACGACATTTACATAAAAAAGAGAAATTTTCTGTAAAAGTCGTCACCATTGTAGTAATTGTCGTAAAAAAAAAACGTTTAAGTTTTTATTTAAATCTTTAATAGTAGTCACATAAAATATGTCATTAAGTCATGTTGATCCTACTACGCTAAGTTATTGGTACTATTACTACTTACCGTTCGACGCGTTTAATAGAATTATTAATATAACTAACAATTTAAGAAGCTATACAATATGGAGTGTAAGTAGTACTGGAATTTAAATTTAAAGAGCTGTTTCAAATCTCAAATACTTAATAGTGAAATTGATAAATTAGTCTTCAAGGCAGTGATCGGTTCTTTACAAAGAGGTTATAGTTAATGTATCATCACAAACCTACCTATCGGCTATCAATTATGGTCCGTTGAAAATTATTTCATTTACGTTACGCATGTGTTCAAAGCTATTATATATAATATTTATTTAATTGAAAAATTAATTGTTATGTTTAAAAACTAATTGTAGAAGTTTTGAATTTAACCATCTACAATTTATCCACTTATCGTTTAAAATAAATTATTATATATCAGATGATATCCTATGAGAAATTATTAAATCATTAATCTGCAACATGCTCAGAACCCAAGTAATTTATAAACTTCTTTCTCGAAACCTTTTAGTCTTTTGAAAAATGTTTTTAGTCTTACAAATTTAAACATAAATTATACAATTTTATGTTTAGGCTATGTAATTTTCTGTTATCATTTTAATTTAGGTCAAAATTACAATGCAACTGTCCAGTAAACGATGTATAATAGCTTTTAATTAAGTCTTGCATTATATTATCTTGTAACTAGTTTACAGTAATTGGCTACCGTTATCGTGTGTTAAGTTATAAATTCGATATAGTACGTAATACGAAATGAAAAAAAATTACTAAAACAATAACAAAGATTACAGCTCGTACACCAGATTACACACCATAAGTTGTAATTAAAATATTTTTGTTGATATTTTTGAGCATAAATGAGTTTATTATAAAAGCTTTTTTAAGCATCCTTAACAAAATAACGCTGATTAATCCAATAATGTTTACTGTGGACTAAATTCGGTCTTACCTATATACTTATAATATACTATACATTAAATATAGCAATTATTATTATTATTAATACCTATATTATACAAAAAATAGAATAACTCACTATACTTCAAATTCGATTCTAATACACCAAAAAGAATAATATATACATATAATACATATATACTCATTGCTATAAAACTTCTAGAATATAGCTGAACATAAACTGTAAATTTACAATTTAGTGCATAATTTTAAGCAAACAAATGTGGATTAAAAATAACCTCGTATGGTCGTAAAAAAATAAGAACTCCAACTGTAGCGACTGCAGTCTGCAATTATTGGCGGTTACACAATGTTTCGGAACAATCAGAACCACGGTATATTTAATAACGGAGGTATATTCAACATTTCGTGCCGCAATAACGATTTAATTCGCAGTGTTATTATTTTATAATAGCCCGCGCGTACTACCAGCGGCCGTGTGGGAGTTGAGGTCGTATTTCTACCGCGTGGTCTGAAAACTAAAATATTGCCCGCTCACCGCGTGTTATTATTATGTCACTCCCGGTGAATTATAAGTGACACGCAATATCGCATAATAATAATAACTATAACGACACTAATAATACGCGCGTTCAGTATTGCGCACAGCTTCTCGGCGGCGGTTTTCCTTTAGTTATAGCATACGTATGTTGTCATCGTCATCTCGCGACGGTTTTTAATTTCGTTTTCTGAGCCCGCCCGGCGACGATTTGGCAACGCGCATCGCGGGAGTTGCGTACGGAAATAGACAAATAGTACATAGTAGTTTGAGACGTTATTGTGACGTAGTCAGAGATGCAGGGTACGTCGCGTGTATTATTTTAATATATTAAAATATATTATATTAGTATTATTATTAGTTAGCCAATTGAAATCCATCCATTGTAAAACCAGCGCCGTTCACACCGAATCATAGAACTCCTATTGTAGCGAATGTATAGTGTGTACGTACACTCGGCGTGTAGAGTAGATGATTAAATTTGAAAAACAACCCCACAACAACTATTTTAATACTAAAAATAATTTAAACTTTGTGCTAATTGCTAATATCTTAAAACGAATACAGATAATTAACCAAGAATTAGTAAGATTTTAGTGTCTATATGCCACCTCCTCGCTCTTTATGTTCTACAATATCTTATGTCGGTATGTCAACATCTTATTTTCTTCATTAAATTCTGAAATATTGTCTTGGTTTACTATACAGGATAAGGTGACAAACGATAGTAGGCGAGGCGAGCTTAATCATGTATTATGTTATTGTTTAGTTTGTGTTTGCACGTCTTATGTATTGTAAGTACTCAAGACTCCATCACTACCAAATATATTAAAAACCCATCATCTTTGTATGTCACTCAACCCTGCTTTGCGGACTGCCCGGACTTATAGTTATATATTTTAAATGCACGTGCAATATAATAATAACAACAACAACAACAGATACTATGGTAATAATAATAATAGTATTGGTTCATTGTACTCGAGTCTTCGAGCACTTATATAGTGTGTGTGTGTGTGTGTGTGTGAGAGAGAGAGAGAGTGAGATAAAGATAGCGTACGAAAAGGTTAAGTCATTGCAAACCAAACACGTTCTTCGCGCGATGTCCATAATTCGGCAATATCGTTTTTTGTTCTTTGCACGGTTCTTTATTATCATCATAATACCATAGATAATAAAATAATATTACATACTTTATTTACTCTAAATCGAATTTTCCAAACGTTGAAACAACCACTTTTTTGTCTGATTTATTTTCTATTTTTTTTTTTTTTACGAGCTACGCAGAAGATAATATAATTGACATGTACGGTGTATATACGATGCGAGTTTCCGCTCGGCCGCTTGCGAGTGTATACTTACCATATGGTACACGTCCGTGATGATGCACGTCCCACGCTTTTCGAACTACGCGTATCGCGCGATGCAGTGGTACAGAGATACATATTCCGTGTACATGTACGATGTACAAGCTGATATTTTAAATGCGCACACCCTTGCACTATATAATGAATATACTTTTATTCAAATTTTAATTTTCGGAATTTTCTAGTATGCTCAAAGACCAAAGATCATTATCGTCGGAAGTGTAGACTATAGGTATACTATTTGAAAAAAATGAAATAACTCGAATGAACTTGTAACTTGATAATATGGTTATAAACTTATAAATTAAATAATTTTAAAACTTCTAAATTAGCATGATGCTTTTATACATTTGCAATACAAAAAATATAAACATTATATGATATGTTCTAAAAAATATTTATATGCAGATGCTAAACTTTTATCCTTATAAAATAAAAAGTATAAATTAAAAATTCAATATGGAATTAATAAAAAAAGCAAAAAAATTGGATAATACTCTTTAAATATCACCTTATATATTTATATATATATATTATAAACACACTGTGTTTACAAATCGACTTTTTCTATACATATTTCAACATTTTTTTTTTTTACAATAAAGTTATAGCTTAATCAGTGTTTATACATCACGCGAGGCCGACGAAAAAAATATTAAACGTTTTGTTTACACGTGCAACAGTGAGACGGTTTACAGTAAACTTCAACGAAAATATCTGGCGGCAACCGTGTCACGACCCTAATAAAAAATATGTATATTTAGTCGTCCGTGATAAGACCGTTTTTGATTTTGAAAATCGTGCGTGTAAATCATTTATGTAAAAAGCTTGTTAAAAACCGTTTTTGAGTCGTAAAAGAATAGATTAATTCTAAATGTCTAAAAAAAACCTTGCTACATTATTCATCATTATATTTTATTAATTATTATTATGTCACTGCCAGCGTAATGTGTTTTATTTGCATTTGATACAGTGTGTATATAATATATATTATATATTGTAGGTATATGTTATTCGCTAACGTATAATGATATGTGTAATTAAACCAACCGATACAGTATCTATACTATGTATACATCGCATGCATGTAATTGTTAGAGACCTTATGTATTATATTATATATCTACAAATAGACTATAGAATAAGTGTAATTCGTTTTTTTCATAATCAGCAAAATTAAGACACTATTATATTTTCCCGCCGGAAATTTAAATTCATTAACGTATATACCTGCAGTTATTTAACATTTAAGAGTAGAACTCGCAGTTAAATTACCTATGTTTTATCCGATTTGATAATAATATATATTACAAGCAATGATTTAAAGTATTGGAGCACAGTAATATAAAATATTAAAGTTAAAGAAAATGTACATAATATAATATTATCGTTGAATGTTCTCTTCTCACTGCGATGTATACACATTGATACTTATACATGTTATTTAATTCGTTAAACGAACGAATGATAACTGTATATATACGACATGCCTGCAGTTATATGAAAAAAATATATACCAACTAAATAAATAAACCAATGGCTTAGAGAAAAAAAAATAAGAGAAATTAGAATTCTATACTTAAAAAACCCATTAAGATAAAATCGATATAGACTCAGTAGATACTGTTCACATATTTTATCCTATGCAATGTATAAGTTAAATACTTAAATATTTTAACACATTTTTATGGATTTAAAAAAAATATGCTTATTCTATGTTGTATATATATACAATATACAAACCGATAAAGTGTGAAGTGAAAACGCGTATGAAGTTTTTCAGATCATATTGGTCTCGGTAGTGATCGGCAGTGAAACTGGATTTTACTATAGCGAATATAATAACTTCATATTGTAAATCATTATTTTAGAGCTTAACCCTATATATAGGTTTATGCGTACATTTATATGTTTATAACATGCGTTTATAGACATATAAAACAGTGTGTGATCCGTGTTTGTATATTATATTGTACCCGAGGGCTTGTATATACAATATTAACCAAACCTTACATGTCTGTATACACTTACCAAATACAATCTACCTGTTTATGAGGCTCTGGACGAGATAATAATGATAATATACAATGCAGTTAGTTCTTATAATGTAATTTTTGTGTGTTTTTATATTTTCTCTATACTTTCGTTTACATATTGATATTAATCACCATAATAATATATCTATAATACATATTATTATAACATATTATATTACTGCGAGGTCGATCGCCGTCACCTGCACTTGACCTCTTCGGTCAACATCATAATGAAAAATGCGTCAACGTTACTGGTCCAGGGTCGTGTGCGTGTGTCCATATTTACACAACAGATCGCTGGCGCCGACAAGAGTAATTATTTATGTATATTATAAATACTTATTCCACTAAATATCTCTAAATGGATTTCAAGAATTTTGGTTGAAAGTCGTCTCTATAGAGTGCACAAAAAATGATATTATCTTAGGGAAAGAACGAAAGGGACATTGAGTGAGGTATTGAAGAATGTTAAAAATAGGAAACGTCGGGATTGAAAATACATAAAATATTTAAATATATGATATAATAATTAATTCAAGAGGACGTAGATTACTTTTAAACATATTTTCTAAATAATTTATAATTTATAGATACCTGTTTTAATACAGTTTACATGAAACGTTAGGGTTGGGAGTGCCTCGCCTGCTATAAATACGCGTTAAAAAGATCTGCCGCTGCGCTTATAATATTATATTATATTATAGACGCGTTTTATATGTATAACCTTTATAAATACCGCCTGCTGCGAACCACCTGCCCCAAATGCTCAAATGGTCTACCACGTGGGTACTTTACATATTATATAGGCAGGTATATATATATAATTGTTATTTTTAGGCGTATTACACTTACACGCCGTATTCATTTAATGTAGGAGACAAACAATTGAGGATTAAGATGTATATTATACTGCTGGCGACTATCGCACACTAAACAATAATCGTCTCATCTCTAATTTTTATAATATGTGAATCCTCATGACGTTCGACTGTTTTACGAATGCATGATCAGTGCGATAACAATTGTTTAAATACATACGAAAATAATAGTCATGAGTTTATTATAATAGTTTTTATAACGCAACACGTTTGATTTCTTTAATATATTAATTTATTTAATAGATACTTCATTTCTTCTAGTTTTTTCGAATTATGTAGAGAAATTACCGATATTATTAGATGTCTAAGACTATAACATAAAGTAATAATCTCATATTCATAGTCGGAAACCAATGTGGTAGTAGTTATAATACCATAAATAATTTAAGATAATATTATTATTATGTATATTGTTACGTGTAAGTGTAAGTGTAAACTTTACATTTACATGGCCAGACCTGTAAAATTAGCGGTCCTCTTTCCGCAACGGTTATACCACCATCAAAACGTCGTTTGGAGTTATAAGTGTATTTAATTTTTAAAAAAAGTTTTAAAAAATAATTATAATTCTACTGAAATATAAATATCAACAAAATAAAGGATCAAAAATAAAAATGTTTATTATGTATATTCCATTTTTAAGAAACTTTTCTCGGCCATACCTGCGAACGAATCCTAGACACGCCTATAATGATTCTATGTTTTAAAGTTATATTACAATGTTTATAAACCGGTACGCCCTAATTGCTTTTAACTTTGTTGTATTCATAATAATAAACTGTTATTAAATTTACTTTAAAACTGATATTTCGTTTTAAGAAATTAAAATGTTTAAAGTTGAAACTATTCGTTGTGGGTAAAAGTATCGACGACAAACTGGTAGGTACGAAGGAAAATTATGAGTAAGAGCATTATTCCTCAATAATTGTCCTCGGTGATTGAACTTATTGGAAACAAATAGTTGAATTTATGAGATAACAATTTTGGTTTAGAACTCATATTTTATAACATAATAAAAAAATAGATAAAAATAAATTTGTGAGTTTTAGTGATTTTTATGGGAAGTTGAAGTAACCCAATTTGTTCGCCCTTGTGTAACAAAAGTCGAATCATATGAGCAATAAGCAGTCAATCAATTAGATAGGCGTACAACACTAACAAATTTTAAAAATCAGCGGTACCTACAGATACTAATGCCGTAGTTGTAAAAATGTAATGGATTTATCATTATAATAAACATTTCATACTCCAATACAATGCATTCACTTGACCCATAAATGGCCCATACTACTTAGTACAGTAAAAATAATAGTATTTGAACGGGAAATGGTTGGCGATAAATAATAATATAATATTACTCGTTGTGCTAATGTTTCGTCTACCGTCGTATGTACGATCGCTTATAAATCGTACTAAAGTTCGAAAAATATTGATCACAATATTTTGTCATGTGAGACGCACGCAAAAATGTCGTAGGTATAAATCATCCTAAAAATTGTATAGGTACTAGCATTACATATTAAACAATAAATACTATACACCAGTAGAAAAATATGCAAAGGCTAAAATAATTTGTCTCTGTCAAATATTTTCATCGTGATAGATGTGGTCTGCTGTAAAATTCGCTTATTACTTATGTTAAAAATAAGAATACCATAATGGTCGCGTGTCGAAAACCATTTACATGCGTTATGTTTTTAATGTGTTAAAAATTTTACGTTTCCGAATGGTTGTTGATGTATATTATTTCCAATAGAAACATACAATAATATAATTACGATGGCGACGCATGTATTTATAAATTATATGGTCGGTTTTAGTAACAAACTAAAAACAGAAATAATTATATTTTTAAAAAAACATTTAAAATATTACACGTGTCTCGAGCATACAGTTCGCTCTAGTTTTTCAGAACTGTCATCGAAGTGTTACCGCAGCAACCAAACTTCTATGACCGACTACTTGTATACGGGGTGTTTCATTAAACTAATAAACATTATATGTTAATTTCAATGAGCGAAGCATAGAAAAAATAGTAAAGTATACCATTAAAAGTTACGGTCACATATTTATTTCATATATTATACACAATTTGTTTATAGCTGCAGGTTATACAAAACTATGTATTAAAATGTTGTTGATATTCATAATATATAATCATCAAAAATTCTATAAAATCATTCTATTTATCATTATGAAATTCTAAAAAAAGATTATTATCATAACAATTTTCTAATTAAACCATTAATAAAAATATAACAATATTTATTTGCTTAAAACACAAACATTCAGAACACAATTATAATCAGAACACCCTGTGTAATATACATATAAGTCACAAACTTCGTTTAGGTCCACCGGCACGACTACACGTGTTTTGAAAATTGATATCGATTAATACGCAACGGGCCTATTGGATATGTAACAGGAAATGAAAACGGCGGGCGCGTTAATTGTGTACAATTGGAAAGGGGAGGGTCATGCCTACTATATTTTAGGTCCTGCACCCCTGTATTATAATATTTTACAACTGCCGGGCACGAAAGTGAATATTATTATACATAGGTATAACTTTATTTTAAATTGAACACGAAAATTATATGATCATTTTTGCGCCTAATGCATAATATAATATTTATATTCTATAGATCGCGTGTTTATTTCGGCGTTTCGGCAGCAAAATACAAAAAAACTCGTTTGATGAACCTGCACGTATAATTATTATAGTTAGGTCTAGAAGGAGGTGTACCAACGCTTTCTATTTCTTCACGAGTACTCGGGTTCGTGTAACACATCCACATACATCACTCATAAATAAATAAACAAATATTAATAAATGTATGTTATAGTCACCTTCCACCGAGTCTTCGATTATTGTAGTTATACCTATTATGTTATGCTATATGGCTAAATTTTCGATTGTATTTACATATCTACGCGGTTCGATCACGATGAAAATAATACGACAACGAAATCAATTTTCACCTTATAAGGACTTCGAATAAATCACCTGGCGGCAGTACTTATTCGATACTCGTGTTCACACGTGGTGCCGTTCGAAATATATTATCGTATAAGTACGTGTACTGGACACCGCTTGAAACGTATTAGCTTAAACGTTTTGTTTTCGATCGCACTTGGAGATTACCTATACGCACGACGATTTGTGTGAATTTACTTAGGCATTTATCATTTACATAAATTGACCGTAAATAGGTATCAGAGGTTTTTATTGAGTCATTGCAATTTTCAAATACTAACAATGAGAGACCTTTAACTGGAAGTGTGCATGTAGCGCGTAGTAGATAATTTAATACACATGCACCAACACTCGAATAGTAGACGACCGTCAGACTTTGAATAACATTTTTATTATTTTGAGAAAAAAAATACAATTGTAAATAACACTGACTAGATGGATAATAAATTAATAATATTAGAAACATAAAAATTTGTTAATTAAAGTGGAATTAGTACAGTCATAGACCTTATACTCTTATACAGTAACAATAAAATATACTCATACAATTTTAGTTTTATACTATTTTTTCATCATTTATATAGGACTTGAGCTATTATGACAGTACACATAATAAATATATAATAAATACATTACTATAAATTTTAAATTTGATTTTAATTATTTTCTTTTTTTATTTAAGACCATTGTTACTTATAAATATTATTATTTCATAAAATTATAAAAATTGTTGCATATTGCATAGGTATACTGTTTGCCAAAAACAATCTTAACCTATAACTTATCAGTTAACAATATATCAAGATAAATCGTTTAAACTATAAGTTTGGTAACTCATAACTGTCTAAAAAATATGAACATCGCACCGGAAAACCATAAGTCTTATAAAACAATAAAACACTTTCAACACGTTAACGGATGGCTACCGTAATTCTTTTTTGTAACATTGAATAATTGCTATCTCTTCAATACTGTCGTACAATATAACTGCATATTACATTAATACATTAAATTACTATATGGTTACACTCCGACGGCCATTAATAATAAATATATATATAATAACAACACTGTTGCAATGGCGGTCGTAGAACTCGTCGTACGGACCATGACCACCCGAGAAAATTGTCGGAGTTTATTTTTTGTTGTCATTTCCTTTTTGTTGGCGTCCGTCAGACGTTTTGTCGAGTTTTGTGTTTTTAAAAAACACGTACGCACGCACGTACGATATATATATAAGTATATACCTAACACATTTATTGCGTTTAACGAAATATCCTTTCCCCGTAGTTGGGCCACATGATGATGTCGTCGGCAACGCCAATGATGCAGTGTCTACGTGTGGCGTGAAAGGCACGCTGGATTTAAATATATCTGGGCCATCTCTTTTTGTATATAGTATATTCCGCCACGTTTTATATCATATTTATGACACGCTGATCCAGTGGTGCTTAAAATGTTTGTCACGATTCAAAACTAAAATATAATTAAATAATATGTATAATATTTTAACGTAATCGAAACAATAAATCTATCATATTATAATATAATCAACACTGTGTGTTATTTAAAAAGAATAATATTTATTTTATAATTGAACGGATATCCTAAACCATATTTTTATTTTTATTTATTCAATAGTTACACTATGTGAGTTCCACAACACTCATCACGACTTTTTTCACGTCAGAATAATATTGTTTGTTTTAATATATTCATAATTTCATATAAAGTATAATATACTACATCATGATATTAATTCAAATCCAGACATATATGATACATCATTAAAACTTGTTTCATTTCGAGTGGGCCTAAAACAATGGACAATGATGATCGAAATGTATATTTATAAATAAAGTTTATAATGGAAAAATGACGACTTATAGTGACTCCACGCGAAGAAAAATATTATTTAAATTGGTAGACCACAGTGTGACATTGAATAATAAAACAAAACAAAAATGTTAAATATTACTTAATAATAACTAACTGCATAATATTTGTCAAAATATTAATTTAACTAATACTCGTAGAATATCAAGTTACAAGGGTATATAAATGTTTATGATAATATTTTCAAGGAATTTCCTATACAGTTATTATAGAGTATGTTAAGTTAGGTTAGGTTAAGGTAGGTAAGTATCTAGAACTATACAATTAAAGACGATAGAGTACGTGGTTAAACAATAACAATATATTGATTTTAATGAAGCGTGTGGCATAATATAAAAATTAAAAATATTAACAATAAAATCATGTTAAGAATATTCTCCTGCTCGGTGTTTGGTTAAGTTTGGTAGGTTATATTCATTTATCTGTCATTAAAATTAATATGTTATCTGATTTAAGTGGTATACATATTCAATCAATAAATGTATAATGTATATATAGCTATAAATTCGTCCACTGATTATATAATTATTATTTTGTTTTGTTTTTAGTGTATCCA
This sequence comes from Aphis gossypii, assembly GCF_020184175.1. Classification (NCBI taxonomy): domain Eukaryota; kingdom Metazoa; phylum Arthropoda; class Insecta; order Hemiptera; family Aphididae; genus Aphis; species Aphis gossypii. Next base: position 5,027,160 of record NC_065532.1, read on the forward strand.
CAGTGACATTGAAACAAAAGGCAAGTGCATCCGGTTGGTGTTGAAATACTGCAAGTGGCTAGCTGACGAACATCATCAACCCACTACTCAGGTACATCTAGAGTTGGTGCAAACGGTGCCACTGCTAACCAAAAAATCGAAGAATTTTGAACATCGCTGGCAGCTGTTGTACATAAGATCGTTAGAGTGGATTTGCTTCATCGAAAGTCTGGACGTGAAAAAATGTCGAAAGGTATGTCAAATTAATTATCCAGAATGACTGCTAAAGTTTCAAAGTAATCCATCCAAACGGAGTTAATGTAACGTTACATACATGTACGAACGTACGTAATATAGGATTTACGTCGTTCTCTGTTACTTTATACATTGTATACAATATACATATATAGGTATATATTTTTTTAAATGTACATTTATTTTTATTATAGGACAGTAATAGTTCTTCTGATTGCGATGAAGAACCGGTTCACAAATGTCCACGGTTAGTCGATCATAAGTTGTCAAATTCTTCAGACGTAAGTTACCACTGTACATTTTTTTCTTTTTGAGAAATACATTATTTAAAGCGTTTAAATATTTAGGATAAACAAGGTAATATTGAAATGGAAACAGAGACTTCACCATCACCAGTCCTTCAATCTGAACGAATGTCATTCGACGATACGGCCAATTTTCACAGGTAAATCAAATTACACAGAGTTGATTGTTTTGAGTTTTTTACATTTTATTATTTACAGGTCGGATAGAAAGGGCCCAAACTTGGCAACTTTCTACTACAGACATTTAGATACGGATTCGGAACAAGAATCCCAAAAAAAAGCTATTGTGGAAACTGAAGTTAAAACGTCGGAATCGTCGGAAGAAGAAGAATGGACATACAGTTCTAATACAACAAAAGAAATTAAGAAACCAGAAGTTCCCGTGTCATTTGCAGAACGAGCGAACATAGAACAAATTAAAGCTTTGGTTGAAAACGTTAATTGGTCGGTTACCAAGGACAAACACTCTGAAAAACTTTGGATGTCTGGTAGTGGCATAAAAAGGAGAATTTTCCGACAAGAAACTGCTGATCCTGAAGTAATATACCAATAGTTCTTTTCTACCTATGAAATATATTATATAATTAGAGATTTCATGTCAATGTATTTTTTTTTAGAATGAAGAATTTATCGGTGATAGTTGTGATGCCAGTGGTGAATACACTACAGAAGACGACGATCAGCATTTCATCTTAGATAATCATTCTCATTCTTCGCGGTCATGTGATATAACCGTAGTGCAAACTCAGGAACTAGATTTTTGTTCAAATCCAGGAAATATAAATGAATGCAGTTCCCCAAAAGTAATTAGCTAAATTACCATAACATCGTTGTATAATTACTATTATTGTTAATATATCGATTTAAATTTACAGGTTGTGTTGAGATCAAAAACAAATGTTGGAAATACGTTAAGACCGGTCAGCATGTCTGGTCTTCCTCAAAGTAGTCCCAAGGCTAGACTTCTGACTGAGTCCTGTCAGTTGTCTGTTTCCGAATCGGCTCTCAACCATATTTCTCATGAACAAGTGTCTGTAAACGGCAGGGACTCGTCTACCATCGAAGAATCTACTGCGACTCAAACGCAAGACTGTTGTGGATCTTACAACACTAATTCACTGAGACGACGTAAACTAAAACACAGAAGAAAGAGTACCATGGTAAGAAATGGCTGATAATTGATAAATATATAAAAATACTAGACCAATCGCATTATATTATTTAATTTTGTAAACCCAGGAAAGAAAAAGTAAAAGTGGATCAGCTGACAGTCTGTCGTCTGTAGTTAATTCTGTTGCCTACAATGAAATGATTAATTCTGGTTCATTTTCTGGCTCTTTGTGTGGCATTACTCAAATTGATTCACAACGAGTGGATTCAGAAACCGAAGAAGAGGTTACAAAAGAGTCGAAACGTCCTGCCGTGCGCAAGCGTCCTATGAAAATGCCAGTGTTCCGTCTTGGCGAATTCGGTGCTGTCACTCCAAGAGAAAAACGTTTTCCGTTGACTGCTCAACTTCCGTCAGGTACGACCACAGATTTTAGTTCATTTTCTGAACAGGCATGGGACAGCTATCAAGAAAAGTATTTGAGTGAGCCGTATAGTGAGGACCCCCCAGATCCAGAATCCGTCAGACGATTATTGGACTTTGGTGATGATTACAGAAAATGCTTTGATAGTCAATCTGACTGCGCTTCCAGCATTGGTAGACCAAGTTTTGTGAGTACTATCGAGTGTTATATTTTATAGAGATTTTAATTTTTTTTTTTATTATATTATTTTAGCTCGATGATGAAACTTTTGAACAAGATTCGTCAGATTCTGTTCGTAACCTCATCGTTAAAAGTCGATTACAATTGAACTACTTGGACCAGGTACTTTCTAAACTCGTCGCGTATCCGAATTCAAACATTACGATTAAAGAAATTGTAAGTAGACAACTACTATAAATTTATTTTATTGGCATTAATAATTTTTATTTATTTACAGGGTCAGTTAAAACAACGATGCAGAGAAAATGAATATTGTCTCCGTTTTTGTTTAGAAGGAATCAAAGATAGTCAAACGTTTGTTTCAGCCAGTGACATAGCCGAAATCGAAAGTAAGTAATTAATTTTATTGTATTATTATAAATTCATAGGTAAAATTACATTCCAATTGTATTTAACAATTGATTAAATAGTTATTTCTGAGATGAAGAAGGTGCACGTAGGTAATTAAAAATATTTTTAACTTTAGTTAATTTAAAGTTTACAGCTTAAAAGATCTACACATACAAATCTATTTAATTAAAACACACTAATATCAATCTATTTTTTTAAAAATGTTATAAATATTTTTCATGATTAAACTAGAGTGTTAATAATAAAGTATATTTTATAATGTCATATTGAACAATTTGACACGTTTTAAATAAATAATTTAAAAAATGTGACCTTGGTCAATAACTCATTACTAATGTCTTCAGATATTTATTTTTTATTTTTGTCTTTACGTAATGAACATAAATATTTTAATGACCTTGAATTATAAATGTTTGTATCAGTCATTCACTCGATAATTAGGTGCTTAAAGTACTTTGATAATTAAAAACGATTTTAAAATAACAGTAATAATATTAATAATAGTTATAATTATAAAAGAACCTACATTACATCCTTTTAATAGTATACTATATTCACACAAAAATAAAGTGAAATGTTCAAATACCACCCCGCGGCATATTATTCGAAAGAAACCCAGTTCTAACGGGTTTATATGGACTAAATTGAAGACCAAGCCTACATACGATGGGAGCTTTGTGATATTGACAGTAACTCGAGAGTAACGAAATATTGTATTGTATCGCCACGACGAATACAATAAATCATTTATTAGTTTATCAGCCTAATCTATAGTCTTATCTAACTATTGATGTGCTAGATTTTTTATAATTGTAACGTATATCCGTAAATGTGTAATTCAAGGTTAAAAATTATATATACACCGCGAATCTTAATGATAATAAAACGACTTTGTTGTGGTCTATTTTCGTTAGTTGTGCAGAATTTTATGATGTACTTAAATTTACAACAAAACTTTCTAAGCAGTTTTTGTAGACGATGAACGACTACGAAAAACCTACGAACAGAACTCGTCGTGTCACCATGGTGACCCCTGTAAACATAATATCTCGATTCTTCCCCTCACGACCGAATGAAGAAATCGATCAGATGGCGTCTAGAGTTTTCGTCGTGGTTATGTTATACCTATGAATACTTGTACTTTTATATATTAATATTGGTCCATGGTTCTGCATTTCAAAATATATTTTTTTTAAATTCCTATGGGTTGTAAATTGTTAATTTGACAATTGTTTTTAAAATATCAATGTATTGAAATCGAAATTTGAATAAATAAATCCCGAGTTTTTTTTTTACTATTTACTAACGAAAATATTTAAATTTAAATAATACATATGATTATATCAACACATAAGAAGTTAATTAATATTTAAGACTATATATTTTTATCAAAGTATAGTTTCTGGACCTAAAATTATTTATTATCAATTCGTTAACTTGACTACAGTTTTCTTCGGTTGATATATACATTGTTATAACGATAATCATATTTATAAATATACGTATTACATAAAGAATTAGAATAGCAAGAAAACTACTAATATATCAGAGGTGTCACTATAAAATGGAGTCTTCGGGGCAGACAGGCAGTACCAAATAAGTGTTGGTTCCCATCTATTTATGCTATCAAAATTCTAAAAATTTTAATTTTTTTAAAAAAACAATAGTTTGTACTTATTGTTTGCTTATTTAATTTATGAAATTTTTCATTGTCTCCATTTACTTCAATTAATAATAATATAAAAGCCCAGCACTGCCCGTACTCTTATATAAAATATGATGTTTTGAACTTTTGCCTTGCCATCCTGTAGTCACGCCACTGGTATGACTACGATTTCGACGCTTGAAAATTTGTCGCAGAAAAAAGGGCAAAATAAAAAGGTTTTCTCGATTGAAAACGGGGTCATCGAGTACATTTGCATATCAAAATTCCAAAAATCATAACTAGGGCGAATGCGTTATTTTTGCATATTAAAATGGAGAGTCGGTTGGGCGTGTTTGAAGTTATCGCCTGTAGTTACGCTGTGCAGTATTCAATATCGTATTATCGCGACTATAATGTGTATATAATAAATATATTACTCAAGTGCCAGCCGCCAAGTTATATATGAATATAATATGTACAGTGTACACATGTTATACCTATTCCTAAACCATAATATTATGGTATTATTCGTCGGGTCGCGGGCGAGCGACGGCTGCGCCCCACCTGTTCCGTGTAGCGTCGCGCCTGCATATAATATGATTTATACTCGCGTGTGTGTTCGCACAAGAACCTCTCGCGGCGCACGCGTTTCGCGCGGTCCTGGTAGTATCGCCATCACCTGTTCGGTGATTGCGCGTTCGCCGCTTACACAATATTATATTATAATCTTGTATGACACTCAATAATAGCTTACAATAATATTAAATTGGTAATAATTTTAGAGGTGCGTCGTCGTAGTACACCTTCACAATAATAATACATCGATCGCTTTTCGTAGATACTTCTACGTCCGTTCTCCATTCGTTGTTACCGCTGGCTCATTGTTGTCGCTACCGTTTCGCGCTAATAAGTATAATAATGTATGCCATCATGAACCAGTTCGTCCGCAGCGCCAGCGCAGTGTGGTACGACGGCCGAACGCTACCGTATGTCCGTGTATAGTTATCGTCTGCAATTTGTGCGAAACTTAACTGTTGAAATCTGATATTCTTCGTTATTATTATTATTTTGCAATATTTCTCGTTCACCTGTGGTCCTAACCAACGGCACTCCATAGATGGCAATCCGCGTGGAAGTGGCGCACGCAGCCACGCAAACCATGATCAAAGGTAAATAATAATCATTATGTGCCTATCAATTTTTGTCAATCCAAACCCACTGTCGTATATGGTTAGGAATATATATTATGATAGCGTGTCCTAAACTCCTGAGTTAAAAACAACCGATATTATATTCTGTCTTTTTCGCCACCGTTCGTCACCCCCACATCACCGGCTATAGCAGCAGTAAGTGAATGACCGAGAAAAACGAACAATTCTCAACTTTCGAAAAAAAAAATATAGATAATATGCCAACTGTCAATCTCGTTTTTCTGTATCTTAATTTCGGCCTCGAGCTACCGCCCACCTTTAAACCTACGTAATAGTTTTGAATTCTAACGCTAATGTAAAATACACTATCCCACCAATGAGGTGACTATGATCAGTTTTAGAACTGTATACAGTATACAGCGTATATATATAATATATACATTATACATATACCTATAATATTAAGGTGTTAGGTACCTATACTATGCCATATATAGTTTTACGCATGTATAAATAAGCGTAGGCAGGGGTGGGCTGGGAAGGATCTAGCCCATTATCCAAGGTATAACAGTGGTCTATATTTATGTATCGATATAATTGAACCACTTACAAGGCACTGGCCCAAAACCCAGTCAAAGACAGGATCGCTGTTCGTCCTCTATAGCACAATAAATCACTGGGCTAGTCAGCCCCTGAGCGTGGTAAAGATTATTTCTTGTTTTTATAGTTTGATAGAAATTAAATACTATAATTCATAATTTTTATTTTTAAAAAACTATTATATTATTTTATTTTATTCGTTTTCAAATTTATCTCATCTTATTTAAAAAAATATATACATGAATGTTGTATCATAATATGTTTAAATGTTCTATTGTAATATAGTTTTCTTTGTAATTATTAACAGAGCTATGACATAATTTCCAATTATGTACTCGTTTAAACTTTTATTTTTCCATTTTTTTTTTTTTTTGTTTATAATAGGTATATAATTGTCCTTTTCGGTTTTTTTTATTTTTTTACCATGTTCTGACAATTTTGTCGATTTCCATATTCCTAACCTTTGTACACCTTATTATTGTGTATCAATACGTCAATACTGCTCTGAACCAATTGTCTATTGTTAAGATTAGAAAAGATCAATTAATCAAAATTTATTTAAAAACAACTATTATATATTTATATAAATTTCAAAACGTTTATTCATGTATTTTGAGTTTCTATTTTTGAATACATTTTTTTTTGCACCTTTTGAAATACATTTTAATAGATTTTATAATAGTGGAAATATGTATAGTAGGTATATGTTTATGTATAGTTATAAAATATGATTATTTTACTATGCACTATGCAGGGACAAACTACTAAACTCTATTCATACAATACTGCAGTCTGCAATTCTATGATAAATTTCACCGAAAACGATTTTTATCGATCTATGATTTGTATACAATACATACTTTTTGATGTATGTTAAGCCCGTTATGGAAGTATTATACTTAGTATCGAGTATTCGAGTTGTCAACCCAACATTACACCTCACCGTGGCCATTAGAGCGTGATTTATATGGACATATATAGTTGTACATTACAATAGAACAGAAAAAAATGTTTTATTGTAAACAATTATAACTGTTACCTCGGAACGTTGGCTCTGTATATGAGTGCTAAAAATATAATTATATCTCAGGTTTATACGTTTTTTTAAATAAAAAAAAAAGTCTCAACGCATGGTTGCACTAATAATTATGTTGGTCCAATTAAGTTTCAACATAATGTATTATATATATAAAATAAACGTTTTTTTTTTTAATGCTCTCATTACTCATTGGTCGTTAATACAGAAATTGTTTAAGACATTAATAAACAATTTTTAAAAATACAAATTATAATATATTATATTTTTATTGAATAATGTTGGTTCATCGTTATACAATACTTACTACTTTTGACATAAACATTGCGGCTTTAGAGCTGCTGGATCTTAAATGTTCATGTAATTTACACTAGCTATATAATCTTACCAATGACAAAATACATTTTATATAATAGGTACACTCTAGTACTTGAAATTTAAAACTTATCTTTTATGTTATTTAACCGTCACTGCACAAGAATAATTGTTGGCTTTGCCCTGATATAAAAAATGATGTCAAACCTAAATGATATTTAATTTCATGTTAATTAGCAATTACCTACCTACCTACCGACCTACCTCGTATGTATAATAACTTATGCAACTTAATTATATTTTATAAATTAAAAATCAGGTATTTAGGTATGAACATTTTTACAAAATAATAAGTACCCGGTCCAAGTACCTATACCACATTTTCCTGATTTTCATGAGGTTAATAGAGGAAAACGATAAAACAAGGTAACCCACCCTATAAATTTTAACTGTATACAAAATTTAGGATGTTAAATTAATAAAGTATAATCATATAAATAATTTGTAAATAAATCTTCATGTTTCATAATTGTCGTGGAATATATATTTCTCAATAATAATAATATGATTTACAATGTAATGTTTTTATAATATACCTATTACCTACATATTATAGGTACATAGTGGATATCTATTATACTCGTACTTTACACGATACATATAAAAATGTATAAATACATTTAAAGTACCTACTATATTTTTATTTTATATACATTTATGACATACATATTTGATCGAATATAAATGCATCATGAATATATCACTCTGTATATTCATTTAAATCATGGTATCGTGTTGCTATTTACTAAACATTCGATTGTTAAGTTTTATCAGAATTTATATCTTAGTATAATAAAGTATATCAGCACAATATTACCTATATATGTCAATATTCTATATATTATCATTAATATGATTTCATTTTACATCCAATAAACTAAATTATCTATATAAATATTTTTTTTAAGTAATTATTAACTGCATGTTGTAACTCGTTTAACACTTTATTATTCAAAATTATAAGTGTCTGATCTCTATATATTTTATTATTTCCCTAGATTATTGTAATATATATAACCTAAATAGATCATAATGATCATATAAATGTATAATAATTGAATAAAGTAAGTTAAGTTGTAGTTAAAAGTTTACTATTTTAAATTTTGATAGTCTTCCCAGTTCCCTTTAAATCTATAAATCACAATAGCCTTTAATGAAATATTTGCATTTTTGACATAAAAAAAATACCACTAGATACCTATATGTATTTTTATATTTATATTTTTTAACTTATCTGATCTATACTGCAGTCTGCAGGTACAAATACAAATAAATATAACTATAGTAGTAAAATAATGAGATTTGCGTTTCTGTAAATGTCATTTTATTATTAGGTATAGGTAATTAAATACGTAGATAAAAAAAATTTAAAAGGGGCGCAGAATCTGGTTAATTGTTTCCAAATGAAGTATATGAACGAGTCACCGTAGTAGTTACAAATGAGAAAAGGGTAGATGATATAGAGTATGTCTAACTTTAAATCTTAAAATAGCCCCATGAATAACTATAAATTCACGTGGCTATGACATCTCTGGATTCTGAATAATATATTTCGGTAGGTATACTAAATGAGGGCCTATGAAAAAAGTTTAAATTCATCGTCGCCGCCATTTAAATCGCATTGAATATAAAATGTAATTACACAAAAATACCCATTGCCTTGTTGATATAATTAAATCGAACCGAATAGAATCGCGTCTTCTATCTTCTACCACAAACTTTAATTCAAAAACGTTCGCAGTGTTATTGTTTTGTGTAATAAATAATATACGAATCTATTATTCGATTTTTTTATATAGAATCGAATAAAAGGTATTGGAAAAGTGCTTCTACAGACGCTTTAATATTTTTAGCAATAGAATTATGTACCATTTTGCTGGATCACTTGTCAGTTGTCAACCATAATAAATTGCAAATGTGTTCTAAATTATAATCACTAAACCAGAAACCCGTTTAACCATTTTGGGGACCACTGACGGTGGTGCGCGCTAATAAAACGCATGTCCCGCTCGCTCTACCCCTCTTATGTGCTTCCGTTTGATAACAACGTAATCGACGGAATCGCCGCCGAGATGAATTAATTTATTGTTCTCGTGGACCCTCGTGCGTGTACGTTTCGACCACGGTTGAAGTTGGTAGACTTTGCCGAACCGCGGTTTTCGTCGGAACGCGCGCGTGCTTTATGGGCTGCCGTCGCGTTTCGTTCGCCGTCGCCACTCGCCGCCGCAGCCGCCGCCTTGTCGTCGGGCCACACTCCGTAATTCAGATAACAGATTCAGTCAATCAGCAGCTGCCGAACCGTTCGTGTTCGCGTTGCCGGTCGTTTTGCAGTTTGTTCAACGTGCGACTTGCGTATATTGCAATTATTAACGCTCTTAATATTTTATTTTTTTTGGTGCTTGTGATTAAATATCGTTTTTTCCGTTTTTCATTATGTACATCTAATCGTATTCTCGCGTTACGCAGCAGTCGCGTTGCATTCAAGTTTGTAAATGTTATCACTTTAGCGTCCTAACCAACAACGACCGTCGGCATCAGATTTATAAGCTTTAATCCGGGTTTCCACTATACCGTTTCGCGTTGTGTTAAGTATAAATCATATTATAATATTATGTTTGACTTGTGGGTAATGTGTTACCTACGACATGATACTCAACAAACAGAACACGATACGACACTGTGTAGTGGAAACCCGGCATTACGTCGCGAGTTTTTCCTATCGTTTTGCTTTGTCAATTCCGATAGAATGCGATTACCATGTTATTAAAATATTACATCGACGACGGCCATTATTATTATTATTATTATTACCTACTGGCTATTATGAGAACTACAGTACACACTCGTGTCGCTGGAGTCAATCGGGAGATAACAAACGAAATTCACATAACTGCGTGTTCCAAATTCCAATAATTTTGTCATAAAAGATCCGTATCAAAAGTTCGATTAAAATCAAAGTGGCGGGCGTCGGCGACGAGATCATACCAATAAGGCATTTGAATGCTTGCTGATTTTTTGAATTCTAAATATTAAAAACTATCGTTTTTCGTTGGCTCGATATTTTTGATACTCATGTAAACAAATTAATAATCGACTCACATCGCTATGCATTCCGGGGATTTTTCCCTCTCTGTGTTTCACCGTCATTGTCCACAACTTTTACACCGTAAGAATAATATTCCAATGTACCGTATAAACATGTTTTAATTTATTAACCGTGTTCGGGACACATTGCAACACGTTATCCCGTGGACTACGACCTCTCATACGTCTGAATTTTGTTTACGCATTCGGTAACCGTTTCATTAAATATTCTCTCCCTCCTCTTAAACATCGCCACCGTTCTGTCGACGCGTCGTTAAAGAGTCGACGGGGACGTTTTTTTTTCACACGCGAAGGGTTAGTGTTATAGTGGTAATAATAATAATTTTTCAAATAATGTGTTATGCACTTGTGTGGCTTCGTCGGGGCTTGGCACAGTCATCATCTCCGAGACGTGGTTTTTTATTACGCTTATTAATTATTATCATTCGTAAACGTACGCACGCGACAATACAATATATATTTATGCCGGCGGTCAGCATATACACAAAAATAAACCTTTGCAAACACGAAAAAACCGCATGTTAATCGGTGCGGTCCATTTTGATACGTTTTGTGTTTTTAATTTTATTTTTCCTTAACAACGTACATAATAATATTTACAATGTACTCTATATAATACCATAATAAGTTTTATTATGTGTGTCAACAACTTTGCGATGACAGAATAATAATAGAAATGATAATGGCGTTCTGAAATCTCGTCACGCGCAAATGTTATACTCTGCGAACAACGCTCATTTTTAGCATTCGGTACGCACCACGTGCTGTCTCGTCAGTACCATAGAAACGTGGGATTTACCTACCACCTGGAGCCGCTGGAATCAACAGGCCTCTGACGCGTAATCACACACGACCAGTTTGTACCGTTCGACCCGTGATAATCTCCTATATTATAATATTGCATAGTTTTATTATAACAACACTCATTGATTTATGATTTTTAATTGATCGTCCAATTAAGTACTTACCTATATATTATGAATATTCGTTTTTAACAGTACTTGAGTTGATTATATTTTTTAAAAATTGAAACATTGAAATCAAAGTTAATTAAAAAAATATTTTTTCTTAACTCCGTCATTGTATAGTATCGGATACGATATATTTTTTTTTCATACGATGTAACTATTATTATTTATTGGTTGCTTAAATAATTTTTGTTTCTATAGCGTGATTTACAATTTGCATAGTTCGTATGTCATATTGCCTGTCATTTAATTTCGACTTTCCTGTATACCTACACATTTTTGAGAGTATTGTTGGTAAAACTTCCTATTCAATGTGTTCGAATATTATTGGGTATTATTAACGTAATTAATTGTTATTGAAATCAATACTTATCTGTTGTCGTTATTGTATGTATTTATCGGGCATTATAAAGATAATTTTGTAATCGCCTAGTATGATCAATAGTTATAATATAGGTAATCATCTATAATGTATTTAGATAAAATATGAATCCAAAATGTTTTTAGTTAAGTTCCACGTATAAAACCCTCCTCTAATTCTTTGACTTGTGCGTTAAAAAATTATATTTGACTGAAATTCTTAGACATAGGCGGTCAAGCGAATATTTCTGCCAAAAGAGTGTCTTCAATGTTCAATCAATGATGTAGGTGTCAATGTGATAAATAAAATGATTCAATTTTCATTAAATCATGGTAACATAATATAGATAATCCCGTGCGTCGTCAAAACTCATAAAATATTCAAAGTTTAACCCATTATTTATTCAAATACTCATACTCGATTGAAAGATAATATATCAGATATACATAATGTGATACATTTAATAATTTAACAACATTCTTATTTTATACTCTGTGTACACTTCCGACCTTCACTATTACGTGTATCAATTATATTGAATAACATACACAATACACAATAAATTAATATTGGACATTAGTCTAACTTCAATAACAATACATTTTATAATTAACGCCCTTTCATAATCTAGCTCCAGTTAAATCATTTTTAAATACGACATCCTTTAGTTAAATGAAATAATTAAATTGAACTCAATATAATCGATTATCCATTAATAATAACGCAAAGTATTATATTTTTCCCATAGTAAACTGCACCTACTACCTTTGTTAATTTTTGCTATCACATTTTTTATTAAAAACTTCAATATGCAGTTTACCCTATGAGCTTTATAACTTACTTCACATCCCGTTTTTCCTTTAATTTGTTCTTTCGGTAGTTACACTTTGGCCTTTACGTCAAGTCTTGTAAAAAAATTCAATGTTATTATTTATATCTGGCCGACAAGATTATTATATGGCCACTTCCTGTGCTTTTTATACATATTATATAACAATAAATCATCTATTCGAGACCCCCCCTCACTATGTATATAAAATTTAAACATTTCAAGGGCCCTCATCGTGTATGAAAACACAATCATAGCCTCGCAGGAAATGTGTTTTTTTGATAAGTCTCTTAGTTAATAAAGCCCTTAGAGCTTAGTTCTATACATTTCAATCACTAAGTGGATATTATATTAATAGGTAACAAATGGATTTTTCTAAAAATGTTTTTCACTTAATCCTTATAGAGCGTATACATATAGATCCGTTTTTATATTTATTAGTTATTACCAATGAGTACTTTTATACTATTAAAATCACATCTGTTTTTGTTATCGGTCATATTATTCTGTAGTTATTATAAATGTATAGAACATTCTAATCGTTATTATATTTATTAAAAAAAACCATCGAAGTATTTTGTTAAAAACTATTCATAAAAACGTTCATTTTTTATTTAGAAAAGTGACCAGTATTTAATTTCTAAATCGTCTTGAGATTATATTTTGGTTGAAATGATTGTTGTTTTTTTTTTGTATAAACAGATATAAGTATGTGATTTTATCAAGACTACAATTAATTCCATTGTTTAAATTGTTCATAATATGATATGTTATTGTCCTATAATACTCCTATATAGTTATGTATTATAAATTTATGAAATGCGTGTATACTAAAAACAAATAACAAACCTAATTATTTTCTCGAATTTTAAAATATATACCTACTTAATTTTTAAATTATTTTTGCAAAATATCTATTTAACTTCAGCACTTTTACTAATAAACAATAACACATACAATAGTTCCTAGCGTAAAGATGCCAAAATTATATACTGACATGATAGTGATATAAAACAAATTAAAATTCAATTTAACATTTTTAGTTTTCCATTTTCTATAAATAGAACACATATTTTTCAATGTGTACATAATATATCAAGATACATCATACATAGAAATCTTGTAAAATAAATTGTTGATATACGTTGTGGTTATAAGGCCTATAACTTATAAGTTTATTACACTTGTTACTAACATTACGTTTTAATAACTATCGATTAAGTAATAGTTATCTCTATAGTGAAATCTCTTTATTTTCAAATATTCGGACTAAATAATATATAGGTAGGTAACTAGTAAGTTCTATTACAATATGACCATAAGATCTTAAGTATTGTATATTATTTGAATGTTTATTTGTCATTGTACAACAATACAACATTACAATATCCATTTTATACATTTCGAACCTTTTGTAAATTTACATTATATTTTTTTTATTGGATGTGTACTAATACTCAAAATAGTTGTCGCCTGTTGTTGTCCTGATTTGTAAAGGAGAATGTTAATAATGATTTAAAAAATTACAAATTGCTATGAGTCAATATTGTTAAAATAATAAAAACTACAAAAAACACAGAATGGACCGTACTGTGTTATAAAAGTGCGCGTGTTTGCATAACACATATATGATTAATATTTTATAATAATAATGTATCTTACAGAAAAATGTCAATTTACTTATTACTTCGTGCGAATGATGACAAAATAACCTAGAATACGTTGGCCTAGAACCGCCAGAAAAGATATTTGTGGTATATTCCATTCTATTTATAAACAACTACTCTGCGGTGCTGGCGGGGTCGTAAAAACAAAATAACCGCGTGCGAATCATCAAGTATAATAATATAATAAGTCCACATGGACCGCAAACCGGACAACGACGGCGGCATGTCCGATTTCGAAACACCGTTGTTCGACTTAGAGTCGCAACGGTTAGAATTCGACACAAGCGTGGACGAGACAGATTCTTCCAGTGTTTTTGACTGTAGCCTAGACGAGAGTTTCCAACAGATTAAGAATGACCTAGAACGACTTCACCGGTCGACCCCGAAAAAGACAAATTTTTATCGAACCGCAGCGGCTTGCCTCGATGAGTCGTCTGCTGTCGTCGACGACGATTTTCCTGAAATCGATATCAACCAGAGGTTTGATGTCATGAAAGACAGGGTTAGAAATTACCGATCTAAAGAGACAGAAACGTTGAGACGATGCATCATCGAACTAAATAATACTATAGCTTGCGTAACTGACAACGAAGGTAAAAAAACGTGTGTGCAAGACAAAAAAATGTTATTTATCTATAAATGCGCGTTTGCCACGTTAGGTGTCAATACAACATTTTACATACTGATTTTTTTCCTTTAAGAATTAAAATACAATTCGATATTATGGTTGTATTCTAAGTAATTTCTATAAATAAAAAATATTTAGTTGATTTATAAATTAAATATTTTAATAACATTTAATATTTATACCACCTAGTATATAGGTATAATTGATTAATGATTTCATAAACGTTAGAAACATACTTTTCGATGTGTGTTGAGTACTTATTAAACAAATACATATATATTTTTATAAGCATTTAAATTTAAAATATTTAAGTTATTTTGTTTTCTTTTACTAATGTATACACAATGTGTAAATCTGTCCTTAATAAGTTCAATAAGAGTATTAGCTAAAATAATAAAATTACATGAATACTTGATATAAGAAGCCACCCAATAATGACAATTTTAAAATGTAGGTTATTAAAAATAATTTTAATAAAAATGTATTATTGTTAGTACTTCAGATTATAAAGGTAAAAATCCAATCTAACTCACGTGCACTTTTTCATTTTTTTTTTTTTTAATTTAAAAAAATTATTTCAAAGTTAAATAGAACTTTGTGCCTTGTATAATGTATAATATTATTTTATTTTTCTCATATTTATTATTTTCTTTACTGTAAATTACTAATTTATAGTTAACTTAATATTAATTGTATTATCCGTATCTGTTTTTAGGTATGGTCAAAAAATGTGAACGTTTGGAACTAGATATTTCAAAACAGGAGAAAATCCAATTGCTAAAGGTCGACATAGCTGCGATAAAAAGTCGTTTGATGTCGTTTTTGCGAAATGATCGATTGGATGGTAACGTACAAAACAAAAACGAACTCCAAGCCCTAATCCACACTGCTAAGGTATGTTAAAAAATAATATATCTACTTTGATTTTATAACAATCAAAGTATAGGTTTGATAGATATGTTATAAATTTACACTTAATACTTTTAGACTGAATTATCAAGTTTGGATACTTATTGGAATAGTCGCAACATAGTGAACATCACCGAGGAATTAAACAGACACTTCAATGAGTTGAACGATTCTAATAATGTTTTGAATCATATGAGCAAAGAAGTCGCAGATCTATATTCTATTTATGCTAACACTCGACAGAAGTAAGCTTACCTTTATAGTATTAGACATCTAAAGTCTCTTTTTAAAATATTTGGAATTAGTGATATTAAAAAGTTTTTTTACTGTTTGTTAAACTAAAAACAAAAAACCCTCAATATTGTAAATTTTAAGGATTTGTCCCAATGATTTGTTTTATCCAATTCACATATTTCCAATTTAAAAACAAATATCTGAATTCTACATCTAAATTTCCACAGTCTATTTTCATTGCCCAAGTCCTCCAATTATATCTTTGACTGGCAATTCCAATTAATTGATTGTCACATATCATTGGACAACCTATATCTTCTTCACAAAATTGCACATCTTGTCTTATTGGACACAACCATTTATTTTCACTGTTAACGTCAATAATATTTTTTAAATGTAATCTGTTTAATATTTTTTTTATACATTTATTATATACCTAGCTAATTCTTTACATTTTCTTTTAATAGTAATGGTATTGTTTGACATTGTTGTCCATTTTTCATAGTAATTTATTGCCATTCTGTTTGATGATTTTATACTCGTGCCAAAAATTGTGCATTGTTTTTTGTCCCAAAGATCGTTATTATTTTCAATAAAAAATGTGTTATAATAATTTGTTGTTTCATTAAAGAATGTATTAGGAATTCCATTTATCTTCATACAGTTTTCATCAAACCATTAGTATATTTGTATTTATAATGTTTAAGATCTAAATTAATTACCTACTTCAATTAATAATACTCCATTGATATCATTTTCAAACTGAGGTGTGTATAAGGCTTGCACTCTATATTTGATTACTTTGTTGCAACTTTGAACCTTGAAATTATTTATTGAGATTTATTTATTTTTTTCACATTTGTGTTATGATTTTTAAAATTGTATATAATATTTATTGGACAAAAGTGTAAACAATATTTAATTAATTTAAAAGAGTGTTTACTCATTAGTTTAAGTATATGTAACATACCTATATTATTTAATTGATGAAAACTATTTTAAATGCATTTACTTTAATAAATTGTGGATTAAATTTTTTTATGCAAACTTTCTCAGTCAACATAAACCTGTTACTTATACGACTTGCACAACAAATCGACATTTCTGGTAGATCAGGATGTTTTTCATAGATTCTGTATATATTTTGTAAGTCCAGTGGGCAATACTTAGTTGTTGGTGTATTTGATAATAGTTTATGAATTCTCATATTTTCTGATATGCAATAACTTAAATTAAAGCAAAATAATATTATACTGGAGTAAAACATAATTAAAAGAATTTATCATACAAATACTTGATTAACTGATACTATAATGTTTTTTCTTATAAACAATTGTATTTAAATTTGTGTTCATGGTTACAGATTAGAAACTGAGATATTAAGATATCAGAATGCATTGATCACATGGGCTGAGTGTGACAAACAGCTAATGGAGCTTGAGATGAAATTCAAAGGTTTTGGTGGTGATGGTGTTGTTGGTGGAAACCAAAAATCTGGATGTTTTGGATCCGCTTCTGATAGTGGCATGTCAGATTCAGGTTCAGAACATGAGCTTAATGAACATGAAAAACGATTAGTTAACCTAAAACAACTAGCTAACAATTTGATGACTATTATGACTCCAGGCAGTGAAGCACTATCATCAATATTAGCTGTAATATAAAATTAAATATACTCATGCTTTAAGTTATTTCCAATAATAAAATAATATTTATGATTTTATAGAGAATAGAGAATAATGAAAAACAGCTGAAAGAACTACAGCAAACCTGTAAAGACCTTATTGGAAGATCAGAATTTTGCAGTGATGATGACAAATTGGATGGCTGTGAAAGTCTTATTAACACCGATATGTAAGTTTGGTATATCATAAACAATACCTAATATAATACAATTATTATGGCAATAGTATTATATTATATTCAACCAATTTTAGTTATACATAATATTTTTATAAAAATAATTATTTTCCCATTAAAACATAAATTAATTACATACCATACACGAGTTATAAAATTCTGACCATTTAAAATTTGCGTAAAGTTTATATTTGACACAGAAAAACATATATTATATTGTAATATAGTTGAATATTTAAATATGAAATAGTTAGGCTTAATCTGATTAAAAAATTACAACTGGCATATGTTCTTTCAAAAGAATCCATTTTGTTTAATTTTAAAATTTAAATATAACAGTAAAATAATCTATGGTCAAATCTTAGTTAAGAAATATTATATGTGTTCTCACAGATTGTTTTTTTTTTTTTTGGGGGGTTTAATTTTAAAAATAATGTTTAAGGAATTAAAGAATTAAAATTTAAAAATAAAGTACCTATTAAAATAGGTAACCACTCTACTATAGGTCTTGTAAGTGTATCTCATAATTAAATAAGCCATTGTAGTATATATTTTACAATTTGATGTATGCATTTAATATATTATACATCAATAATAAATTAATCAATCCATGATACGAGAAACGATTTATTCTGAGTGAAGAGTCTGTCTGCTGTTAGCTTAAATTACTAATTATATTGCTATTAATTATGTATAGTAATTTATTTTACTATTATTAGTAATATAATATATTGAATTCATTGTTTGCTAAAAACATTGCATTTATTATAATTATAATATTTAGTTATATAAATTTCATTAAAAACTAGTTTTGCATAAAATTCTTATTTTTTTTTTTCAAATTATTTTTAAAAGTACTGAGAATTCTTAATTTTTATCACCCAAAAGTTATAACTAGATTATCTTTCCTACAATCAAAGATATTGATGTTGAAAATCAAAGAATTTTTTTAATTACTATAAAGTATATACACAAAAAAAAGTTAATAAAATCAATACATTCATTACTCAGAATCTGAAATGTTACAACTTGCTTTAAATTAAAATATTAACAATAACTGATAAGAGAACTTATATAATAGTCTCAACTTAAAATAAATACATACATTTTTCAAAATATTATAAATTTGTAAGAAAGAAATATCATGGGCATTACTTCTTAATTAAATGGGAAATTATTTTATTTTTTAGTGTTTTGTTAGCTAATATACATATTTCTCCCTAAATGCTTAAAAGGTACAACTATTTCTGTTATTTTTAATTATACATAAATAATAAGATTAATAATTAAAAAGCAATTTATATTTTCTCTAGATGAGCTATGGCTATAGTTTTATTAATTTTAATTGTACCCAAATTATTTTAATGTTGTTAAAACATTGTTTTCCTAAATTATTATAAAATATTAAAATTTTATATAAGTGGGAAATTATAATGACAAAGGAAATATATTTGGAATTTTGGATATCATTCATAAATTATGAGAATAATAATCTTTTATAGTATATTTATTATTAAAATATCACGTCAAACATTCAATTTCTTTTCTATCATTAAACTCACAAGAAAAAATACTTGTTTAATATAAACGTTTAAGGGTCTTCCTATTTTTATATGGTCTGCAATAATGTATTTTTATTATTACTATAAAATAATATTAAATGTATCTATTGAATGTTGGTACTTATGAAGTATAAAACCTATTTTAGCCTGAAATATTGAATAGAATATTGTTATTTTAATGAACTAAGAAAAATATAGGCAGGTAGAATAAAGTTTTAACTTTATTGCTTGATAGATCAGATTAATTATTAAAATTTTGAATAAATTGATGTTCCTCTTATGCCAGAAAATATTTGTTTTGAGTCTTAATTTAATGTTTTATCATATGTTCTGTATTTCATGCTATCCTGGGTCTCCAGGTAAGCTGAAAATAATATTTATTTTCCGCATGTTAACCCTTAATACAGATCGACCGTCAATCTTCTACAACATTAATGAGGTACTATACACAAATACAGATTATATACTGAAATGTCTTAATTATATTTTGCTTATTTCCCAAACCACATCATCATATATCAATGTTTTTAAATTAATAAATTATTCTTATTAAAGAAAACAAAAATCAACTATAAAAATTAAAATATTAAAAATGTTCAGAATTATGAAATTCAGGTATTTCAACTGTCACAACCTTGAGCTTTAATTTTGCATGTATCACTAATGTGGATGGTTGGTCTATTAAACATAGAATTGTAGTTAAAGCATTGGCAGGTTATCTTATTTAAATAGAATAATATATTTTATTCTCTATTCATACGTTAAATAATTATTAAATTTTGTAATGGTTTTTCAATATATTTTAAATTTATAATTCATTACATTAACAACTATATTGTGATGATTTAATATAGTTATCCTTCATCTTCTGAATAAATAATTAATTTTTTTCTTAGGAATTTAATTTTTTTCAAAAACACATTATTTATTTTTAATTATAATTATTAAATTCTTTAAAATTAAATAAATTGTACAATTTATAAGATATTTTAAGTTCAGTTCTATGAAACGATGTGTAATGTGTATCACTTCTAAAATATAAAATTATTGTGGTCTTATACTTAAATAAATAGGTAGATAGGTACTAAATTTAATTTATTGCCAATATTTTAACATTTTGAAAATATGCTATGCATGCAATACATTATTATTGTTTCTGAGTGTTATTTATTTTTATTTCTGTATACGAGTATGTTGCTGTATTACGAATGTCCAATTGTGTTACAATATTTTTAATGTATTATAATATTATGTATTATTGTCCTTTGGTTTTGTTATTGTATGATAGGTACATTGTAATAATAATAGGTATCTATTGCTAATTACTTTTTAACGTAAAAATTATGATATTGATTAATACGTCGGAAATTGGATAAATAGTAAATAGAATAATCCTATCTTCTATAATATTTTTTCATACGTAGTTCTATAACATTATTTCTTATGAGCTACTAAAAATGAGAATATTAGTAGGTTTGTTATTATTATATTTCTTGTCGTGTGCGAGAATTGTTTTGCAACAATATTTGATATTGTTTTCACGTTAGACGGCCGTCGATCTTTGGCAATCTTCACCTTTAAATTTACGTGTCTATAAGGTTAATAAGTTACACTCTGTACTTATTTTCGTGTTTTTCTTTTTTTACGTGCTTTTAATTGATAAACCATTTAATATTTTTTTATCGTGTTGATTTCTATTTAAATATAGTATCCATCGAAGTTTATTCCTTAGTTTGTTTCTATTTATCTTATTTGACTTACACTTTTAGTTATTATTTCAAATAAACTTTGTATATTTTCGTTGATTTCGTTGATCAAACACAATAATATTTAAATGCTCAAGTATACTGCGCCCGTGTCAATCTAATATTGTATTAAAAAAATAAAAATATCAGTCGGACGCGTTCCAAAACATCTTGTACGAGTTAATCATAAAAGTAAACGTGGGTCGTCTTTCATGTGCAGAGGGTGTAACTGAACGATTTTTTAGATAAGTGAACAATTTAGTATCTACCAGATACACCCTATATACATTTTCTGAGCTCAGAAACTATTATATAAATTGTTGGCCCGAGTATAATAGTAATATATAGATATGCTCCTATAGAATTACGCTTATTTAGGTGATATTTTACTGTGGTTATTTAATTTGAATATCTTATTTTACCATTATTTGAATACCATTTTATTCTATATAGATAACATGATTTTTTAAATGAAATATAATTAATGTTTGAGCTAGTTTAGCTATCCATTGCATGTTTTCTTATATACGTACAATATTATTACTAATAATATATTTTTTATCTATCCCATCAGAAGAATATAGAAAGCGTTAAAAAATTGAGTCAATCGCGTGTTTCGGGGGTGGGGAAGCGTTTATTGGATTAGACTATACTGAGTTGTGTCCTCCGTGAGAAGAAGTTTAAACCAGTTATATTCAACGTGTGGAGATGTACTATGTATAATAATAGTATTATATTATAATTTATAATGTATTATGATGTAACACGCAGGCGGCGGGCCCAGGCGTAATTCTCGCGCGCTGTCGTCCGTCTGACTAGCAGTTCAGTACTTTAGTGTTTACTGTTTAGTATAATTCTATTCGCCGTCGCAGTCGTATCGCCTCTGCGCTTATAGTCAGATCTATCGTTACTTGCATTTATACCTAATCAAGTTTAAACATTTTTGGTTTTTTGACCTTTATTTATTTTTTTTTGAATTTTTCCATTTTCCGTTTGGTATTTTCGTTATTTTATTATTATTTTCGTACTAAAATATTTCGGTGATATGCAGACTCAAATTTCGCTCGTGGCTGACGAATCATTTCCTATAATCATCACCGACCAACCAGACTCGCTGCTCATCGTTCGGAGCCCTTTACACTACTCCAAAAGCGTTGTCACCAATGTCCTGTACTTTTTGCTATCAGTCTACTTCTATTTAGACCTGCAAGGTGGCATGTTTTTTTCTTAACGCCAAAAATGTTGATTAAGGTAAGGTACTATAGTAGATATATATTTTTTAAGTTCTCAAAAACTTATTCAATATCATTTCTAAGTCCAATTTTGTGTCCAATTGTATTAAAATGAAATGAGGTTTTTACCGCTGACATTACATACCTATGTATTTTCGCATAAAAAACCTTAAATAATTACACTTTGCAATTAGTTTATTTTTGCCTACTTTTGTTTGCTATTTTATAGTATATACATGACATCTACATAATTATATATGTGTATGTACGGATAGCATATGCTGTAGTTGGTATTCTCTATAAACACCTATTTAACATGCGTGGGTTAACTGGTTGAGTCATTATAGTAGTAACTATATAGTGATTCTCGGTTTAAAAAATTATGCAAAACTGTAGGTTTCGCTTAAAATGAGAATACGATGATATCATATACGCATCACTATCACTCTCACTCATTTTCATCTGTGTGACTTCTATATTGTTTGCTGGGAAATAAAGTTTAAAACTTAAATTACTCGATTACTTGAAGATAGTCCATGTAATACTATTTATGTAAATGATAATACTTATATTCAAGACGGTTATGTTAATGAAAAAAAGTTTTTATTGAAATAGTTTTAAATATTTCTCTATCTAATTTTTTTAATTTCATATAAACTAATATAACTCATATAAGCTATTTTCCTAAAATTGATGATGCATCAAATTTTAAATTATTTTTTTTGTTTTTAACATAGCATTATTTAATCTCAGATAAGTGGAATTTTAATATTAACCATACAATTTCAAGGTATCCTGACTATTCTTTGCATTTCAGTGATTATTTACTTATAAAAGCTATGTATTTTATTTCTAAAATCTATATAAAAGTTAGTTTTACTTTGAATTACGAAATTATTAATTACCTAATCAGAATTAATCTTCAAAATAATTAATTTTTTTTTCATAAACACGAACATTTACTTATAAGAAATGTTTAGAAATTCCTTGTGTATACACTATATAGCCATTAAAATATAACTCAAACCATCATAATACTCACGCTTTGTATATATTTTTATTTGGCTTCAATATAATAACAAAATTATATTTTAATAATTAAAAATTATAATCCAGTAACTGTAATCGTAAAAATGTGATTGTATCACTATGTGATACTATCAAATGATTTAAATGCATTACAATTTATAGCATTTACGGAACACGCTATACAATAAATATCACAATGTACAATAATATTTTTATCACAGTGGAAATACCTTGAAATGTGTTATATCTCCAACTCCAAGTACATTGTATACGAGGTGATGACGTACATCGTAAATATATCCTAATGGTAGTTATATGCGTTAGGTAATGCTTTTGTCAGTAAAATAAGGGGTTGGTAAGTATAATACCATGTAATATCTTGTGTGTATGTGTCTTACATTTTTATATATTATTCTGCTGATTATTGTTGTTATCGACTTATTGTTATTCTGTCTCGTCCCGACCCATTTAAATGGTTAGTAAAAATACGCGATCGGATTTCTTTACTCCATTATAAGTTAAAACATAAATAATATTATCTATAGAATATATTAAGTTAATAGGTTTTTCATCGGATACAAATATTTTATTCTCATGATATTCAGTTAGCAGTTTTTCTCTTGACAATTTTAACATGCAGTTAAATTTTATATTTTATTTTAAATTCATTTAATCATCATACAAGTATGTATGAATATTTTAAATAAAGTACCTAGGTAGTCACATTTAGGTGATAAGCCATAAGTACCTTAGAAAATCTTATTGGGACCGTGTTTTCTTGTTATCTATTTTAGTTACAAAATTAAGTAAAGAGTTATCATCAAGACATTTTTAGAATTGTTAAGTTGAGAATAAAAATAACCATTTTATAGAACATAAAAATATAGTAATAATTAATTAGTTTTAACATTTTTATATAATATTTTATCATTATTTTTTCTGTTTGAAAAATTTATATAGTATTATTTTTAATAGAAGATCTATAATTTTACTATTGACAATGATTATCAGTTTTTAGTTGATCAATCAGTTATTTTTTTTATAATATTTATTCGATCATAACCCATTCTCTTACTCCGAATGATGTAGGTCATAACATGGTGAATGTGCGACTATATCGGTTTATCGTATATTATTGTTAATAAATACATTATACAGGTTCCTGCATAATATAATATATTATGAGACCTGCGATTATTGTACTGCATACAGCCCACTTGTGCATTGCCTCCCAACTGTTCTCTGTATTATTAGGTACTACAAGTAATTACTGCTCGTCTATGACAATTGGGTTCGTCCTGTAAAAATCGACGACGACCAAACCGACAATTTCATAATATGACTAACCATAGTCGGTAATAATACTGCAACTTTTATGTAAAAAACTGAAGGTGATGTTTATTAACTATGTAGTTTAGGATTTCTCGAAAAAAATTGTATTACTACTATAACCTATAATGTGCAGTAAAGCTGTTATTTGTATGTTTTTTTACTTTTTGTTAGGTATTCGTTAGTGGAAGTTGATTCAAAATTTGTATTACATCACTACTAGATACTATTGCGGCATTAGACAATCTGCGAAATACTCTTACTTTTTATTTCATATTTTAAAGTACATATTTTTTTGCATTTATTTTGAAATATTTAAGTACATTCTTATTCAACAATTTAAGTGTATTTAACCTTAAGACTTTCTTGACTGTAACTTAATAACTATAATATGTATTAACATCCCTTCTATAATAATTATTTCGGGTTAATAAGTTTCATACCGCGTGCAGTTGTTTAATTTTGTGTGTATATAATACTATGAAGAATACCGGGTACGGGTGTCATTTCTCTGCGTTCGTGACCTTAATCAATTCTACCCGTAGTCTAAAACAAAAACCTATACGAGGTGAAGACCTTCGTGTTAATAATATTAAACACATTTATATATTATTACATGTTATACTCATCCCACATTGACCTTGGACTTGTTGTTTTCTAAACCGTTGTCGGTATAACGTTTTGCGTATACGTGTACGAAAATAATTTAATATTATCTATAAAAACTAATAATGTACAAACAATGTTTTATACTAACATATTACCGGAATTTAAAAAAATTAACACTAGTACCCGTGGAATTCGGTAATCTGCAGTTACTATACAATATAATATTAGCCCAGATAAAAAAAATGTCATAATAAAAAAAGGACTGATATTTACCCACCAACCCATTGACGACCACCTCACCCTAAATTTTAAACTTAATTAACGATTTATCAAAATTGATTCAATATTATGCCATTTTCTAACGTTGGTTTAAAATATTAATTAATATATCTCTATCACATCACATGTTATTCCTCTATCAATATATACCTACAGCATATTTTAGAATTTAAGCCAGCTATGTATTTGCTTTTTTTTGTCTGATATCACGTCTTGATGTAGAAAATTTACTTCAATATTGAAGGTAATTTTTTTTATAAATTCTCAGTATTTTTCTTAATAATTGAGTAAAACTAATAAAAACATCAGAAAAACAAAAATATTTTTAATATCCCGTCAGGTTAGGTCTTAAGTGCATTTATTATTTTTCCTAGCATTTCTCTTTCATGAGTAAATCTTACCAACTACAATCATGTAATAATTCATCTCTTCTGCAGTAGTTTAGTCGTGTCGTTTTTCTACGTCTCGACCTATACACCTATATACTATATACTCGTCGACCTTAAAAACCGTCGTTTCGGATGACCGTGAACCGTCTACGTGTAAGAAAATAATATTATTTATATAACTTCGGTAGATATGATGTTTTCACTAATTTATGCCATCGGCATAGGCCATAGCACTATCTTTTTATGAATATATTATGTTTATTCATACTTCAGTTTGTATACAACATCAATTGAAGTATTCGAAACAAATATATAATTTTGTGTTATCATTATAATGTATAATAATATCATCACGACTACACAAATAAAGTGTACTTAATCTAGTTAATAAGTAACTATAGGTACTCTGTTTTAAAAAAAGCCTGGAATATTACATTGATGATCTTAATCTAATCTCTCAAACTATAAACATTAACCTACATTGTAATATCACATCACTTATAAGTTATAATAACGATCATAATACCTACTTCTGTTACGAAGAATTAAATATATGGGAAGATAATTTCGTAATTCATATTTGCTCGGTCGATTTTCTTGATTTTTAAATTTTTCAAATAATCCAATTAAATTAAATCTATTTTCATGCGAAAAAAAAACCTCTCCCATACAATAAATGTCTTCTCTCATTAGTTATTAGTCATTACTGCTGTATGAGGAGAGTAGGTAAAAGACATGTTTTTCAACTTCAAGTTTATACGAATAAATCCATTTCCATTTATTATAAATCCAGTTTTGCAATTTTGTGCACTAACAATTATAGTTGGTATAAACACTATAAACTATAAAAAAAACATTTTGACTTATTCTATCTTAAAGGTATTAAAAACGAATGTATTAGTTCTAAAGTTCTGTGCTTATAAACATAGGTACACTATAGAGTCGTTGAATCGTTAAAAAGCTATAGTTTTATACGTACAGTACATTGCACGGTTTTGAAGTTCAATCTTATGGTACATATGGATTTTATGCAGAGCTGAACGATTATAATATACCTGTGCAAATACTAAACGCACGTATTACAACCACATTAAGAAAATGTCTGCAGTTAAATTATAAAAAACGGCGTTTAGTTCCTAGTGTTCCTAATTTCTAAAATGGCTTTTATTAAGTATTATTATTGCTCCTAAACAATATTTTCACCAACAGAAGCCGACGTTTTCTGCCGCTTTGTATTGGTTTGCTGCGTTTTCATATCGTATTTTGAATATTTACGCGGATTGTAGGTATTTAACTAGTCTATTTAAATATTGTATGCGCTCGCGCTGTATTTTAGTTTACAATGATGAAACAAACAGAAAATTATTAATTAGGCACTGCCGCCGCAGTAAACGAATTCAATGTATACCATACAACTCAATGCGTATTTTTAGAATAATGTTTATTGTAATATGTATGCCGATTAGATCTGCCATACAATTTTCTCATTATGCGAATCCATACGTTTTAAAACCATAAAAACATATCATAAACCGTATGCCCTTTAGAATAAATTATTATCTTATTAATTATAATTTTTTCACTAACGAAGTACCTAATGCAGCTGTGTATATCTGCGAACGTGATAATAATATTACGTCATTCAGTAACATTAATCCATAAAATAACGTATGTTTTATTGCTAATTATTATTTTATTTGCACATTTCCTAAATAAATACTTATATTATAATTTATCATTATAGCATTGATTATAGAATAATCTATTCGTCTATATTCTATGATATCTCAATGTAACATATATATTCTGTGATGATAAATATATTTTATGATATATTATGACTTTTATAGAAAGTATATTATAAATATTGAAAATATTGAAAGTCTAAAAAAACATGCTATGATGTATATTTTCTAAAACATTCACTTTATCCGTATGGCGTATTTAGAATTATTATATATGTACCTAGTTAATTGTTTATACCCCGAACATGTAGGCATTAACTATATACTCTGTCCAGCGAGAAAACGCGCCGCAGACCGACCAAAATCGGGTTTTCTGTGCATCCCCAAACGCCACCCTGCTATAAGGAAACCGATTTCGATAGCAGGAAGGTGCAGGGGGATGGGCAGAATCGACGCGTTCTCTCGCTGAACAGACTATAACATAAAAGTTTAGTTTAATATTTATTTATTTATTTAAACGGACAAAAGTCCAATTCACAATATATTTGTAAAGATAACAATAATATAATATAATTTAAAATAGTAAAATATAACACAATAAAAAATGAAAAGATTAATATATCGAATAATAGTAATAATAACAATGATAATGACAACAATAATAATAATAATAACAATAATGACAACAAATAATAATTTTACAGCAAATCAGTATAAATACTATTAAAAATATGTTCCGAAAAATCCGATCGCATCTTATATAATATATAGGTAAATTCAATCTAGTCACCCACTAATGGGTGTTCTGTCCTAAACATACCTAATGCTATAAGTTATAGTATAGTAAAATACATATTGCTAAAATCAAACCAACAGGAAAAACCAAAACTAAAATATTTAGAAATTAAAGGCTTGCAGCTCCATCGACGGTTATTATCATCAATTATCTATTTGACTTCATATAATGATAGTTGACTTAACAATGTTTTATGATTATTCGTCCGGGCTAAAAAAAATGTATGCTCGCAACTCGGTTGCAGTATATTTTATGCACCGTACCTGTCACTTTATGAATTTTCCGATGTCACTTCACTAACGTACTCTATTTTTTTGTTTTTTGCAGTGTCGACGCGGACGTAGCGGCGGAGGAAACTATTACGGAAACACCTCTCAACAAGAAGATCAAGGACAACACTGCGTTACTCTGGCGTACGCTCCGGATCGCCGTACCGTTCTACCTGGCAGTTATGATCCTGTGCTCGATCGGCTGGCTGGAACCGCAGTGTTGTGACCTACAGAACAATTACAAGTGGTCGTTTGCGTTAGGTCTCCGGTACATGAACGGACCGCCGCCAACGTGATTCTCGGGACACCGGAATTCGACGTTACTCCTTCCGAATTGTTTTTGTTTATTATTTCCGTATTTGTACATAATTACCTATACATACTATTATTATTTGTTATTTCATTATCGCCGTCAATGACGGGGACGACGGTTCGATAATTGATCATTCGAGAGGATTAGTATAGCGCGCATGCTATACGATATTTTCACTCTCATCCGACCTAATATATCATGTCCTCATCAAAATCAACAACATTCCTAACAATTATAATTTACCTTAACTATATATATATATATTAAAGAAATGAAAATGTTTTTCTTTTTTCTTTTTTAATTATTATTTGTATGTATATTTTGAATGATATATTACTATTTTTATTGGATATCGTTTTAAACGAATATTTGCAATTGTTGCGAATCTTATAAACACTTATTTATCATCATCATAACATACTTATATATAGGTTATTTATCGAATGAGATAAAATCTATTCGATAGTTTCGATTAGTTTTTTATAGTTTATTTTGGTTTTTTTTATCCAGACCATTACTTTGGTGCGGCGATCGATTGATTTTATTTATACATTAATGTTTTTTTTTTAAACATGAGAATTTCTTGTAAAACAAATTTATTTATATTTATTTATATTATACTTTAAATTTCGATCTTACGCACTCGGTAGTACTTATTATCAAGTCAAAATTTTTTTTAGTTGTGTGTGGGACACTCAGGTTTTCAATCCATCTCGTCGTCACTATATAAGTATATATTATATGAGGATATAGTTTTCCGAATGTTATTTTTTTAATTACCATTTATTATAGTTATCCATTGTTTTTTTTTTTTTTTTTTTTGATATCCGCATGTTACCAATTTAATTTTAACATTATCTACAGAAGAGTACAAACGTTAAAAACCTAATTATAATATTCTTGTCGAGATGAGAACGTTTCTTTTCACCCGATTTGATTTGTATAAATAGTTATATAATATTATATGTCTTCCACAACGCGGATCGATGCATAATTGTTTCTGTCGAAATACATTCTATAAGATGTAACACAATAATTCGATGACAATCTAATTCAGTGATCATATTTTTTATTTTAGACGTAAGTTTACAATTGTAAGTTTACGATTGAAGAATCAAGAAATCGATAATATAATATAATATTATTGTAAATATTTATTGGGAATGAACAAGAATATTATTTTGTAGTATATATATATATAATATAATACGCGTGTGTAGTTAATATATTATATTATATAATATAATTATAAAATCGGGTAAATATTGCTATAATATTTTATGTGCTCTAGAGTAAAACCATATTTTTGTCAACGTTTTGATGTGTATGTATTATGATTATTATTATTCACTCTTTCTACTCCCACAATATATCATAAATATATATACATATTATTATTTATCGATGGCGATAATTTTATCTCAATTTTTTATGATTTTTCTAGTCTCATTATTTTAATTTTTTGTTTTGTTATATTATATTATAAATCTCGTTACAACAAAGTTCGCTCATACGAGTGAGCATCAATCACGTATTCAGCATATGATTAAATACGATATAATATATCAGAATTAAATATATAATATTTAATCGATGTAGTACAACATTAAACAGCTGGTATAACGTTTAGCCGAGTTATTATAATACAATTTTTAAATATATCGAAATTGCAAATGTGTATTATATAATATACTTGTGGGTGCAGATAGCATTTATGAATAAATATCATATATTTATGAATAGATATATTTTAATGTCTAAACCTAAGTTTTTTTCTATGTGTAATAAGGTATACTAAATTTTTTTTTAAGTCGCGCCCTGCAGCGACGGTAACATAAAATAATATTATTTGTAACTGAATTTATTATTATTAATTGTATTTTTTAATAATATTATAATGATAATAATAATAATATTTTGACTAATTTATTATTATAATTTCGTAACGCGTAAATCAAGCGTACATTAATATAAGTATAGGTAGTCGGTTGTCCGTATAATACTTGTACTTAAATATAAATTAATGAATAATAATATAAAAATCGTTTTGCATAATATGAACATTGCAACGATATTTGCGTTTAAGTAAAGGGATTTTTTTTTACTTAAAATGTAATTCATCTTTTATTGATAAAATAAAGCAATTGTTTTACACAAACATTACTGCGTTTTTTTTTCACAGAAACATGAATCCACTATTGTTGAAAAATATGAGGATACTGCAGTACTGATCAATATTAATCAAGAATATATTTCAAAATATTTTATAGATGTAGAAAAAATGTATAGAATAATATTTATGTTTGAAATATTGACTGCTGAAAAAAAAAGTAATAATATTAGATATAGGTAACAATAATTGTATTCCGTTTTTATTAAATGTGAAATTTGTTTTATTTTACTAATTTGTGGCAATTCATATTTAAAACTGCAAAATAAACATACATTAATCCTCCCCCCCCTAAAAAAAAATCACTAAATGTATTCAGCCTAGAACGAAAAACATTTGAGGAACTGGTCAAATATTGTGTTTCAACCGTTTCATGGCAGAATTTCATTGTACTGTACTCCAATCCTCACTGCATATATAAAGGTAAGGTGACTCCCATACCCGTATTTTGCTCGTCGTTTGTCGTTAATTGTTTTTTCTTATTGATTTAATTCAACATTAATTGGAATTAATTTATATTATATTTGACGTTATATACCCGTCGGCTGTCAAATAACTTTTGATTTTAATTATTATTCAAAATTTCAAACCTAGTACTATAGGTATACTATTAAAACATGTAAAAATATAATCCATTTACGTTGCAACAACAAAATTTGTTAATTTTATATGAATGTCTTGTCGGCTGAATAGCAACAATATTATTATTGAGCCAACCTATTTTATTGTTATAATAAGTGTGGTATTTCTTTGAGTGATCTGGTAAACTAAATGTAGATGCAATAAATAATTAAATGCTCGCATTCAAAAAA
Organism: Aphis gossypii; assembly: GCF_020184175.1. NCBI lineage: Eukaryota > Metazoa > Arthropoda > Insecta > Hemiptera > Aphididae > Aphis > Aphis gossypii. The sequence continues at coordinate 5,059,409 of NC_065532.1, forward strand.
ATGGATAATTATTGTTATTTAATAATGCGTTTTTGAGAAGTATATGAATGAATGTTTATGACCTACTTTTATGCCGTTGGACAATTACTGACTTAAACATATTCTGTTGAATTATGCACAGCCGTTCAACCTACGCTAAATTAAAAAATATATTATATACTAATAAATAATAATAATATAACATTGTTATCGAAAACGATAAATCGTGTATATTCCATTGCGGTTAGTGATCATACAAACCTCCTAAATGTATAGCTCCCACGTAAAATGACCATGAAATAACATTAAAAGGCGAGCATCGCAAACAATATAATATAACTGAGGGTTAGATGGTTAGAACTTAAAACGACTAATTTTCAAAGGTCATGGAGGCCATAAGCCCATAAATATATAGTGCTATTTGGTATTTAATTAAACGTTTAAATAATCTTATAAGTTTATTGTTTAGGTCACAGATACGTTTTGTTATTATTGTTACACAATAATCATTATTATATTATAATGGCGATATAACTACCGTGGGGCTATTGCCTATTGCAGGATGTCCCAGTTTGGTCGAGACTACCCGTTGTTAATATATATATATATATATATATATAGTGACTGTAGTGTCCCGTTGTCTCGGAAAAGTTTTTCGAGTCGGCCAAAATTTTACCGGAATAAGGTAAACTTCAAAAATGTATGTTAACATACTTTCGTCTTAAACTAATAACTAAAAATTTCTGCAGTGGGGAAAAACGATATTATTTTGATAAATTATAAAATATATAATAAATTGAAATGCATTTAAAATAATTAGGTATTTTCCTGTCTCAGTGATGACAATTGACTATTGATAAATAAATACATTGTTTTCCTGTTCCCCTGCAACAATTTTTATTACAAATTATATTGGCTTACCTGTCGCTAATAATTGATCATTTTTGTCGATTAATCGTCAGTCGTCATTCCGATTTGTAACATAATATAAGTTTTTACCTTACAAACGTTACGTCGTAGAGTGCTGATCACTGTGTGTGGTATTTTAGTTACGACAAATAGTGTGCTAAGACTGTATAGTGGTCGACCGTGGATAAGTGGTTTTCCCTATAAAACGTATACAACAAAATATATTTGTACCGGTTTAAGTAAAATTATTGACAATCCTCGACTGTAACACTGCGGGTTAATAACGTTTTTCTTTAAACAAATTCCGAAAGATATGCGTCCGATGGCATGTATGAACGCGCTCACGTTTACATCATATCCTTTATTTCTTGTTTATAATAATTATTTATACCCCAAGGGAAGGGGCACCATTTCATTTTTAAAATAGGACTGCCAAAATTGTTCACCACCAGATCACTATGTAGTAGCTGGTAGCCTGGTAGCTGGTAATAACAGTGAAATTTAAAAGTCATTTCAGACTTACCAGTGATGAATAGGTATAGTACATATTTTCAAAAAGCCTACTATATAATAAAATTAGGCACAACCATAATAATCTTATAAATTTCTATCTCTTTTAAATTAATAGTAGAAATATCAGTATTCATATTGTCCGCTGTGTTATATCCTGTGTTACTTTAAATCTTGATTACACAGTCATCATTATCCATCAATACAATTTAAATATTAAATTTAATCATCGTAATTTAAAATTACTATAATACCATAAATTAAAATCAAATTTTTAATTATGCAAATAAAGTAATAAGCAATAAATTATAAAAATCAATAGATTATTCGAAGTTTGATATTAGGAGTTCTTAAATAACGTGAAATTGATTTTTACTAATCATATTCTATCAATTTATAATAATTTATACTTACATCACACTATTCACAATCTTAAGAAACTAATGAGACAATGATAAATAAATTTTTAAATTTTGAACCGTGTGAACCGTGATTATAATCTTACTACTGTCAAGACGTAGGTAATGTCAACTACAATAAAGATTAAAACAATAAAATATTTATAAAATATTTTTCAACAATTATTATTACATAAATTATATTTATTACATTTTAGCTGTACCAGCGCAGCATGAAATTGAGGCAGAACAATATTGTACAGGAAAAAATAGAGCCACCAATTAATAATAAAAATTCATAATTATAAATTATTATAATCAGCATTATTAATTTGGATAATCAAAATAGTGCGGACCTCGTAGTCCAGATCTTGAAGTAATTTAAACCAATATATAATTTACTGCAGTCTGCAGAACATAAAAACCACGTTAAAATAATTGTGATAATTTTATTTTGTTACGCTGTAACCGTGTAACTGTTATTTAGTCGTATTTAGTCGAATGAATTTTAATTATTATTTATTTATTTTGTATTAACAAATACTTTAATACGCGATTATACAACATAATATAAGAGTATTTATATTCTTACTACCTGTTTTTTTAAATTATTTATACACAATTAAAATTTTAAAATATTTTTTACAGAAAAAGTGAAAAATGTAATGGAGATGCTAAATTTTAAAATGCACATACAGTTATATCAATGATGGAAAATGGTAAAAAACCTCAGTACCTATATGTATTGATTGCATAATGTGTAAAAGGTGCAAACATTGACTAATAAATACAGATGAAAATATCTCGTTTCATTCGTCAAATCTGCATGGTAGACGTTATTACGATTGAGTTTAATCGAAAATTGTAAGCTCTAAACAATATAGGTAATATAGCCCATGTTACAATCCCAAAAATAAATAAAATTATTTCACCGAGATGTTCTATAGAACATTAGAACTTTGATTTCCCTAGGTGTAACGAATATTATATCACTATAGTGATGGTCTTTTTCATTATATACCCATGACAAAATTGTCATGATTATACCTACATCACTAAGAAATACTTTGTTTATTGGCCTGATATGAGCCAAATAAAAATACATAATATATATAATATTGTTATGCTCGTCTAGCACGCAACCTTGTAAAGTACTTAGGGAAAACTATAAAAGTATTCAAATAATACTTTTTGAGTACCCAACAACTTACTCTGCAATACCTACGTATATATTTGTTTTTAAAATCTAATATTTTTCTTTTTAACCCACAATTTTTTTTTAAATTCAATCACGTTAAAAAAACGAGAATAAATGTGTCGTTCGAATCGGAAAATATATTATCTATTACTTATAAGTTATAAGTAATAAGAATATTATTCTACATAAAGTATATAGCTAGAAAATACAAATTTTTAAATAGTTTTATTTGTAAAAATTGTAATATTATCTACAAAATTAATGTTGAACATGAAAATATTAATAAAAACAAAAAGCGGGTAAGTCGTGGGTACCGCTCTGTTGTACATTAGGTGTCGTGTGGTCGTGTGGATCACTATTATAGTATTAGGTATATATTATAGAACTATTAAATTTGAATCCAATGATAGGTATCATTGTATACGAAAAACGATTCTGAACGAAGATGATTTGTCAGCGTAGGATATAATTTCCACTGGTTGGTGAAAAAGGTGCAGGTTTATGTTTTAATAGCTTGCAGAATACACCAAAATTTAAGTTCTTTTATAATTATTGTAATCTAAACTTATGAAAAATCGTATTAAATTTTCAACTCTTAGCTACTTATGCAAACATTTTTATGAATTGTACCTAAAAGATAATATGCAAATATTCATCATTTTGACTAATTTTTGTCAATATTTGAACTTCAAATGCTAATAAAAAAAAATTGTACCTATGTAGGTATTCTTATAATTTTTCAATCACTATAAGAATAACTTATGAGAAACTTTGTATTAAATTTTTAAGTATTTTGACTCGTCCAAAACAATTTTATCGACACTTCAAAAAATTTTTTTCAGTTTTCTATAAATAGTTCAAAAAAAGTCAAAATATTTTGAAAATTAAATCATGTAAACAAAATGTGAATCTAAATAACTGGTGAAATTTTCAAGTATCTACGACTTTACTTTTTGAATAATAACAAATATTTAAAATCGTTATCGTTATCGTAGTTACGCTATTTCGTAAAAATTTAAAATTCAAATGCACTTAAAATTTTTCCTATAATGATGCTTCGAGTTTTCTCTATTGCTATACCTACTTGAAGGAAAACTTATGGAAAACTTAGTATTGAATTTTTTATTCTTAGATATAAATATAAACATTTTTATGATTTTTCAACTGCAAAATTACTTGCAAATTTTCGCGATTTTGACATATTTCGTAAAGTTTTGAAGTATATAAACGCTTATAAAAAAAAAATTGTGACTAACGATTTTTAATTTTTTTTAGCTACAATAAGAACAACTCATAAGAAACTTTGTATTAAATTTTCAAGTTTTTTTGGTCATCCAAATTTTTTTTATTAATTTTACTTAGATATAGGTTATAGATAGATTTTTGTGGAACCACTATTCAGCACAGCAAAATTCAAGTCACGTATCAAAAACTTTTAGCTTCCCCAAAAAACTTGAAAATTTAATACAAGGTTCTTTATCAATTGTTCTTATTGTAGTTAAAAAAAAATCAAAAATCGTTAGTTACAATTATTTTATAAGCATTTATAGTTCAAATTTTTACGAAATATGTCAAAATCGAGAAAATTATTGCAAGTAATTTTGTAAATGAAAAAACATAAAATGTGTTGTGTTTATATCTAAAGTTAAAAAATTCAACACTTAGTTTTACTTTTCCATAAGTTCTTCTTCAAATAGCTATATAGGTATAGTCTATAGAGAAAACTCGAAGAGTCATTATAGGTAGTCGCTTAATGATAACGATTTATCCTCAAATGATTTTAAATATAGTTATTTGTTACCAACTGCATCTGTGTGCTTCGCTCCCGTTGATGGTTGATTGCAAATTCTAAGGCTCTTTTATTGGTTTATAGTTATTTCAACCATAAAATTATATAAAGGGTACCTATACACACCTAATACATACGCAAAATAATAATATGTAATTTAATATGTTTATAAATTGTCGTAAAATATTCTTAGAGTATAATAAAAACAATTTTTTTCTAATTATTTTTACATCCGGTAAATATATTAATAATAATATTATAACGTCGTTAAATGAATAACAATAATAATAATGATTATTAAACAACAACAGTGGGCGTGGCATTCTGTGGGTCTTCTCACATACAACCAATCAGAGCGCTGAAGACTTACTGTACTACTCTCGTATTGGTTATTAATTATTATTATTATTAGATGCGTTTAACCTACCTTAGCTACTTGAGTCTCAAGATCAAGTTCGTCAGTCGTAGTTCGAATGCAGTGATCAACACTTCAGAGCTCGCAGGACCGTTGAAAGCACCGAGCCGTCGTCGCATCTCATATATACGTGGACAATAATAATTGATTCATCGTCGATCCTGTATAAGTACCTACCTACATATTCTGAGGTGAGTCTTGGGCGATTGCTTAACTATACGCTTTAAACAGTTATTTTAATATATTATAGTATATAGGTATAATACATACTATACGTCGGTTTTTAAATTTTATAGGAGAGACATAAAACTTATTTCGCGTGACCGCTATTACGATCTCTTTTCGAAATAAATAAAATATAGATACTCATATGGGTATTGTTACTTTAGGACCACGTAGATATGTTTCGTTTTCACACCAAATAGTTTGTTTATGTTTTTTGCTTTTATAGTGTAGATTATTCAAAAAGTCGTAGATTCTTGAAACTTCACTGCAGTTATTTAAATTGGCATTTTCTTTACATAATTTAATTTTCAAAATATTTCACTTATTTTAATGCTATATTTATAGGCGTTTGAAGTATTCGTTTTTGTTTAGTTTTTTTTTGTTTTTTTTATAAATATCGATAAAAATTTTTTGGCCGAGTCAAAATACTGAAAATTTATCATAGTTTCTCATTAGTTAGACTTATATAGTGATTCAAAAATTATAAGAATACATAGGCACGATATTTTTTATTACCATTTAAGGTTAAAATATTGACAAATATTCATGATTTTGACGAATTTTTGTCAAAATTTGACTTCAAATGTTAATAAAAAAAAAATCGTGCCTACGTATTCTTATAATTTTTTAATCACAATAAGAATAACTTATGAGAAACTTTGTATTAAATTTTCAAGTATTTTTACTCGGCCAAAAACATTTATTATAGTAGCTAAGAGTTAAAAATTTAAAATATAAGATTTTCTATAAGTTTGGCTTACAACAATTATAAAAGAACTTAAATTTTTGGAGTATTTAGATCATTAAAATAAAAACAACTTTTTTCACCACCCACTGGAAAATCTTTGAATTCAAATTTAATACATCCATTATAGTGTCCTATACAACAGTGTTACTCACTTAACCAATTTTTTTTTTAAACATGAGATAGAGATTTAATTTTTATACAAAAATGCGTTGATCGTCATTCTGATTCCAAATAAAAATTATTCCAGCTGTGGATTATTATTAAAAAAGCATAAGTCGTAGATATTTGAAAATGTCAGCAGTTATTTAGATATGTAAATGTTTTTTTTCCTTTTTTCAGTTATTTTAGCGGTAGAATTTTAATATGAATGTTATGCTACCTATAGTAATAATAATGAAAAATAATTAAATAAGAAATGTAAAAACCCAGAATTCGGACTAAATGTTTTTATATTGTTTTCGTTATCGAGGGTTGTTTATTAAATAATATAATATTAAACATATAGATTGCATGTCGATCTGCATAGCCTGTAGTACATAATAGTCCTATACGATCAGTATGCCTTTAACATCGATATAGAACGCATACAATTTAAGATTTCGTGTTGTAATTTGAAACCTCTTGTTTGAAGTATGCCCTGATCACTTCAGTGGATGTAAAGAGTTCGTTTTCTTGGTTCAATGTTAAATATTCTGTCGGACAATAGTCAGTTTCACTTTCACTACTGTAAATCAAGGGAAATACACGGTAAATAATTATTTTTCCAAATTTTTTTATTCATTTCTATTTTATATATTATTTTGTATTAATTTTTGGTCGTGCTTTTTATTTGCTTTTTTAGATTTTGCTTTATCCTCAAACGATTTTAATTATTTGTAATTATTCAAAAAGTATAAGTCGCGCGTAGTCCGTAAATAGGTACCTGAAAATTTTCTAATTATTTAGATTAGTTTAATTAAAGTTTAGATCTTTACACGATTTAATTTGAAAAATATTTCGCTTATTTTAATGCTATTTATAATTTGAAATATTTGTTTTTCTTTAGTTTTTCTTTCTTTTATAAATATCGATAAATTTTTTTTGTTGCGTCTAAATACTTGAACTTTTATAATACAAATTTCCTCTAAATTATTTTTATAGTGATTCAAAAATTATAAGAATACATAGGCACAATTTTTTTCTTTATTAGCGTTTAAAGTTCAAATATTGATAAAAATTCGTTGAAATCATAATTATTTGAAAATTATTTTGTGGGTAAAATACATAAGAATGTTTGTAGAAGTAGATAAGAGTTGAACATTTAATACAAATATAAGTTTGGCTTACAACAATCATAAAAACTTAAATTTTGATACATTCAAGTCATTAAAACCAATTACCTTTTTTCACCACCTAATTTTAAATATATAATCTATATAGAATAGATGGAGTGTTACTAACTTGATCACACTTTTCTCAAGTATTTTTTTTTTTTTTTTTTGAAACGTCAATAAAAATCTTGAAAATTTAATACAAAATTGCTGAACGGAGTGATGAATGTATTGATTTTACAATGATGTTTTTTTTTTTGTGTCTGTCGACAACATTTGGAGCAGTAAAAATGCTTCGATTTTTTACTTCAGCCCCTCTTTGAAATAGAAATTGAATCTTGTTGGTACTTTGGGGGGTTAAAAGTTAAAAATTTTCAATATTTTTTAAATGAATCGGGAAAAACCCTAAAAAAATTAGGGAAAAACGGGATTTTTTACGCAAAACCAGTTTTCGTCAAAATCGAATTTTTTATTTTGCTTTACCTAACTCAAAAACTAATCGATGTAAATACTTGAAATTTTCACCAATTGTTTATATTAGCGTTCTCCATACACAGTTAAATTTTGATTTTTTTGAACTATTTATAGACAGTTGAAATTTTCAATTTTTCTAAGTAATTTTTTTTTTAAATAACGATAAACATTTTTTGGCTGACCAGAAAATCTTGAAAATCTAATTCAAGGTTTCTTATAAGTTGTTCTTAAAGTGATAAAAAAAATCCGGAATCGTTAGTTACAATTTTTTTTTTATAAGTGCTTAAGTTCGAATTTATACGAAATATGTCAAAGTTGCGAAAATTTGCAAGTAATATTATGATTGGAAAATCGTAAAAATTTTTTCTTTTATAACTAAGTTTTGAAAATTTGGTACAAGGTTCTCCATAAATTTTTCTTCAAATATCTGTAAAAAAACTCTACCGGATTCAGACAAAAAATTTTTATGAGTATTTGAAATTTAAATTTTTACAAAACCGCGTTAAATAACGGTTTAGCCTCAAACAATTTTTGATATTTGTTGTTATTCAAATAGTATGAATCGTAAATACTTAAAAATTTTACCAGTTATTTAGATTGTCGTTTTCTTTACGTGATTTGATTTTCAAAATATTTTGAGTTTTTTTGAGCTATTTATAGACAACTGAAATTTTCAATTTTCTGAAAATTTTTTTTTGAAGTGTCGATAAAATTTTTTTGGCCCTATCAAAATACTTGAAAATTGTATACAAAGTTCCTCATATGTTATTCTTATAGTGATTAAAAAATTATAAGAATACATAGGCACAATTTTTTTTATTAGCATTTGAAGTTCAAATTTTGACAAAAACTCGTCAAAATCATGCATATTTGCAAATTATTTTGTAGTTCAAAATTCATAAAATTGTTTATATTTATATCTAACGTTAAATATTCTGGACTGACAAATCATCTTCATTCAGAATCGTTTTTCGTATACAATGATACCTATCATTGCATTCAAATTTAACCTACTCTAGTCCGAGGTCCATCCCATCCCCTAATGTACAGTAGAGCGGTACCCACTTGCCGACTTTTTAATGTCGTTCTTGTTGTAGTTTAAAAAAAATCGTTAGTCACAATTTTTTTTTTTTTTTTTTTGAAATAAGAATTTTCTAACAATTTTCCAAAAAAAATCAAAAAAACAAAAAAGTGACGGAAAAACGGGAATTTTTACGTAAAACCAGTTTTTGACAAAATCGATTGTTTTATACAATATACGGTTGTGTCTCAAAAATGTATCACTGTAAATACTTGAAATTTTGTCTAAATGTTTATATTAGCGTTGTCTATATACAGTTAAATTTTCAAAATATTTTTTTGAGCTACTATATTATAGACAACTGAAATTTTCGATTTTTCTGATAATTTTTTTTTGATATAAGTCGATCAAACATTTTTGGGTGCCCAAAAAACTTGAAAATTTAATACAAGGTTTCTCATAAGTTGTCCAGTGTTCTTATTGTAGTTAAAAAAAATTAAAAACCGTTAGTTCCAATTTTTTTATTTTAAGCGTTTAAAGTTCAAAATTTTACAAAATATGTCAAAATCACGAAAACTTACAAGTAATTTTGTAGTTGAAAAATCATAAAAATGTTTGTGTTCATTAATAATTAATATCTTAGGTTAAAAAATTCAACTCCTAAGTTTTTTATAGGGTTTCCTTCAAAAAGTTTTAGAGAAAACTCTAAGTGTCATTATAGGAAAAATGTTATGAGCGTTTAATTTTTTACGAAATTACGTAATGAAAACAAATTATCCTAAAACGATTCTAAGTAATTATTTGTTATTATTCAACAATTTTACCAGTTATTTGGATTGGCATTTTCTTTACATGATTTAATTTTCAAAATATTTCTCTTAATTTAATGCTCTTTATAGGCATTTAAAATATTATTATTTGTTTAATTCTTTTTTTTTTTTTTTTATAAATATCGATAAATTTTTTTTTGGCTTAGTCAAAACACTTGGAAATTTAATACATGCTAAGTTCTTTGTAAGGTCTTAAAGTAATTCAAAAATTCTAAGAATACATATGCACACAATTTTTTTTTATTAGCATTTCACCGCCCAATTTAAAATATAGGTATATCCTAGGCTGACAAATCATCTCCGTTCAAAATCGTTTTTCGTATACAATAATAGTAATACTATAAATGGATTAAAATTTAACACTCCTATGTATAATAGTGACACGACAACTAATGTACAGCAGAGCGGTACTCACTCGACCACCCTTCTTTTTTATATTGATAAAAAAAATTTTAATTTTAAGTAAAAATATCTACAAGTTAATAATTATGAAATCAAAATATTTAGAAAATTATTTTAAATTTTGACACTGCATACATATTCGTTTTTGAATTACAACAAAACACCAAAATCGTTAAAGGAAAAATATTTTTTTCAAATAATTATTAAAAATGTAAGTGACTTTCCAGTTCTAATTTTTCTTATAGGCAGAATAACTTTTAAGAAATCTTATATTCAATTTTGAGATAGGTTTGGTTAACTAAGTAAAAATAACTATTTCAGTTTTGTGGTTGTAATTAAAAAAATAAATAATTTTCCTAAAACTAATACCACTAATAAATTGTCTTAGATTATAAACGTCGAATTTTTTTGTTACATTATTTTGGATACACATACATCAACATTTTCACCTTCACTTTTTATATACATACAAATATCAGGTTAGGTTAATGCCCTAAGGGGCAGGCATGAACTAAAGTCAAGTTGAATTCTTCAGACTGATATTTAAAAGTAGATAACCATGATTGGTTTAACCTGCTGTTGCCGTTGATTCTAATTCTAAAAGCAACGGAAAAGGTTTCTCAATCATTGAAGTTTTTAATGGCACTGTAGGTTTTGATTTTTACCAAATGGTATTTTTTACTATTGAATTGTATTCAATGTTTTACTTCTACTGTCACCATCACTTTTCTTTTGAGTATATTTACTGGAGTTTTACAATTTCAAAAACTAATAAAATCACTAAATAAATTTTTAACAATATTAATATAACATAGTGTGATGAATCGAAAAAATAAAAATAAAATAAAATAGATAGATGGAGCAAAAGAAAGGAATAATATTAACAGACTAAGCTAAATTATTGATGTTTTATTTTATTATTTTTTAATTAAATAACATTTGAATTGACTTATTGTCCATGCATTTTTTACATTTCAGCATACAATAGTTAGGTATCTTAATTATAAATAATAGTACATTGTATACTTTCACATTAAGTGATTGTTTCATATTTAGTAAATAGTAAATAGGTATAATAAGTAATTTAGATAAAAAAAAAAAAAAGAAAAAAACAATATTTGGCAAATGTTTAGAAAACATTATACAAATAAAAAATAAAAGTATATCAAGAGTACTTTTAAAAATATTGCGAAAAAACTTCAATACAAATAAAATTAGACTCCAAGTGGAGTCTAAATGATTAGGATATTTAGTGATCACTTAGACAATATGTATGTATATACAATACATACATTATATTTATATATAAACATATTGCCTCATTGATGTACACATTACTTAAAGCTATTAAATAGAAAAAAATACCTCTTCAATTGAGTAACAATAATAATAATGATAATATAACAAAGAAATGCACATGTAATTATTATTTACTACATGATTAATATAAATATTATTCTATTGAAAAAAAAAAAAAATGAATAACATTACTCCTAATATAGGAAATAGTATCACGAGAGCACTAGTAACAAGTTAACAATATAAGAATAAATACCAATAAAGAAAAAAAAAAATTAACATTATAAAAGTTTATTTTACTTTTTTCCGTTTTGTGTCTTTTTGTTTGGTAATAAAAAAAATTGCATACCCTCAAAACACGTAGCTTAAGTATTTATTTTATAATTCTGTTATAATAGGATATATTTAAATAAATATCCATAAAAATAAAATATTTTACGTAATATATATAATATTATAATGTGTTTAAACATAATGCCTAACAAAATTTAACTCTAACCTTTCAGTGAAACATTTCAACAAAATTGATTACTTCAAAACTGTATTCAAAATAAATTATGTATGTTTACTTAATTCTAATAATAACCTTAAGCAAAATTAGTAATATAAGACTTGACATTTTGAAAAATTAAAATACTTTGTGACATTGTAATATACTGATATCACATATTATTTTACTATTAATTAATTTTTTTGTTCAGTTACATGCATATATAATATATATAAATATAAATACATTTATATTTATTATTTTTACATAATAACTATGCGATAAATGTAATATAAATTAAAACATCTAGTGAACACATAAAAATAAAAGTGAGATCCATTAATATATCACTTTATCTCTTAACCTAATAGACTTTGTAAATGTAAATATAAAGAAGTTTTTCTCCGGGAAAAATATTTTGTTTAAAAATCAAACGAATAAAAATACTTTATAGTTATTTAGGAGTGAGAGTCAGTCCTGATGTAAAAAAAAAAATATTAACTTATAAACATTTTATGAATTTAATTTCTTTTATCTTTATATATATATATTGACGTCTTTCGTTTTAAAAAACTATTAAAACCCATCCTGGACAATTTACATGTTCTAATGAAAACGATCACCACTCAATTGATGAACTAAATGTTGATTTTGATCACCTAAAAACCGAAAATGGAGTATTTTGTATACTTGATTACTATAAAAACTAATTTCTGTAGAATTATTACCTTGATCGTTGGTATTTGATAATTCATTGTTGCCCACTATTGGGCAGCAAAACTGATTGTCATTGTAATGATTGTTATTGTTGATTGTAGTGATGGGTTTGTACTTGTCACCAAACGGAGGACACAATTCAGTTGGCATGGGCACCTGCGATGGATGAGGAGCTTGTGGCGAAGTACAGTTTACCAGTGACATAGGACTCATGTTGAATATGTTTGGATGTAACTTTAGAGCTGGAAGTTTTACCACCACAGGTGTCTAAAAAAATCATAAGATTGGTAAGAAAACAAAATATATAGATTATTTTTATTTGTTTTTTTTTTAATAATATGATGATCTTTAAGTTCAGATACAATTAAATCGCTCCCGAGAGTTGATCACATGAATTGGTATTTATCTACTGATCAAGCTGTACTAGAAATCTGGAAGTTGAATAAAAACCTCTACGGATTTCTCGACACACTTTACATAGTAAGCAAATACCTATCATCAGCTCGGCCTATTGAAATATCATCATGTCTTTATTTTGATCAATCATAAACATACACCACAGTAAACAATTTCTTATTTTATAATTATTTGGCTGAAAAAAATTGTAATATGCATATATTTTTTAAATAAGTTTCTGTAATGTATAAATTATTAATTAAAATTTTAAAATTGTTTGTACTTCTGCAGGTGTTCCCCAAGGCAGCAGTGATATCGCTCCTTTCTTACATACAATCTACACGTCGGACCTACCCACATCTATAGATACTACAGTTGGTACATATGCTGATGATACCGCCTTATTATTGGCCATATCATAGCATCTCAACGACTGCAAACTCGTCTGAACACTCCACAATGATTCACCAATTGGAACACAAAAATTAATTAATCCAAGTCTTCCTTTGTCACTTTCTCATTCAGACCTCATAACTGCCCAGCTGTATAAATAAACAACATCAACAACCTCCACTACACTGAAGACAAACACTTGACAGGAGCTTAACCTGATCTCCTCATCTTAAGAATAAGCGTAAGAGATTCAATTCCAGACTCCATTTGTTAAAGCCCCACTAATTCGCTCTTTAACTATACCAGTAATCATTTTTTTTATAAGTCTTCTTCGACCAATTTGGACCTATGGTATTGTAATTTTGGGCTCTACTAAAAACTCAAATAACCAAAGTATACAATCATTCCAAAACATCTGTTGACGTGTAATCACTGGTGCAACCGGGTTCGTCTCTTGGAGTCTTTAAATTCCGACCTCAAAATTACCATCCATCAACAACACAGCTGCTAGCTACTACGAACACTTCTACTCAGAAATTCATATTCGGAGGTGTCACAAATGTGTGATTTTCCCCCCTCGTGTATATAACCTGTAAAATATCTGTTAACTATTTATATTACCTATTGTACAAAATGTATAGATTGTAATTCTTCAAAATAAAGTCAAATATTTAAAAAAATAAACATTTGTGTAAATTAATACCATCCATATACAAAATCAGAATTTGGTAATAAGCATATAGTAATAAGTTTTTTTAAACAAAGGTAAACTAGACTAAACACGTCAACGGATCTATCATGTTATAATCCATTTTTATCATATCACCCCAAAGTTCATCATATTTAGAGTTCAATGTAAATTACATTTTATTAGATGACATTTAAAATATAATAACCCCATCTAAGTCATCCAACAACTTCAGAAGTGGGGGATGACTTATGAAGTTGGTCAATAATTAATTATAAAAAAATGAACTGGGCTGGTTCTAACACATTTACAGAAATAAAAAATCAATTAACACTGTCGTTAGGCACAGTACGTGGCGCACACTATTGTTCACACACTGCCCGAACACTGGTTGACAGTAGACTGACTATATAAAATAAAATATGAGGGAAGTCCTAATAATATACCGATACCCTACATCTTATCTTACAATATATATGTTACACTATAGACATATTTTTAAATATAAAGCTAAAATATATAATAATTACTAATTAATATTTTTTGTGTAAATTAATACCATACATGTACAAAATCAGAATTTGGGAATAAGCATATAATAATAAGTTTTTTGAACAATGGAAAACTGGACAAAACAAGTCAACAGATCTACCATGTTACAAACCCATTTTTATCATATGGCCCCCAAGCTCATCATATTTAGTGTTTAATATACATACATTTTTATTAGATAAAATAATAATACAATAACCACATCTAAGTAATCCTACTTCTGAAGTTGTAGGATGACATAGATGGGGATTGAACTGTACTGGTTCTAACATATATATATATATTATTATGTATAAAAAAAAATACTATAGGTTATAATGCATTTACAGAAATGAAAAACACAATAGATTATAAAATAAATTACCACTGTCGCTAGGCATACATACTGCCCGAACACTGGTTGACAGAAGACTGACTATAAAATAAGATATGAGCGAAATCCTAACTATATATTGATAGCCTACACCTTATCTTATCTTATAATATATCTTTATATCACTACAAGCATATTTTTAAATATGTAACTGAAATATATAATTACCAATCATTATTTTCTGTGTAAATAAATAGATATTTATACAAAATCAGAATTTGGGAATAAGCATATAATAATAAGTTTTTTGAACAAAGGAAAACTGGACAAAACAAGTCAACAGATCTACCATGTCATAACCTATTTTTATCATATGGCCCCCGGGATCATCATATTTTGTTTATTAATTACATCATAAAATTAATTTTAATTTTTAATATTGATTCGTATTATACAAATTTAATACGATTTTATTCATTAAGGTTTTTAACTAGCAGTAGGTTATCAAAAAGTTAAGCGTAAGACTAAGTAGATACTTAAATGATTGTAGTAAATGTGCATATAAGAATGATCAAAAAGGTTAACTGTTAAAACTTAAAAATATTTGTAATGTTGATCAGTTATAAATCGCTTCCGAGAATGATCACGCAAACAATGTTTTTAACAGATTAACATAAATTGCTCAATATTGGGAAAATGATCTCGACCAACAGAGATTAATATGAAACCTTGTTTAATACATCAAGTCAGACTCGGCCTGTTATCATCATTTTCAACATTTATATACATTTATGATTTATTCAAATTATTTATTAATATACACTGTTGTCTTGAATAAAAATAAAAATCTGAGTAAAAATATATTGTTACCTTATTCTCGTCTGATAGCAAAACATTGTTCTCACTGAAACTCTCATTGAGGTTCATTAAGCTCGTATCAGGTTTACTACAATGATTCTTTTCAGTTTGATCTTGCATGGGCGATTTCATTATATTGTTAGGCAAATGAATACCTACGCCTGTTTAACAAGCATTAAGTTTTTAATAGGATTTATTATAATTATCACAATAATATATTATATGATAATTGCATTTATTGTACTCCGTGATCCAAATGACTTACTGGCAAGTTCTTTGTTGAGCACAATGTACCGTTTTGGTGGCTTGTTTTCAATGAGGACTGTATGTGAAATACTATTTATCAGTGCCATTACGGACTGATATCCATAAACAGCAGGCTGGATGGCAGTGCCAAATAGACGTAAATAAGCGGCTTCAAGGGATGTCAACAACAATCGACCATCTGAGATCATTAACAGACGATACATGTCTTGAGCGAACAATTGTAAAGGTGTCAACTGTACATATTCTTCTCCAAATTTAGTCTTGACAATCTAAATACACACTTTGCTATAATAAAAAATATCTGAAACATCACTAGAATTCTATCTATTATTACCTTAATAGTTTCACTAAGTTTCTCTTGCATGGTTTCAATGTTTATGGATTCGCCAAACATTGTTTGGTACACAGACTGAAACTGCAATACAGACATCTTATCATTGGACGAGTGTTCCATCAGTACACGACGAACTTTCAGAGATAATCTTTGGGCCTCTTTGCGATCCACTGCTATCAAAAACAATTCACCATGGTTGTCTATTACCTATAACACAACAAATTTTTTAAATTATTAAAAAAAAAATTCATACAGTCTATACTACATAAGCCTATAATTTTCATCAAATATAGAGTAAAATATACTATAGAAAGGATTATAGGGATAATAGACTAAAAGGCTAATGTTCTTTAGAATTAATTAACAAATCACTTTTCTAGATCATAAAATTCATAAATCATAATTTATGTAGACACAATCAAAAATAATGGCAAAAAAACTGGCATAAAATAAATTCAGACTAAGGAAAAACAAAATCACAACACACGAATAACTGAATCTTGAATTTCAAAAAATAAAAGAAAAACAATACTTAGAGAATTAGACGCACCAGAATAACACATGGTTTTTTGTTTATGTCAAATATCTATGTATATACCGAGTAACACTAAAAATCAAACGTCATCTACTGACAGAATATTTTATACACAAAGAAGAGCTCAACGAATGCAAAATACCAAGATAACCTAAACACAGTGGTAGATCCCAAGCCTGAAGCCTGAAAACAACTAAAATTTATTAATATTATTATTAAAAAAAACCAAATTATACAGTTAATTAAAATTAAAAAAAAAAGTATTTAATAAAAAAGAGAACTACAAATGTAATTAACTAACGTACAACATACTATAAAGTATATTTCAATACTTTTTTTTTTTTTAATCAAAGAAAAAAATATTTAAATATTGATTGGAACAAATAGTTAATTACATTTGTCAGTTCTAGTGGAGTAATATATCACTCTATATAATTGTAAACTAAATCATAGCTGGTTATTTCAATTCAATTTACAACAAAATTAAAACCAATTAGACTGAATGAAATAGTGACAATTCATTTTTTTTTTTTTAAGTTAACAATTACTATTTATAGTTTTATTCAGAAAAACCATCATTATCAATATTGGTTTCAAAAAGCTTAATTATCTAATCAAGACCAGTTATACAAATATTCCGTGTTCTAAATATAATAATTATCCAAGATTTATCAACATTCAAGTTCAAATTGTTATAACCTTCCAATTGTTTTAATAAACATGACATTTCATTGGAAGCTAATAATCTAGCGGTTTCTAAACTTTCGTAAAACACAGATTCCTGATGAAAGACTTTTAGAAAATTATGGACTTGACTTATCAACTTTTTTTAAATAAAATATCTCAAGTTATGTGCCTAGACTTGAACCACCGATAGAGTGCTCACAGCTTCCAAACATAAGTGTCACTCACATTTAAGAATCATTGGTCTAAAATATTATTATATTATATTCTGTATTACCTTGACAGCATCATCGAGCTTTTGTAACAGTTCAATAAGCGTCTCACATTCATACACAGAAGGTTTGAGACCATAGCCGTACTGCCATAAGAAGGCGTTTTGTAGCTGACTGATTTGCAATGGGTAAACAGCTAAAGCGGCCAACTGATCACCAAGCACTTTTTGTTTCACTTCAGTTGTCAATGAGACACGGCGCTCTCCTTCCAAATCATCTTCAATCTATAATAGATGATTATTAATGATTGTAAAATTAGTTATAACCATACCATATTTCAATAAATTTAGTAAACGAACAGACAAACAGATTTTTAAAATAAAAATATATGACACTTATTTACAATATTTTATGCAATAATATTGAATATCGACTATCTAATAAAAAAAGAGTTATCATTTGAACATAATACTTAAATAATCAAAACTCTTATTTAACTATATATTTTAATTAATTATTATTTCAAAAAAAAATAAGTTAAGTAGTTATAAACTTATAATGCAAACCATAGGTGTGCGCAGGGGGTATGCAGGGTATGCAGCTACATACCCTGAACGAATACAGAGCTTCACAAATATCAAAGACCATTTTTCAATATCCCCCCCATTGCCCCTCCCCTGTATCCACATAGTGGCAGCTTTCTGCATACCCTGGAAAAGAGACCTGCGCACGCCTATGATGCAAACTGTTAATTAATTTTATTTAAATAACTTAATTTAAACATAACTTAAATAACTAAAAAGTTATAAAAAATTAAATAAATTAAAATTAGATACCAAATACACATAATGAACGTAGACACAGTTAAAGCAAAAAATTTAAAACAAAACATTTTTTTAAATCATATTAAGTTTTAAAAATGAATAGATTTTTTTTTAAGTTTTAAGTTAAATAGATAAACAAAATACATATAATTTACAAATGTTATCATTGTTCTCATATCTCATTTAATAATATTTCGAATTAAAAGGAATTATAAAACATTGATGAATTTAATAGGATTATCGGAATCAGAATTTAAGATATACAAAACACATCGCGAAAAATGACAACTACTGACCGTTCAATAGCCATGACACGTAATATACTTACGTGTAAAATATACTTTAATCCACAATTATTAACAAAAATAATGGATACATCTTAGAACGTCGTAAACACGTATTTATGGGTAAATATTACACAAACCGACACCGAAAAAACTCACACAAACGAAATAATAACACCTTGAAAATACCTTTACGATGTGCGGTATTGATTCAAACAGTTCAATTAATTTTGTAAATCCGAAATCGGCTACTTTACATTGATGACCGAAATGATGATGGTACGAAGGTATGAACTTATTAAATAATAGACAACACTGCGGAGCGTGACTTAGTAACTCTATTACCTAGATAAAGATTATTATTGTAATTAATATTGTTTCAAAATTCGATTGTACCAGGTATCACGAAATTTTTCCTCAAATCGAATCGCCAACAATTATTATTGAAACTTACTTCTTTTGCAAAAGCTTTAGTGCGTTCAATCTCCTCTGGAGTTTGTTCTCGTTTAGGGATCGCCACTGATTTTTGACCGTCCAGATGACCAATGACGACTGTATTTTCAGATACTTGCGACAATAGATCATCGAGAGAACACAACCCATAATCGACTGGGTCAAAAGCGCGACCCAAAGTTTTCTCGAACAGTGTACTAAATTCAACGATGGGAACTTGTTTGCTAGCCACAGATTTAAGCACGCGCAATAAATCGGAAGTAAATCTCCGTACTTGCGCTTTGTGCGACAACGTCATGAAACGTTTGTTACCCTCACCAAATACCTGGAAAAAAAATGTATTGCTATATCCTTACTAGTTATTAACGTATCGTGGAAAAACATATAGGGATTTTAATAACTTATAATATTAAATACTATGTCTACTCTCATAATATAAATTTGAAAAAATTTACTTAGTTTTTGCAAAATTCTGGATGACACTACACTTGCATTTGTTCTCTATCATACAAATGTACGGTAAATTTACAATTAATGAAATTTAATAATAAGAACATTATTTGTGTCGGCATACCTACACCAATTTTGTACGATATTAGGTATGAGCATTTTTATTTCGCTATTTTATATACGTAAAATTCGTTAAAAAAATATAATTATCTTGTAACCTGTTAAATGTTTTTACCATTAATTTTATAATAGGTAAACTCACTTTAGTTTTTAAGCTAACGAAGATAAAAATGAAATACTAAGTGTGCACTTGCTATGTTATACATTTGTAACTTGCAAAACAAAAATAATTAATCGGGGTGTTAAAGGTCCTAAATATGTGTATCATTTAAAAGTAATTTATTATTTTAATCTACGTTAATTATTAATTACATATTATACACCTATAATAATAGGCTATAAGCTGAAATTATCAAAAATTTGAAAATAAAAAATATAATTGAAAGTAAAATTACTTCAAACACTAATATTTGACTTAAATTTAATTCACTCATAAATTATCTTATCTAAAATATACAAAAAGATAAATAAAAAAAGATAAAATTTAATACAAAAAAATACTATAAAAAATGTCAACATATTGTACAAAACTGTTGTATATATTTTAGATAAGACAATTTTGAATTTTCATAATATATGAAAATAATGATAATAATGAAGTCTAATTAGGCAATGACTATATGGTAATATATTAATGTTTATAAAAACTTCATAAAATAATATATATTTTAAATATTATAAGAATGTGTTAGGAGGAAAGAGGAGCAAAAATCAAAATATTTTATTTTCATATACATCAACAACTGCATATTATGTAAATTACCTGTACGATGTTAGGTAGTGCTTCTAAGAGGTCGATGAGTTTGGTAAAACCATAATCAGCAACGCGACATTGACGGCCAAAATGGTGATGGTATGCTGGGATGAAGCGATTGAAAGACATAGTACAATGAGTACAGGTCTTTAACAAATCAACTAGTTCACGGCTCAGCAAAGCCAAATTATTTGCCAATGGTGGACTAATGCTTTTCAATCCACTTACACTGGCTATGAAACATTCAGTGTTGGATAGGATCAATAAATATTAAACATAATAAAACAGATCATAATACAATAGATCTAACATTATAATGCATTACCTTCTGATTTAGTGTCAGACTCTTGAGTAGAAGACCTGACAGACATATTGCCAATGTCAGAAGCCGAAGACGTTGTAAGGTATTTGATACCGATACTACAACTTTGCAACAGTTCAACACCACTGACAGCAGTCACAATATGTTCCAAAGGCACACCATCTTCATCTACTTGTAATGTTTCATTGAACGAAGCTTCGTAGCAATCACAAATACTAATAACATTTTATTTTTAAATTCATTACACATGGGTTCTTCAAGACAATACAGCTATAAATTAGTAAAAAATGAATTGTTTATTATTTACGTGGCCAAGATTAGATAATTATTGTGGGATGATATCAGTGAATGTAAACGTTTAGAGAACTCATTTAGCGACACTTTAACGTTGGGCAATGCAGGCATTTCTAATTCTGCCCAACCCTTATCGTCGGTAGGTTTTGTAATTTTGGCGTGAATCGGACAGTACGAAACCGCATCGCCTTTGTCCTAAATATATAATACACATTAATAATATAATAAACAATAAAAAAATAATAATAATATAGAAATATATTGATCAGGTATTCTGAATACAAGCAGATAAATGTCACATTGTGAAACTTACTAAATTAGACATGGGCATAGAAGATGAAGAAGAAGGTTGGTGGTGAAGGGGCGATGGAGTGTTACGGTATTCTGGGTTTAAGCTAATGATCCTATGATTTGGTTCTTCGGTGATCAAGCACACATCCTTCATTTTATAAAGATCCGATACGGATACTGAAGTCATGAAGCGGTTTTCAAACATTTCACGGAATTTGAAGAGGGGTAGACGTTGCCCAGGAACTTCCATCAGTATATATGCTATCTGAGACCTATAAGAGCAAGCACACACAATATGATTAAGGAATTTGAATCACAGTGAAACAATGTTGTAATATATTGTTAGAATCGTATATTTACCTTAGCAACGTGGGATTTTGAGGGTAACCTGAGTGAGCATAAGCGATCATAATTCTTTTGAATCCAATTTTACGTCTGTGAAGTTTAGAAATGGCATACTGTGCATCCTGAGGACTAGACACACGGACAGCTGCTGCAAAATTACCGTCAGACTGATAAAACACAGACACATGTAACACCTGTAAACATTTTAAACAACATAATAGAGTTTACATTCAAATCTCACACATCATGTTTAATATGCATACCATAACATGTTCCCTGAAAGTGTTAAATAATATATTTTTCAT
This sequence comes from Aphis gossypii, assembly GCF_020184175.1. Classification (NCBI taxonomy): domain Eukaryota; kingdom Metazoa; phylum Arthropoda; class Insecta; order Hemiptera; family Aphididae; genus Aphis; species Aphis gossypii. The sequence goes on from NC_065532.1 coordinate 5,081,797, forward strand.
CTCAACAGAGTCAATGTTCTGATCTAAATTTGTAACATGCAAGTCTACTGGATTACTCTGTTGGGCCATAAGTACTGGTGGTGCTTGATTTGTTGCCAAATTGTTATAAGATGGAGATATGGGGTGAAAGTATCGCTGAAGAAATGTTGAAAATATTATATATTATATTGTTTATATGTTTTATAAACTAAAACATAGAATAAAATAAAAAATTTTCTCACATCTGGATTGGTATTCTCCATCAAAGTTGGTGGACTAACTCTCCTAGAAACATTGACTATTGGGGGTGGTGGAACTGAAGTGTTGACACCAAACATCATGTATGGTGGTGGGCCATTCGAACTGATCATGCTAGCAGTTGAACCGACCTTAATTCCAAATAAAAAGTTAGTACATAAAATTCAAAGTTGCGCTTAAAATAATTAAAAAAATAATAAATTATTATAGTCTTGGTTTCTTACTTGAGTATCCATTTGTGATGTTCCGCCGATTCCTCTTTTTAAAATTGTTATTGGTGTACCGTGACCCATTGTTGTTGGATAACCGTGTCGCATCCAGTTTTCATTTTGTTTTACTGTGGAAAATTATTTTTACAATTTAGTTTTACACCAATCAAAATTAACACTATAATTAATTTTAATAGTATATTACAAGGTATTTGTGGAGTTAATGGTTGAGTGTGAGTAGTATCAAGCTGTTCCTGAGTGTCCTTGGTCATCTGTTTTCCTTTATAATTAATTGGACCTCTTACCCCATTCTAGTAAAAAATTAGTTTATAGTTAAATAATATTATTAACTATTAAATATATAATATGCTGTCTAAGAATAATTCTTATTAATCCAATGTTAGAATTTCAAACGAACCACCTCTCATAACTCAATCCAAACAATAGTTGAGAATAGATGCAGGAAATACATTATAATAATTAAAATATTTTGAAAATTGTATCATGCAAAGAAAATTCGAACATAAACAATAATAATAATATGTAATAAACAAAATAAACAAAATAAATTTTATTAAAAAATGGTTTGTGTACATTTTTGGTTTAACCCATATATTTGTTTGGTTATTGTTCAAAAAAATGAAATTTTTAAATTTTTACTTATAACTCCCTTCCATTTGGTTACCAAAACAGATTCTATAAATATTATCCAGCATAAAAATCAGTTGAAAACCCAAAATAGAGGAATGAAATCCTTAATTATGATTCCATTTAGAAACCTAGTTAAAAAGAGAAGCTGACTTGAAAAAGTTTGGTAACTAATAACGTAGGTAATACATCTACCCTGATAGTCTGTCATGACATTTGAAAATTTAATACTACAGTAATTAAATAATGCAATATTAAAAATAATAATAATAATAAATTAGTTTTTAACTCTTATATAACTAGTTATAAATTACTTAATATAAAAAAACACGTTTTTAACTAACAATAAATTTATTATATTAAAATGTATTATTATAAATTTCAGACAAACTATTATGATTTCTTTTTTTTTTTAATTTGAATGGTATGTTGTTTAGTAAAAATGATAATATGAATACACTTGTTTTTAAAATAAATGTTCCTTACACTAGCAATAATAAAAATTCCAAAAATGTATTTCATAAAATTACTTACTACAGGTATTTGAGGTCCATTTAACCATGTTTGTATACCAACAGAATTTGATGTCAACCAAGGATTATGATTTCTCATTGAGTTATCAACACTAGAGTTCATTTGTGACATTCCAAAACCACCTTTGATTTGCTGACCGTACAAACTAGATAAAATAAAATATAAATTGGTTAAGTATAAAAACCATGAGCCAATTAATACTAGAAATAGATTTTGTTTAACATTTACCCAAATTTTCGATTTTCAAAAGTGGCAGGGGGAGTAACAGGGGTCATATTGAACCGGGAATGCATATTGTTTGTTGAAGAATACTGAATAGTAGTGGCAATGTGTTGTATATTTTCTTCTCTAGTCTGCACAGGAACAGGTCTACCTAAATGAATTTAAGAATTCAATATTAGAATAAAATAAGAAATTTGGATGTAATTATTGTACATACTTATGAAACTAGTGGACGATGATTCTTCTTTAACTGCAAATGGTAAACTAACAACAATTTGACTATTAAACACACGTTCCTTATTCATTCGTTTTTGAGCTCTAGAGAGTAATTATATTAAAATAAAAATCATTAAAACAAATTTAATTTATTTATAATAATATCATATTGCATTATATAATAAGTACAATTAGTAATAAAAAAATTACCATGCTTTTTAAAAATTTCTATGAAAAAAAAGGACTAGATAACATTAAAACAATGATAAATATAAATCACAAATTTAAATAAACTATAATAATTAAATTAAGACACAAAGTATGAAATTATTGAACAAATAAATTAAAACTCAATGAAGTAATTGAGTGCATGACTGCAACGAAAGGCTGCTCCAAAAATACTATTGAAAGTTCAATGGTAACAGAAACCAAATATATGTACAGGGAATACCACAGGGAAAAATTATATAAAAATAATCATACAAGATTGTGAAAGCAATAAAAAGATATTTAATGAGATAAAACTGATAAACATGATAGTTGTGCTAAATTGCTTATCATCATCATTATTATTATTTACCTTGCAGCCATTTCTTTGGTAGGAAATCTAATTGTTGTTGAACAATTATTTATTACACCAACACGTCCACCACAATTTTCAGATAATCTCTTTAAACGATTTCTAATTTTTGCTGGATCAATACCAACTGGTAGATTAGATACAATAACTTCAACTGGTGTGTTCCCACATTGCTAATAAAATAAATACTAAATAAAAGCTTTTTTTCCTGTATATACTTATTAATGTTAAAATAATGTAAATTCCAAGGATTATGATCTAAAAATAAGGAGAAATATACTAGAGTATAATAATTTTAAAATACATTATACATCAGTTATTGAAATTAAAAAAATTAAAATAAAATTAAAGATCATTACTACCAAACTAATATTTTTAATTTCTAGTTAAAAAAATTAATTTAAAAATAAATCAAATTAAATATATGTGATGTTATAATTAATAAATGTTAAAAAATTAAGAGTATTATAAATCGTCATTATCAAAAATAATTTTTTACATTAGGTAAGTTAAATTATAATTAATTAGCAATTACAAATAGGAAAAGAATCACTAGAGAACTTAATAAATAAAACCAATTAATTTGTATACAGAAGACATTATGTGGTCTATTATCATTGCTTTTATGATGTATTTTGCATAATATAGAAGTCTAGTTTTAACATAATTTAATAAGACAAGTCAGTCATTTTAGCATATTTAAGCTAAACAAGTGTACATGTCTAAGGTAACACAGGTGTATCAAGACTAATATTTATCATACTACATTAAAATTGAAACAGATTATAATAATCTTAAAATCTAGGTTTTTTAAAATAAGGCTAAAGATTATGCTGAGTATATCAGTATACAGAAATTTGATGCCCAAGTGTTAATGTTTTTTTCACCCCCACCTCCTCACATTAAAAAAAAATGATTTGACTTTTTCCACATAACGAGCACTTCGGTACTTTTCAGCGATCATTCGTTATTGTATATATGCTAATAGTAAATTTTTAAGTTTGTTAACTAATTTTTTTAAGAATATTATGAAATTTTAAAACGGTACACATTTTAAGTATACAACTTTTAATGGTGATAAAATGCAATTTTCGGGATTAAAATTAATATTAACAAAGTACTTATTTAAGAAAAAAGAATTACTCTTACAATACTCTTATTGGTTATACTGATCATAAAAAGACCAACAATAAACTTTATAACTTAATTAACATTTAGAATACTATTTTTTCAGTTTTTTATTTATTTGACTTAAAATTTATCAGTAGAGCAAATAAAATTATGGGAATAATATTGAAATTACATATGAATTTAGAGAAGATATTTATATTTTTGAATTTGTTGTTCGGTCAAAAAACTAGGTAGTTAATACTAAAATCTGATTCTGTATAAAAATTATATTGTGTATATTTAGGGTTTTTTTTAAAAATATTTTAGGATTTTGTAGATTTATAAGACTTATTTTAGTTTCTCTTTATAATATATACTACTAAAGTGCTCTTTTTATAACTCAACTAATCACAAAATATTAAACATTAATTTAACTGATTCAATACACATCAGCAGGTGACAAAATCTTGCCAAGCTTGACAATTTGTGTAGACTATGACTTATATAGAGTAGAGCGATATTGATTTGTATGAAAACAAAACTAGGAAGTATAAGTTCTAATATTCAGATATATTTTATGCATAATTATATTACAGTTTAATTGTAACTTACCTAACCTATCATTATGCGTATAAAAATGTAAAATATACTGTATTATAAGACTGTGCATAAAGTAAGACTAAGAAGTAATAGCAGTTATAAAATAAATTGTACTTACTCGAAGAGCATTTCTTAATGGTAACATTTCAACTAAATGAGTATAATTGTAATGTTCATTGGCACACAAAATAAGACTTTCAGAACAAAGTTCATTATGCAATAATATTACATGCATTTTTTTCCTGAAAAATTAAAATTTGAATGGTTTATAATTATAAGACTTAAAGCAAATAAAAGTATGCACGTACCTATGTCTAATATCACAAAGATCGGATGCAAAATTCACATCACCAGAAACTAAAACTACAGCTGCAGGGGAACCATGTAAATCAGCAAATCTTCTCATTGAAAGGCGAAGTTTCTCGTCGGCTGCGTTTTTGCATACAGATGTAACATGAACTAAATTGACCTAATTATAAAATAATATAATAATATAAAATTATAAAATTATATGAATACAATTACTAGTGCTTTAATAGATCATTGTAAAATATTAGAATCAACTTACTTGAGCATCATTTAGTTCTTGAACAACTTGTGCATTTTCTTTTTTAACATCGCAGACGACGAGAAACTCAGCTTCTCTATAACCAATAAAAAATCTGTCTCTTATGGCTTGGGCTACAGCTACTGCAGATCTTCCCTTGGGAACCTAAAATTATTCATAATATTATATACTTTGATAATATTCACTATATATTGATGTGATAACTTACTTGACAGTTCTCAATATCCCAAAAAACACCAATAGGTGGCAAATAATGAGCAAATGAATGCTTATGACTATATGGAATTGAATTATTTGTATATCCACGTGAAGTATATGAAGAACGAAGTCTATTTACAGGCTTTTTGTTTTTTTTGTATGGTAACAACTGGTTATCATACGCAAAACATTCTTGTTCATACACATCAGAATTCGAACACAGTGAATCAGATTCTGATGCAGAATCTGAATCGCTGTGTGAATATGATGACGATGTAGTATTATTTTGAGGTAAAGGTTCATTTGGTGAAATATAATATCCATTTGTAAGATGTGGTGGTGATGGAAATTTAAAATTTGTTTCTATTTGACCGTCACATGGATATTGTTCTAGGTTTCCAAAGCAGCCAATATTTTCTTGACGATTGAAAGACACTTAAAAATTAAATTATTATTCAATAATACGTTTATATAGTTAACTATAGGCATCAACCATGGATTCAAATTTTCAATTTTAATCAGATAGCTAAAGATTCAAAATCTGTTAGTATATTACCTAGACTAGGGGTCGACAATTAAATTTTATGGAGGTCTAGACAATTTAGAAAACAATTTTTGAAGTCATATAAAACTTGAATATTAGGTAGTTATTAACTATTATTAACTTAACTACCATTGTAATCTCCAAATAAATTAAATACTTATTATAAGTGAAAATCAGTATTAAGATATATATTTTTAGCAATAGTTATTTCCACTCTATGGGCAAAATTAGACCCGCAGACTGCTTATTGCCAACCCTTAACCTAGAGTCTAGACTAATTTATTTTTTATTTTTCTAACAGTCAATCAGTTACCTAATGATTAATTAATTACCAAAACCAAATGTTTTGAACTGAGGAAAAATTAAATATTTTAGCAAAAGAAATAGCTGTGGTAAAATTATTAATTTAGCTAAATAAATAAAATGAACTTACATTTTCTTGTACAGACAATAAGATGATCCATAATAGGTCCAACAACTTATAAAACTTAAATATTATACCCCGATAAAAAATATGAGGTATAAAGCTTCATTTACTGATGAAAGAGTATGTTTTTAAATACTAGAAGTCTAAATTAAAATCTTGGTATCATTTTATGTACCAACTGAATAGACCTGAAAATAAAATAATAAAATATTAATAATCAATTTAGAGTTAACAAACTTGTTTTGGGGAGTTAAATCGACGACCGGAGGGAACCGCTTTCGCATTGCTTCCTCCCAGATTTAACAAACTAAGGTATATTAATTAAAACTTAATTTAACTTCTAAAATACTATTAACTTTAATTATAATTTTAAGAACACTAAAATACATTAACTTGAAAAAAATTGATACCTAGGTTTAATCATAACATGATTCACAAAACATATTTAAGTAATAAAATTACAAGTAGCAAAAAAAAACACTAATAATTTCTTATTTAATCATTATAAAACATTTTTGAACACAAACTCGAAACAAATTAAGGGTAGGTAGTTAAAACTTAAAATGACTATAATTAATTATCAGGCAATTTTTGTTAGCACCATTATTCTATGATGAAAAGCAAAAAAGATTATAAAATTTAAAGGACGCGGTTAATTAGAAATCGCACCATGACATTTCTACTAACTGTCAAAATTTAAAGAAAATAATTTTTTTACAGATACAATTTATAAATGAAACAACTGCATTCAAACATTGATCGCATGTACACAATCCACTAGATGAACTTAATATTCAACAATCCCCTTCACGTTATCACCGATATTATACATAACATACATTTAATTATAAGTTATAGAGCAACGTTTCGATTTTAAACGCGTAGTCAGCAGTACAATAATATAATATTACAACTAAATAATAATAATATAGTCTAAGCGTACATTATACTTTACCTTTTCGAGCGGAAAAAATAATATTCGTAAATGTATTATATCGAGTAGATCAAAAACAGTATTGAAACGGAATTTTTCTTTATAAAAATAAATTTGTTAACCCGACGAAAACAAAAACACGAATAGAGATTTACTGGACACAATTGTACGATACTCTTTACTCTGGTAAGTTATTAAATATTAAGTCGGTCACTATACTAGGTAAATAGCTTTTTTTGTCAAGGTTCTAGATAGACTGCAACCGTGGTTTTTATACATATTACCGACAGATAGTAGATATCATGATAAAATAACAATTAGTTACCTTTTTTTCCCCAATTTTTATTTTTCTTTTTCGTTATTTTATCACGAGACTATTATATTATGGAAGTGTAACTCGCTTTAAACAGTTTTTAACGAGTACCCTGAGTCTGAAATCAGTGAAATCTAAACCTGAAACACATAAAGGCAACTCGTGAAAAATTGAAATTTAGTGAATATTTTGAACGGATAAGAATATAAGATGTATTTTGTAACGTACTGATGTTCGTGATGTTGGTACCACTGATGAGGTTTCCCTACGATTTTAGCGAGTAAATTTTAAAGGCGGAAAAATTTTTGTTTTCCAATTAATAGGTACTAGGTAGTTACTAGTTAGAAAAGAAAAAGAAGAAATTCATTGTCCAAAACGCCCAAATCGGTGTGAACAATTGTGCACTGGTGTGTGTGTTTGAAATACTTGGCAGTTTTGCACATCATATCTATTATATGGTTCACATTGTTCATTATACCATACTACTACAGAATAAATTAAATAGATTTGGTTAGTGTATAAGTTATTAACTTGAGCATTTGAAGTATGCCCCAAGCTCATCAACTACAAAGTTTAAATATATTTCATGTATATTGGGGTAATTTCCCATAAATACTTTGAAAAATAAAGATAAAAATACTTAGACAATATCAAATGATATGTACATCACCATCGGCAATAAACTTAAAAAGTTAGTTTATTCTGTTTATAAAGGTCAATCACCTACCCTAGTATCCTACAAATATATATATATATATATTGTTCTATGAGGTCAATTTAGAGTCTTGATATACCTGTATAGCGTCGATGTATCAAAGCTCTTTAGGTCAATTTTTCTTATGGCACATGGACTAAAATACTATACAGGAGTAATAAATAAAGAGATAATTTTATATTTTTATGGTACAAAACGTTAGTTGACCGAGTAATACGTAGGGCAGTAAAGTTCTGGCATCGCCGCATCAGGAAATTTCGTTATTATTCATTCAAGTCATCAATCTGATACTTGAAAGTTTCATAATATTTCGTAATATAATCACTAACCAGACGTACCTCATTAATTTTGTAACCATTATACCACAAAACATACCATCTACATTCTGACCGTAATGATAAGATACCAATCTGTAATCAATATTTATTTTATACTATATTTATTATTTTAAAATAATTTTTAATTAATGTTTACCTAGCTCACAATTATTGGCTTTCTAAAATCTATATAGAAAAATACAATAATTACCATCGTAAATTATCACTTATCAGATTTGGTAACTGTTTTTAATTTTTATTGTCGTTTTTATTTCATCTTTGTAGCTTGAACTAATTTTTCACTGATGCAACTGGTTTTCGTCTAGGTACCTACCTAATTTTTATTAGGGATGGCGGCGGCGTTTGAAGAGATGGGCGTTTTGCCCGAAATAGGTAAAGCCATCGACGAAATGGACTGGCTGTTGCCTACGGATATTCAAGCGGAAGCGATACCTCTAATACTCGGAGGTGGTGACGTGTTAATAGCCGCAGAGACTGGTAGTGGTAAAACGGGAGCGTTTTGTCTGCCGGTTATTCAAATAGTGTGGGAAACTCTCAAACAAGGCGGCAAACAGCGAAATAGTTTACCGGTCAGTGCGTCTAGTGTCACAGATCCATGGGCCATGAGCGTGTGGGACCGTTCATCTTCCATAGCCGTGACGCCCGATGGTAAAAAATGCCAATCAAGAGAGCAAAAGGATTGGCATGGTTGTAGAGCTACTAAGGGCGTTAAAAATTCGGGAAAGTATTATTTTGAAACAACCGTCACTGATGAAGGTCTGTGTCGAGTTGGCTGGTCTACACCAGGAGCTGTTTTAGATCTGGGTACAGATAAATTTGGTTTTGGTTTTGGTGGAACAGGCAAGAAGTCGAATAACAAACAGTTTGATTCTTATGGAGAAAGTTTTGGTTTACATGATACAATCGGCTGTTGGTTAGATCTGGACAACTGGACTATTGGATTCAGCAAAAATGGTACATATCTTGGTGATGCATTTAAAATACCTGCAAATTTAAAAACCTCTGCATTTTATCCAGCTGTAGTACTAAAAAATGCTGAAATAGCATTTAATTTTGGTGAGTCATCATTTAAATATGATATTCCCAAAGACTTCATTGCTGTAAGTAAAGCAGCTAGCAATCGCATTGAACTCTCTCAGTGTAATGCTCCAAAAATAGATTCTAATACAAAAAAACCAAATAATGCACCATATGCAATAATTATTGAACCTTCCAGAGAATTGGCTGAACAGACTTTTAACCAAATAAAAAAATTTAAAAAATACCTCGAAGAGCCACAAGTTAAAGATCTCTTAGTAGTTGGTGGTTTTAGCATTAAAGACCAAATTGCTGCCTTATCTTCAGGTGTTGATATTATTGTTGCTACCCCTGGCCGTCTGGAAGATCTTATATCTGGTGGCCACTTATCTTTATCTCATTGTAGATTTTATATATTGGACGAAGCTGATGGATTATTAAAACAACGTTATACAAAACTTATAGAAAATCTACACGAGAAGATGCCAAAAGTTGCATGCGATGGTAAAAGACTTCAAATGATTGTTTGCTCTGCAACACTTCATGATTTTGAAGTAAAAAAATTGGCGACGCGTCTCATGCACTTTCCAACTTGGGTAGATCTTAAAGGTGAAGACGCTGTTCCTGAGACTGTGCACCATGTTGTGGTTACTGTTGATTCCCAGAAAGATTCGTCGTGGACTTGTTTGAAAAATCCCATTCCAACTGATGGTGTACATGACAGAGATAATATAAGAGCACTGAATACATCTGAAGCTTTATCTCAAGGAGTAAAGCTTTTAAAAGGTGAATACTGTATTAAAGCTATTAACAAACACAAAATGGACAAAGCTCTCATATTTTGTCGTACTAAACTTGACTGTGATAATTTAGAAAAATACTTTAAACAACTTGGTTCTTTTTATACTTGTTGTACTCTTCATGGATCGCGAAATGTTAATGACCGTAGAATGAATTTAGAAAAGTTTAAAAATGGCGAGATCAAGTTCTTAATTTGTACTGATGTAGCAGCTCGTGGCATTGATGTTAACGGGTTACCTTTCATGATTAATATGACTTTACCAGATGATAAGACAAATTATGTACATAGAATTGGTCGTGTGGGTAGAGCAGAACGTATGGGATTGGCCATTTCATTTGTAGCTACTATCCCAGAAAAAGTTTGGTATCACGGCGAATGGTGTCCATCCAGAGGACAGAGGTGTTCTAATACTAATTTAACTACTAACAAAGGCTGTTGCATATGGTACAATGAACCCCAATATTTGGCTGAAATTGAAGATCATTTGAACATAACTATACCTCAAGTTGGATCAGAACTGGATATTCCTATGAATGAATTTGATGGAAAAGTAGTTTATGGCAAAAAAAAAGAAAATAAAGGACCCTCTTATAAAAATCATTATGACCAACTGTTGTCTACTATCAATGAACTCACTCAATTAGAAACTAAGGCTCAATATTTGTATTTGCACATGCTTAATAATTAACTGTAACATTTTGTACAAAGTACTTGTATTAAAAAAAAAAAACATACATTTGTATATTAAACAATTCAGAATATAATTTTCTTCTCTAAATTCCTGACTGGGTTTTATTTTCTAATTTTATACACTGCTGTATAATTATATACTGTGTGTTAAAAATCATGAATTACAAACTATCTTTCTTCATTCCAGTTCCAACGGGTCCATGACGTCTCTCCCATATCATGCGATTCAATTGTTTTGCATAACATCTTTCAGCAGTAACAGCAACGCCCAAATCACCATCTACAAATTAATTATTTTAAACATAAATATATCCATTTTACTGTATTAAAAATTAATTCTACACTAACATTTAATTGAATAATTTTCCTCGGCTTCTTGATAAATGTCAGACAATGGTTTGCATTTCCTTATACCATCAGGTGATTCATAAATCCGACAATCCTCGTACCTCTGCCTTAAAATGGATAGAATATTGCTATCTATCAGCCTATAACATTTAAATTAACCAATTATAAAAATTCAAACAATAATCTTTGTACCAGAAATTTAATATTTCATTAATATATGTATATTTTAGATTTAAAACAAAGAGATAAATGTATTGGTTCAACAAAGTACATTATTTTTGTGATGTCACCTTTAGCAGTAGTAAAAATGCTTTGATTTTTAATTTTGAGGGTGATTTCTGGTAGAAAATTGAATCATGTATAAAAATGACATACTCAATGACAAGATACACTCCACACTTACTATAAAGAATAAATAATAAGTTTTTATAACTTGATATAAAGTTATATATAAACCTAATTTAATTTTGTTGTCTAAAAGAAAAAAATATTTGAAATACATAAATTATAATATGAAGTAGGTAATACTTAATTAAATTAAAATGAATAAAAGATAAAAATATAAATGTTGAAATATGATAACAAAATTAACAATTTTTATATTAGATATCTTTTAAGACGTCGTTGTATACCCATGAGTAGTCTACATCTTACTAACATATAATAATAATATTATAGGTATAGTATATTTTTGTTCAGTAAAACAAATTGTGCGTTAACTTAAATATGAAGAGTAAAATTACATAATATGAAACTAAAAGGTAAGAATATTATCAGTGTTATTTTGTAAGTTTTTTACTGTGTTTTAATCTTTAAGTGAATTATGAGTATAAAAAATATTAAATATTTGAAAATACTTATAAATCAATTTAAAAATAAAATATCATAAAAACCCAACAAGTGAACACAAATAATGTTCTTACCTAAAAGTTTAATAATTGGTAATTGCACTTTAATATTTAAACAATAAAATAATGCATTCAATTTGTAGGTACAACACATAAAAGTATGACATTCTCAGTCTGACAACTGAGATCTGTTCATCTACAAATTTCATAATAAATTATAAAATTGTTCAAATATAACTATGGATAAACTGTAGTATTTGTTATATAAGTTCAAAAATGTATCAATAACTACCTATAAGTATAAATTAATAATTTATACATTTTGAAACGATTAATTTAAAAAAAAAAAATTTAATTTTAAAATAAAATAAAATACTATTGCTTTGCAAATATAAATATTTTTTTATTTGTTACACATACTTATCCCGAATTAATTGTTGGTTGGCTTCCCATTTGCATAGTCTATCGTCGTCATAACACTGATCAACTGTGGGCACTCTACGCAATTGTTCGTGATAATAGTTGTAATCTTTCTGATTGGGCTTTACAATGGTTTCTAAAAACAAAAGACATGTTAATGTAAATAAGAAGACCCAATAACTTTTTTTTTAATAAGTACAATGTTGAGTAAATGAAAATAATATTTGTAAATAACAAATAAACAGTTACGGTGTTACCTCTAACCCAGATTACTGGTCCAAGGATTATGCCCTTTAAGTTCTCTAAAAAATCTTCGATTGAGTTCCGACCAGTATGCACTTGTTTTTCGTAACCGAAAATCTTCCCGGGCATGGCATCTGAATCTGAAGACATTGTCGTCGATCTAATATTTTATTAATTGAAAAAAAATTCTTAAAACAATGAAAATTTTGCGAATGTCGCCGTGTTAAGTGTTATCAGCAGATTCTCAATTATACAGATAATCAGTCGGGAAAACGACCTTTGGGAACGATTACCGATGAATTTGATAGTGAGGCTCACGGTATTTATGTACAGCACTGCTGGTGAAACTGTACCTGTACTTACTACTTATCAAGAAACTAAAATTTGCTAATAAAAATTGGGCGGATAGACAAACTCAAGAATCAAGATTACAATAAATAAATTAATCACTTGATTCACTTTCAAGGTAGAATCGTATCTCGATTTTTCGATAGTGCTTTATATTCTACCATCCAATTTTAATTTAATTAAAAACCACACGCTTAAACCAAACGCCATGAAATTCTGTGGACCTAAACTATCCCTATGCGGGATCATTATCAGCATTTGGGGAATAATCCAATTGGTAAGTAAATAAATAGATTTTTTCAGTCGATTTTAACTGATATTTTCATTATTTAACAATTATCTTTGCACAGGTCTTGATGGGATTTTTCTATTACATCCGGAGTGTAGCTCTTATTGAAGACTTGAACATCCCTGAGGAACACAAGTTCACTGATCAACAAGAGTTCTACAGCTATGCTGACAAAATGTATTCTTTGGTAAGAATTAATAATGGCTTATATAATAATAAATAAATAGATCAACAGATTTTATACTATACAAAATCTACAATTACCTACTGTTAATTTGTTTATGAGACAGTCTCTTGTGTTATGTCCTTTATCGTACTTGGTTTTAAAAATGGGCGTGGGTTTTTTTCTATGCTTGGTTGTACACTTGTACCATAAATTTAAATAAATCTTCTTCTATTATCATACATTGTAACAGATAAATAATTACCTGAAAACTCTTAGGTGACATTAAAAATATATGATTAGAATTAATTTGTCTAGTAAAATTGTTTGATGTATATCAAGCTATCATAAAGTTAAATACTATCTAAATACTATTTTTTCCCTTATAATCCTTTGATAAAATATGTATGACATTTTAATTTGAAGTATTTAATGAAAATGGTTTGGTACCATATTATAATACCTTTATTATCTTAAATTTATTTTATCCGTGTTGGGTTGAAATGTAGTAAAAGAGAATATTTATGAATTAAAATTATTAAACATTTCTATGCATAAATATGTTAAGTAAAATTGTATACGATTGTTAAACAAGAATTAAATATAATAGTATAAAAATATAATAAATCAAAAATATGTAAATCATAAACATCATTGTTAGTTATTAACATGTGCTAGTTTCTCTTTGTATTTCATTCAATTTCAAAGAATAGTTAATCTTCGCTTTTATGTGGATTATTATATTTTTGTACCTTGTTCAATGTTAATTTTTTCATAGATTACCTGTTTTTGTAAATTTCAAATTTTTCTTTAACAATTGTTTTCACCTAATACCTATTTGAAAAAATAATTAGTGGTGATTTTTCGTATAAGTTACATACTCAAGAAAAATTGGAGTTTAAATATGTATTATTTCTAACATACTGATAAATATAGTAATGTGATAAGGATTCTGAAAATATATTTGAATTTTTCATCAAGTCTACTGAAGATTCACTTTCCATATTTTTCAGATTTTATACCCCCCAAAATCTAAAAAAGTAAAAAGTAAAATATTGTTTATTTAAATTTTTGGAGAAACAGTTTAAATGCATTGTTACTTACCACATAGTTTTCATAATAATATGTCCAGTTACTATAACATTTATAAGTAAATTAATTACAAAATTATGAAGGAGAATAAAAATTAAACATATTTTTTAAAAATTTCTGATAAAAATATTGAAATACGTATTTTATTTATGCTATTTGCATTTATTTTGTTCAAATAAAATTTTACGCAAATGTAGGTATAATGAATCTAGAGTATGTAGAATATATTTTTTTAATCAAGTACAAGAGAAAAACTATTTTAGTTATACTTACTTAACCTAAATTTTTAGGAAAAATATAAGATCATTAATATTATGTATAATGGCCAGATATTTCTGGATCTTAAGGTTTATTTTATCAATAAGTAATTATAAGTTATAGCTTATGGTATGAAATGTACTAAGTAGAAGTGTGTTTGTTAATGTTAGATATATTCAAATATATATTTTGAAATATTCCCTTAACTAAATATTTCGTTGAATTCGTTACACAATCTTATTTTTATCCTCAGATCTGACATATTAAAACCAAAAATTATTTTACTTGAAAATGTCACAAAAAAATCTAATGATTTTCTCATAATATTAAACTACCTATTACTAATCTAAAAAAAGACTTTAAATATTTTTCTTTTCTTTTCACTTAGTTCTTTTTTCTAGGATTCCTCAATAAGCATGTGTGAGAGAGGGTAAATTTAACTTGAAAAGAGTTTAACATTATTGTTATTATAATATATTTAAATTTATAATGACCTTATTTACATATTTTAACAAACCATTGAATTGTTTAAGTTTTTGTAATTGTTTTGTGATCAACATACAATGTAAACAATTGATAACCTTTTCATTTTTTTTTCAGAACGCATATAACTGTTGGATTGCTGCCTGTCTTTATATATTTACACTGGTTGTATCAGGACATCAATTCTATATGAACAATCGCAACACAATGAGTTTGTAAAATGTTATTTTTATTATATGTTACAATTTTTATTATTTTTTAAGAGGTTTTTTTTTGTTTTCATTTTTTTTTCAATTGCCTCCATGATCACATTTGAGTTATTCCACATTGTTAACAGATTGTAAAATTATTATTGGGTTTTCACATTGTCATATTGTCAAAAAATGTCTTAGGTTTTAAGAAGTAAATATGAAATATATTATATAATATAATTAAAAATACATTTTGTATTTTATACTGTTACGACCATAAATTGTAAATTATTTATCATCTGTAGATTTATCTTTTATCATTAATGAATATTTATAAATAGTAGGTTCAAATTTGTGTGTTAAATAATGTAAAAATAAAATATGGCTAGACACTATATATTTTACTTTTGAACTCATATATATATATTTAGTCATAGATAAATTAAAATAAATTGCATTTAGCCCTGTGATTTAATTGCATGCAAATTTGACTAGAAATATTGATTGTAGTAATATTTATTAAGGAATATATGCGAATACAGTTATTAAACATACAAAACTCTAATTTTATGCGCATTGCATTTTAAATTATAATCGGTTGGTCTGTGGCTATTGTAAAGTGAAAATGACTACCAAAAAATGAATATGCTATAATATTCTATATTGTCTTATTCAACTGCTCATTGATTAAACTTTGTTAGAGTGTATACGATAGTGGTAAAATTGAGAGTAAAAATAATGATTTTTTTAAGAAATTTAAGATTGTTTTGAAATTTTAATTTTCAAGAGTAAAACAAAAAGTGTTGTCAAGTGAACTCCATTCTGCTATATATATATATATGCTGTGTGGATCACTATTATATGTAGAAGTGTTAAATCTGAATCCAATGATAAGTATCATTGTACACGAAAAACGATTCTGTACTAAGATAATTTGTCAGCATAGGATATATATTTTAAATTGGGTGGTGAAAAAGGTAGTTTATGTTTTAATGACCTGAATAAACCAAAATTTAAGTTCTTTTAAAATTATTGTAAGCCAAACTTATGGAAAATCTTGTATTAAATTTTCAACTCTACTAAAATATCTACTTCTACAAACAATTTTATGAATTATTATTATAAATTATTATAAAAAAATTTTCAAATAATTATGATTCCAATGAATTTTTGACAATATTTGAACTTCAAATGCTAATAAAAAAAAAACTGTGCCTGTGTATTCTTATAACTTTTGAATCACTATAAAAATAATTTAGAGGAACTTTTTTTAAAGTTTTAAGTATTTTAACTCAGCAAAAAAAATTTTATAAAAAAAAAAACTAAACAAAATCGATTTTGCAAAAACTGGTTTTTCATAAAAATTCACGTTTTTTTGTCACTTATTTTGTTTTTAACGATTTTTCGAAAACTACTGGGAAATTTTTTTACCTCTTTAATGCACCAAGGATATTCACTTTGCAATCGGAAACTACCCTGGAAGTTTGAAATTTCGACAAGTTTGCTGTACAGACACAAAAAAAAACACATCATTGTGAAATCGATACATTCATCACTTTGTTCAGAATTTAAAAGAGCAAATAAAAATCATGACCAAAAATTAACTGAAGCTAGTTATAAAAATTAATAAAAAGAAATTGAAAAATGAATTTAAATTAAATAAGTAATTATTTACCATGTATTTCCCTTGATTTTCAGTAATGAAACTGACTCCATTGTCCGATAGAATATTTATATACATTTAAAACGAATATTTCAAATGCCTATAAATAGCATTAAAATAAGCGAAATATTTTTTTAACTAAATAAGGTATGCAAAGAAAATGACAATCTAAATAACTGGTGAAATGTTCAAGCATCTACTACGACTTATAATTTTTGAATAAAAACAAATACTTAAAATCATTTGAGGATAAATCAGAATCTAAAAAAGCAAATAAAAAGTATGACCAAAAATTAACATAAATTGCTTGTAAAAATGAATACAAAAATTAAAAAAAATTAATGTAAATTAAAAAAAGAATTATTTACCGTGTATTTCCCTTGATTTGCAGTTAGAAAACTAACTCTCTACATCCACTTTCATACAAGAGCTAAGAGTTTCAAATTATAACAGTAAATCTTAAATTTTGAAGTGGTCGATATCGATGTTAAAGGCATACTGATTACTGACCGACGTAAGGTGCTGCAGCCTGCAGGCTATATAAATCGACAATCTATAAACATTTAATCCGTATTCTGGGTTTTTTCATTTATTATTATTATTTTTTATTACAATAACATAACATATCATATTATAAAAATTCTACAATTAAAAGAACTGAAATAACAAAAAAAAAAAAACATTTATTTTTATAGTTACAAAAATAACTAGTGAAATTTTCAAATACCTACGACATACTTTTTGAATAGGTAATAACAAATATTGAAAATATCGTTTGACGATGAATCGTTATCGTTGTATCATTTCGTAAAAATTTAAAATTCAAATGCTCATAAGATTTTATTTCTTCATAGGAAAAATCCTATGATGACGGTTCGGGTTTTTTTTAAAACTATTTGAAGGAAAACAGTGTTGAATTTTTTAACCTTAGATATAAATACAAAAAGTTTAATGAATTTTCAACTACAAAATTACTTGTACATTTTCGCAATTTTGAAATATTCCGTAAACTAACGATTATTAATATTTTTTTAACCACAATAAGAACGACTTATAAGAAATCTTGTCATTTTTTGGGGGGCAGTTCAAAATTTTTTTATCGACACTTCAAAAAAAAATATTTAAAAAAATCGAAAATTTCTGTTGTCTATAAATAGTTCAAAAAAATTTAAATATTTTGAAAACTTAACCGTATATAGATACCTAACGCTAATATAGACATTTGGTAAAGATTTCAAGTATGTACTTTGATTAGTTTTTGAGTTACAACCATACAAAAATATCGATTATCAAAAACTGGTTTTACGGAAAAATTCCAGTTTTTCTATTTTTTTATTTTTTTTTTATTTTTTTGAACTGTTGGAAAATTCTTACTTAAAAAAAAAAAATTGTGACGATTTACAACAAGAACGATTTTAAAAAATCTTGTGTTAAATTTTCAAGTTTTTTTTCGACGCATCATAAAAAAAAAATACTTAAAAAAATTCCGCGGTCTATATTGAGCGTAAAAATCAATGGTTACAATACGAAAAATTTGATTTTTAAAAAAACTGATAGAAAATTCTTACTTTCGACCATTAAAATTCACCAATGATATTCACTTTTCCATCAGAAACCATCCTCTAAGTTTGAAATCAAAGTAATATTTCAACAAGTTATGCTGTACAGTGTACAGTGTACACAGACACACACCATTGTAGAATCAATACATTTATCACTTCGTTCAGAATCTAAAAGATATTGCATATTGTAAATGCCTCAATCACAGTTTTTTGTAAGCAAATAATAAATAAAATATTTGAAATATAATAGTGGATCTCATGAAATTGTGTGTTCAATAAGTTCAACATTTACAATTACTTGTATTTATTAGTTCCAAAAATAATATAATAGTATTAAAACTATGAACAATTATATCTTAGAGTAAAAAAAAAAAAATATTATTTAATAGCTGTACAATAATATATTATTCAAGTATAAAATAACTTTAACATCACATAACATTTTAAAATATGAGAAAACATTTCATAACAATGTTTTCGTAACTGCATTTTGAACAATATATTATTGGTTTTTTAAAAATATATTATTTCAATCATTTAAAGTTATAATAATAATAATAATAATAAAAATAAAAATATCTTTGGGACAATAAATTATTCATTTAAAAAAATAATAATAAAATAAATTACACAAAATTGCCCTTAACTTTAACATGAAAATATATTAATAACAATTTGTTAATTGATTAGCTACTAATAAATAATAATAATTATATTATTTATATTTGATTTAGGTAAATGCCCATTAATGCATTTAGATAGTTTTAAAATAACTAATTAGAGTGTTCTTTTATAAATCTTTTCCAAGAATTTGAAAAACATGTCTTGTGACAAACCTCGTGACAACTGTTGAATATGAGTACATATTAATTTATAACTTTCTTCTTCATAGAGGTGAAACGTGTTTGGCAATTTCAACTGTGCATACAAATCTTTAATGATCGCAACATTCAATGGATCATCAATACCATAGTTCTCCTAAAACAATACTCAATAAATTAAACTTTTAAACCAAACAGTAATATAAAATTTTACCTCCATAAGTTTTTTTTGCTCAGAATTAACCTTTTGCAAAGCCACTACAGCTAACCATGAACATTTGCCATCTTCAATGTCTGTACCAATTTTTCCCATTACCTCTGGATCACCATAACAGTCTAAAAAGTCATCCTAAAAAAAATATTTACTTTAATTATTTAAATTTATTGAAATAAAAAGTTTATACCTGAACTTGAAAGAAGTGTCCCATTTCAAGCAATATGGTCTTTGCTTGTCGGAAGATTTCTGGGTCATTGATGTTTGTCTATAATATTATATTGAGTAAAATCTAATAGGTATATTGTTATTATAAATGTGTTGTCTTACCATGCGCATTGCGAGACACACGGGAAGAAAAAACGAATAATAAGCAGTCTTATATTTCACAATAGCTGTATAATTTTCCATAGTATATTTTTCAAGTTTTTTTGTCTTGAAACTATTGGCAGTTAACATATCAAGGCATTGACCCATCGAAGTTTTCATTGTAACCTAATTATTGAATTGTGTCAGGGCCGTATTCAGGGCAAGACTCGGGCCCTGGGACCCATATTAGTTTAATTATATTTAAGTCCGCAAAATATAAATTTTTTAGAAAAAATGATATTTTTATTTTTTGATATTGAATTAATAATATAAATAAGTCATGTAAATATTTCCCAAGGCCCTTAAATATCCTAAGCACAGCCCTAAATTGTGTTATGAATATTTTTATTTCATACGTCATAGAACAGCTCCAGAATATGTACATAATAAGGCTTATCCTTGAAGTACTTTTTAATTAACTGGTAAATGGTCTGTTCTAGGAGAATACCATCGTTCACTGCCATTAGACCAATATCATTGTGTCTATACCAGCATGGACGTCCACGCCTAGTAATAGCATTATCCATTATATCATCCAACACTAATTGATAAGCTTGTAGCTAAAAAAAACAAACATAATATATTATACCTAAGTAATTATTTATTGATTTCCCATCAACGATGCACCGCATATATTAAGTTACTAATTAAGGTAATAGTATAAAATTAATCCTGTACTTCATGAAATATAATTATTATAAATAAAACTATCAAACAATGAATAATTAAGATTAAGTTCACATCGACACAAATATTTATAGACATAATATTAAATAACTGAAGCATTTAATTTTTTTTTTTTTCATTTTTAATAATCATTTAAATGGACTAATCATATTTTAATGTGTAATATATAAAACATTTTACACTTATACTTACACACACAATTAAAAAAATATTCATATTATTATTTTTTTATTTTTTTTTTTACTTTGTGTGATCTATAAGGGCAAGTTTTTAATAAAATCTTGTAAAAATATTAAATAAACAATCTATTAGCAATTATTATATGAACTATATATTTTATTCAAAACTTACTTTTGGGAAATAATAATATTTTTAAGTAGGTAGTCAAGATAAAATATGACGTATCATTTTTAATACCTATATAATTTATAATGTAAAAAAAAATTATTTTATAAAATGAAACCTATAAAAATAATAGGTAAGAAATTATATCAATAATATCCTACAATTGTTAGTATCATTAATTGCTTAATAATTAAAAAAATTCATTGAAAAATGATCATATTAAAAAAATTCTTACTTAGTAAAAATAATCAGTAACCAGATAGAGAAATATTTACTATGAAAAATGTGGCAATTATATATGTATAGTAAAAATATCAAATAATCATGTACCATAAAATGAAATGGAATTAACTATTACTTACTATATTTTTTGTAAAATTGATGATTTTTATTTAAAATAAAGTTATATTGTAGTATAGAAACATGAATTTATGATTTTTGATTTATATAATTTATATTTAAATAATCAATATTATGTATCTTGGAAATAAGACTTATTAATGTAAAAATTAGGTATTTTTATCCCATAATATTCATTATTAACTCACATATTTTAATTGTCATATAATTTGCTTATTAATGAGCTTTTTTAAATCAATTAGCAATTTTTGGTCAAAATGAATAAATTATATTTAAATTAAGATGGTCTAAAGAAAGAGATAAATATGTATGATAAAAGTAGTATTGTTTTCTAGTTACAACTCACAATTTCAACACACCATCCCAGTATGTAAGACAGTCTAAGATTTTCATCAGTCTGATCAGAAGGCGAGGAAAGCATTTTAAATGACAGTACCAAAGCCAATCCTCGGTTTTTTTTACCACCAGGCACATTGTATTGTAACACCTATAATAAAACAGAACATGGAATACATAAGTGCTTTATAACATTGTAGTAGTCACATACCTTTGCAAGCCATTTGGTGACATCAGGTATATCCAAGTTACGGCCGGTGTCCGTTAAATCTCTGACAACGTCTGGGAACACTGCCATGAAATCCCTGGTCTCATCCTTGCTGACGGCTGTACCCGTTATGACTGGAGGCACTGGTGGTGCGCGAACAGTACTCATGGACCTGAAACGGGATGAATTTCTTTTTAGTATACTTTATAATAATAATAAGTGACATACCTCATACAGTCTTTAAAGTAATTAGCAGAGACAAGCTGTCTCTACAGGGATACCGGGATGTTCCTAGGGCCTGACGATGGAATTTGTCATTGGCCTGACGACTGTATTACATTATTTTTTAAAATAACTAAGTATACGTAATTTTTAATTTCTTTATATTAAAAAAAATATATTAATATGTCTAATACATTTTTCAGGCCAATTTTTTTTTATCACAGGCCGTCCCTGGTAATTAGTATAATATACCGAAGACTTACCGAAAGTGATTCTTTTTAACGGCGCTCGCTTCGCCGAGTAAAAATGCGCTTCGACGGCTCAGGGATCTTGTAAATGTCAACATTTTATTCATTTTCTATAATATATACAGGTAAGTATATTTAAGGCCAAGTGGTAGCTATGTTGAGTGATCCTGTGGATAGTTTGTTGATGGATGAACGAGATGTTGCTTCGATGTGGAGACCTCTATTGAAACCGAACGCGCGACTAGTGAAGTTACAAGTAAGATTAGCGAACTCGACAGCCAAGACTAATAAGTAATAAGTGCTCAGACGGCCGCGGCTAAACTGAAACTGCGGACGTGCAGACGTCGCGTCGCGGCACAAATGAAATCTTGTTTTCGAATTTCAAAACAAAAATGTGCGTGCGACCACAGCGCTCTCTACACGGCAGAGCACGCAACTATCACGCACATCTTCACCAGTGAAGTTGCGTAACTACCTGACGGAGACCGGACTCGAATATTTTCGATTTATGTTCCGCTGCCGCGTACGAATCGGACGTTTCAAGCTAGGCTATATGACCTGCAGACTAAGATATTAATGATATTATATTATACACCCAATTCAACGGGTCGTCTACTTCTCGTACTGTTATATCCTTGAAGCTTGTCGAGAGAAAGTACGATAGTACCTATGTATGCGTAACAGTTTAAAAAAAATTTTAGTTTTAGAATCACAATTCACAATACGTAATTAATATTGTTTACCTACTATGTTAAGTTATTTATGAGTATTATGAGTATTAGGTTCTATTACCAGTCTGGTTGTTTATTTGTTTTTATATAAGTACTTATTTTACATTTTATAGTTAAATTTAGGAAGTATTTATATGTGAATTATAAAAGATTTGGACAAAATACTAAAACAATTTTGAAATTCTAAATCTAAATTCGTCGCATAAAAAACTTCAAAAACGTTTACCAAACAAGTCCGGTATAGCATTCTCGTAGAGAAATTAAATTGTAAGAAAATATTATTTATGTGAACGACAATGGTGTGATCAGAAATATTCGCACAGGCTTCCTTTTTAAATAAAATCATAACTATTTGAAGTTTTCCGTTTTTGCAGTTATTGATTATTGTATTGGTATTTGATATAGGTACTAAAGTACCTAATTATATATAAGTTACTAATTTACTAATTACAAACTTGAACTATACACAATATACGTAAACATGGCATTGTTTTTACTTTTTCTTCGATTTTTGAATTTTTTTCGGTACATTTGATGGTATAAATCGAAATTTTAAGTGGGCAAGTACCTGGATATAATTAAATTCTAGTATAGATACAATAGGGATAAAGACAACTGTAAATCGCCATTGACTATAAATCACTACCTACGTTCTACATTATAATAATGATTAAATATATATTATATATACTTAATGATAATGTTTTATGTAATATTATATAGTCTGAAGTAATGGATAAGTTAAAATTGAATTCAATGATAAATCACTGCATGCAAAAAACGATTCAAAGCGAAGAAAACGGGTCCGTCAGCCTGTTTGCTGACTTCTGAGTGCGAAGTATATATTTTCTTTTCCCCCAAACGTTTACGGAAGAAACTAAATACATGTTATTATAATATTATATATTTATATTCAATATTGCTATTATAATTATTATGCTTGTTAATTATTAATTTTACTATTAGTATCAAAACCATTTAACCATATTATGTTGATTTTATTTTTTACCATAAACATACACCATATGTACATATTAGGTACCTACCTATATCATCAATTATTAAGTATATTATTTAGAATAGTATTTATTATTTATGTATACAATTCTTAATTCTATCATAATATATTATTGTTATTGACTTAAATTTAGTTAATACTGTTACCAGTTTCGGTCGTGGCGGTTGTAGAATAATGTAATAGGCTTCAAAAAATTATTTATGGTATAATATTATAAATTATTATAGGAAATATGCCAATATATAGTATAAAATACTAAAATATAATAAATGTCTTAAGTATCTATTAATAATATTTTTAAATTACATTAAAATAGCTAAAATCATTATTATCCATCTAAATATCTAATTTCATAAATTTAAATTTAAATGGCTAAAAAATATACGTATGTATTTTTAAAAATTTTGGAATTTGGTTTCAATATATTAAGAACTTTTTATGTAGAAACTTTACTCTTGTATTAGTTGTATTCAATTAAAATGTTACCTATACAAATTGAACATTTTATTATTTTTATTAATATAACTATGATAACTATAAAAGTATTTATAACCTATGGTACAAACTTGATTCAATTAATTACCAGTAAAACCACCTTAAAAAGTTTAAAGATTGAATTATTTGAATTACTATAAAAATTCGAAAAACGTATTCAACGTTCCGCGTTCCGCTCAGAATCTAAAACTAAAATGCCAAAAGCAATTTTCACAAATCATTGATTTTGAAATTATAATACTTAAAAAATCTACATTATTTAATTATTAACCAGGTTATTGGTTTATACTGTATATCTCTTCAGTCAGCAATCGGTACCTATACTATACAGCAGAAGTGCCGCAAGTTGATTTTTCCTGTTATTAACATCATAGGTAAATGCACATTTGCAAAATATTTTTATTAGTATTTGTGGATGATTGTGCTTTGCTTTAAAAATAATTATGCCATAAACGTTTTAAAAGACATCGGCATCTCAGTTCAATAGTTAGTAGTTACTAGTTACTAATATATATATATAATATATATGTCTACATTGTGCGTCATGCAGTATGTATTATACAGTATTTATACACTATACATAATAATATGTAATATTTTGATAATAAAATCGGTTATATGTTAATAGGTATTTAATAGCAATAATAGATATCTATAAAATATAAATAAAACATTTAAACATTTAAACATACGAATTATATAAGACATAACTATAATTTAAAATAATATTGATGTTAATCTCTTTTAGATTCTGAACGAAGTGATGAATGTATTGATTTTACAATGATGTGTGTTTTTTTTTTTTTTTTTTGTGTCTGTGTACAGCATAACTAGTCGAAATAATGCTCCAATTTCAAACTATGGGGGTGGTTTCCGATGTAAAAGTGAATATCTTTGGTGCATTATAGAGGTAAAAAGTTAACATTTTCCAACAGTTATCAAAAAAATCGAGAAAAACAAAAAAAAAATGACGGAAAAACGGCAATTTTTACGCAAAACCAGTTTTCGACCAAATCGATTTTTTTTTATGGTTGTAATTCAAAAAGTAATCACTGACAATACTTGAAATTTTCATCGAATGTTAATATCAGTGGTATCTGTATATAGTTAAATTTTCAAAAATTTTTGACTTTTTTTGAGTTATTTATAGACCACTGAAATTTTCGATTTTTTTGAGAAATTTTTTTTGAAGTGTCGATAAAAAATTTTTGGATGACCAAAAAGTTTTGAAAATTTAATACAAGGTTCCTTATAAGTTGTTTTTATTGTAGCTAAAAAAAATTAAAAATCGTTAGTCACAATTTTTTTTTATAAGAGTTTATAATTCAAATTTTTACGAAATCTGTCGAAAACGCGAAAATTTGCAAGTAATTTTGAAGTTGAAAAATCATAAAATTTTTTCTTTTATAACTAAGTTTTGAAAATTTGGTACAAGGTTCTCCATACATTTTTCTTCAAATATCTGTAAAAAAAACTCTACCGGATTCAGACAAAAAATTTTTATGAGTGTTTGAAATTTAAATTTTTACAAAACCGCGTTAAATAACGGTTTAGCCTCAAACGATTTTTGATATTTGTTATAATTCAAAAAGTATAAGTCGTAGATACTTGAAAAATTTACCAGTTATTTAGATTGGCATTTTATTTAGATACTTGATTTAATTTTCATAATATTTTGAGTTTTTTTTGAGCTATTTATAGACAACTAAAATTTTCAATTTTTCTGAAAAAAATTTTTTGAAGGGTCGATAAACTTTTTTTGGCCCTATCAAAATACTTGAAAATTTTATACAAAGTTCCTCATATGTTATTCTTATAGTGATTAAAAAATTATAAGAATACATAGGCACAATTTTTTTTTATTAGCATTTGAAGTTCAAATTTTGACGAAAATTTGTCAAAATTATGAATATTTGCAAATTATTTTGTAGATATAATTCATAAAAA
Source organism: Aphis gossypii (assembly GCF_020184175.1). Lineage (NCBI taxonomy): Eukaryota > Metazoa > Arthropoda > Insecta > Hemiptera > Aphididae > Aphis > Aphis gossypii. Next base: position 5,108,608 of record NC_065532.1, read on the forward strand.
TGTTTGTATAAGTAGCTAAGAGTTGAAAATTTAATACAAGATTTTTCATAAGTTTAGATTACAATAATTATAAAAGAACTTAAATTTTGGTGTATTCAGGCCATTTAAACATATAGGTATCACCTTTTTCACCAACCACTGGAAATTATATCCTAGGCTGACAAATCATCTTCGTTCAGAATCGTTTTTCGTATACAATGATACCTATCATTGCATTCAAATTTAACCTACCCTAGTCCAAGGTCAACCCCACCCCCTAATGTACAGCAGAACGGTACCCACTTGCCCGCTTTTTTTATCTGCAGATTATAATATTAAGTTATTGATTATAAATAAATACAGTACCTAAATACTAATACAATCATCATATTTTTATCAATGTTATCAATTTTTTTTCGTTTTTTTTTTCGATAAATATCGATATAAAATTATTCAGTAGTTCAAAAATCTTGAAAATTGAATAAAAAATCCTACATACATTGTTCTATATCTCTATAAATACATTAAAAATACATAGACACAATTATTGTTAAGTGATTGTTAAGTGTATTTGAAATTAGAATTTTGACAAAACTCGTCAAAATTAATAATAAATACAAATTATTTTAAGGTATTCATAAGAACTTTTCGTTATAATATATCAAAGTCTCTAAAACTTAATACAAGATTCATCTGCAGTAGTAGTTTATATTAAAACCATAAAACCTAAAAAATTTATAAAGTTAATTATTTTTTATAGACATTTTAAGCTCAATTTTGGATGAAATTAATTATTTAATCAATAATTAAAAATAATGGTTATTTTATTAAAATTTAAAGACATTATTCGTGGGAACTCACTGAGAGGGACTCATACATTTTACATATCTATATTATATTGTTATGAATTTATCACCTTATAACTCTATAAAAGGCACAGACATTTTTAATTTAATTTAAAATATTATCTAATTATACTATGAACTTTAACACTGATTTATAAACAGAAAAAACGTATTACATTTTAAGTTATATAATATGATAAAATATAATGTTAGGTATTATGCAATACATATTATTATAATACCTAATATAATAAGTTTATATTTTTGGAAAAATTATTTCAACCTATCTTAAAACTATATAATAAATAATAAACTCTAATAAACGGCTTTAATAACTATATCAAAAAAAAAAACATATTACAAAATATACTTTATGGTATATTAATAAAGAATTCATATTTAACACACCCATTACACTAACCCACTCGACATCATGTACCTAATACACAGCAGAGCGATTTCTATTTGCCAACCTTTATTTATTTATTAATTCTATATTAAAACGCTTGAGTATGATGTAATATTAATAATTATGTTCTTAATAAATTAGTTTTATATTAAAGTTTATAATAGTTATAATAGTATTATAATAGCTTTATTAGTTAGTTTTATAGCAATTTAAATATAGGTAAGTACTTATCAACATTTCAGTCACAATTTATTTTTAATAAGGATTTCAAGTTTAATCACGCTTTATAATATAAGATATAAAAAATTAGGCAGTATAATATAGTTTATGAATGGTTCAAATTCTAACGTGATTCCAAAATTAAACGAAAGATAATGAGTATCCCTATGACCCTTTAACAATTTTATTTATTTTGTTGTAATTTAAAAATATTTACCGGGTGAAACTTTAATTATGAATATGGCATATTATTATTTTCCATGGATGATTAAATTAAGAAAACTATTTAGACGAATTGTACGTTATATCCATTACATTAATAAAACACTTATAAATTTGAATTATAAGACTAAATATAATAAGATGTCTTTAGAAACAGATACTAATCACACGTCATTTGTTTTCTCTCTGAATCGTTTATTACAGCAGTTGTTAGTGGCTTATTAAAAAGTAATTAGTAATAAAAGTAATCTTTTACCTATATAATACATTAATATGTATAATATACATTATACGAATATACAATATGTATTCATATAAATTAAAACCATATAGTCTTCTAAACGTAAAACAGAGTTCTCCGGTATCATTATATTATATAGTTTTATAATTAATAAAAAACTATTGATGTTCATTATTTATAAAATTATAACCATATTATACTGTTTAGCGCTTGCAATATCAAAATTAAGGTTATTTTTTAAAATTAAACGTGTCAGTAATTATGCGAGTAAAATAACTGTAATATTTGTATCTAATTTTACTGCAATAAATACAATAGAATATACACTATATTATATAGTACATTACGGTATAATTGTATTTATATAAATGTATTTACAATTTTACAAAATAGTTTGTATATAGTATATACTTTAAATAGCTTAAATGATATCAATTCGTTATTACTAATATAATTATATAAGTACATAAGACATAAACTAGACAATTATTTTTTAAAACTCTTGATTCTCGAGATTAATATATTAATATATAGATATACCTCGTCTATTTAAGCAAATATTACACATAAGTAGTAATATCTGTCTTACAGAAATAGGTCACATGACTTCTGGAAGACGGGCGTGTAAACAAATTTATTTTGATTATGTTTGTTGTTACAAAATATGAATAGTGATATAATATATACCTACTGTACAATAACAGTACAGTATTTATAATACAATCAAATATTCACACATCCATTTTTTATAATTGTAGAACGTGTGAATGTAAAACGTATAGGTACAAAAATGATAAATACATAGGTATATTATGCATAATAAGCAATACCAATAGGTATTGTTGGTATATTAAATTAACTTTGCATTATAATATTGTATTAAATTAATCATCATTATGCCTACATTAAATAATGGGTAATTAATAAATAGTACCTATTCCAATGGAAAATGCAAATTAAAAATATCATGATTGTTACAACGTATGATAAGGAAATTTACGTCTGACTACAGGATATAATAAACTAATAAACAATAAATCTTAATAATTATATAATATAATATACTTATTAGTACTTATATACTAAAAAAAGATACGAATAATTATAATTAAAATGACCATAAATATTATAATATTATGTAATAATATACTATAAATAGTCAATAGGTAATATCATTGATTTTATAAAATCAATGGTAATATCTAATACCAAAATAATAAATATAACAGTAGGTACCTATAGTAAAAGTAATAAGTATCGTAATATTTTTATTAAAACAATTATGAGTATACTACTATTATATTAATAAAAATAAAAATTAAGTGCTTTAGATTTATCTACTAAATTATAGGAATAGCTCTTATATTGTGTAGTTCAATTAATAATAATTGCACAGAAAGTGCACCTACCTATATATATTTAGATACCATTCAAATTTCAATTGATGAGTTAGATACCTACAATAAGTTATAATGTTTAATATAGGTACTAATGTACTATAATATATTAAATCGTTAATAATTATTATACTTCAATCAAAGTATTGACAGTATTGTGATTATGTAACTAAATTACTAAAATATAGTTTATTAATATACATGTTTTAAATGTATTAGTTTATTTAATATACAATATATACTAAATAGGTACGTGTTTATGACCTCTAAATAATATCTATGTATACTATACGACTGTTTTTCATCATAGATGTATCGCTGCATTTTAGTAATGCATATTTAGATTCTCATTTGTAATTGTGGAGTGAAGTTATTGCGTATACTTACTAAAATAAATAAAACATATTGCTCATGTAACAGCACTAAGTACCAACAGCTATTGAACGGAAACGGTATGAAACACCTAAGTCAATCTATATCTTAATATATATTATGTATATAATTCATCATCTTGTGTGGCTTAAAATTTATTTTGGTCGTCGAGTCAATCACAAATCGACGTTGGGCTGGATGGCTTGGATGTCAACCCCCGAAAAAATAAAATGCTATGACAATGAAAATTCAAAATAGCAAAATAAATATTAATCATTATTCATTAAATACAGTAACATAATTCAATGAAAAGATTAACGTATACTCGTATATATTATATTTTAAAAATAAATTAAAATTTCTGTATATTATATTATGATATTATTATAAATATGCGACATACTATTTTAGGCTGTTAAGAGGACGCCACACCCGCACTGTTATTTCCACCTTACAAACGTACAACATAGAAAACATTTTAAAATAATCAAAATACTTAACAAACCTAACGGGAGAATATAGATAATGTTCTAACCTTTAAGTTTGATAATAGGTAATTACTAATTTCACTCTAATAATCAAGTTAAACAAACGAACTTTGTTATACTTATATACCTACTGAACGACAATTTACCATTTTGTACATTTATAAGACTATAAGATGGACACAATAACACATGCGGATGTGGCATTCTCATAACAATATAGTATAGGACATAGGTAATACACATAGTGTATAGACGTTATACCTACATTAAAAATTCTAATGTCAATTAAAACTCTAATTTAAGTCGGTTAAATTAACGTTATTTTATAATTGAACGGTAGGTGAAAAACATTAAGCAATATATGTATTTCTAAAAGTATAAAGTTAATATTATGTAGAAAGATATAAACCCCGTTAAAAAGAAGGATATATTTTTTAATATGTAATAAATTATTTCATAAAAAAAATATCTTCTTAACATTATTATATTATGCAGCATGCTGCATGCATCACGATAAAACAAGAAAAAAAATTAACTAAATAGTTTCCATTAGACATTATTTATAAATATGATTATTATGATTTTCACTAATCGTATTATTTTTTATATTAACTAGAAAAAGCTAAGTTAACTAAGATAATTCACAAACTAGGTAATTAAAAATTAAATTTTTAGCTTAATTTCAACTTTTTAAGTAGTTAATGTCCTTTGAACCTATATTATATTTTTCGTATACTTACAAACTTATTATTAGGTAAGACAAGTAGGTACTCATTAGGTACTCGTGTATTAAGTACAAATCTACCACCGATTGATATCGATCGCTTAACCAATTTTCCCCACCTAGCAATTTCCTATATGTACACTTATATATTGATTAATATTACTATTGAATACCATTGTAGCTGTAGCTGTTAGTTCATTAAATTTTGTTATCCAATTAAAAAAATAAAATTCACTAAATCGTTTCGTTTATACAATTTAAATAAATATATAAAAATGTAATTAAACAAAGCTACATATCTATAATCTATATCAATTTTAAAAATAAATTGTATGATACAAAATACATTAATTAAATAAAATATACAGAAAAATTCAAAAATTTAGACTTCTATGACAAATATATGTACGCAACTATAAATATATATAATATATATAGAATATTATATGTTATATAGATAATAGATATTTATTTTGGAGGTATGATGAATTATTTACCTTTTATAGTTATTAAACGAATAGACAAACTTAGTTTGCAGTGAGAATCCAAAAGTCAATAGTACAATTGCAATTCATAATTTGATATACGTACAGGCATATCAAACTATATAATAAAAATAATTGCAGGTTGTGAGATACATTCGAAAATATTATTTTAATAATAGTTTACTAACTAATAGTTCAAATAACTAAATAAAAATATACTGCATGCATGATGTGGATATTATAAATTATAGTAGGTACTACAGTAATTATATGAATATGCAATGGCACTATTTTACACACTTAGATTTTTTTAGGCAGTATGGCGCAGAGCACCGATAAATTGATAAAGAGCTTAACTGGTTTAATTGTTCATGATTCAAGAACTAAAAATAATTAAATGAATATCCGTATAACTGTGACACTCATTAACACTTAAATAAAAATGATAGTTACCCGAAAAAATCGAAACGTCGATTTCTCACCAAAAATCCGTAACCAGTAATCACAAACCTGTTTTATTCTCTTGGCCTGCTTTATAGTGTATACAAAAAAAGTAATTCATTGGATAGACCTGCAGGTTGCAATAGTGCATTTTAATATTATGCGTGTAGTACTGTAGTATAACACCCAGACGTATACTCAATAGTCATACTTACATAAAAATATATACATGCATATGTTGTTTGTACATACATTTTTATATATTATTTACAAATTTAAGTGGTCGAAAAATATATATATAGTAACTATTAATAAAGGTACTATGTATTATGTGTTGAGTATTTATTATACTTAATACTTATTAATACAGAATTTTTTATTTTGGCCATTATTTTATAAGTCTTATTTTGAAACATCAATAATAAGATTAAATTATCTAACATACCAGCTATTTGCAATGATCTATCTACTATAATACTATAATACTATAATATTATAATAGTTGTTACATACTTATTCTGTTATTCAAAACTATGTACCTACCTATATCGTTATAGGATATAGAATACCATAATAAAATGATCTCATACAAATGAAATTTCGATAAATTATTTTTGATATTAAAAAAAAAATAACTGTGGAATCTTACCGATGACGTATACTTGATATTATTAAATATAACATTTTATAAATTATAATATTAGTATGTATTGATTATAGAGTAAATCTATTCTATTATCTATGATATAATATACCTTATACTTATACATAGTTAAAAATTTAATTTTTTTTTCTTATTCTAAAGCAAAATATTTGTGGAGTATTTTGATTCATAAAAAAGTGGTGTTCAAGTAGGTAACTCTTTGCTGTAAAGTATAGGTATCGAGGAGACCTCGGATATGAAGTAGGTATGTCACTTTAATGGGTTTGTTAAATTTGAATCCAATTATAGGTATCATTGTATAAGAAAAACGACTCTGAACGGAGATGATATGTCAGCTTATAGGGTCTAGAGGCTAGGAATTAGGATATATATTTTATATTAGGTAATGAAAAATGTGGTTTATGTATTAAATACTTTTAATGACCTGCAGAATACCCCGAAATTAAATCTTGTACAGAAAATGTCAATTTAAACAACTGGTGTATGTTTCAAGTCTCTACGACTAGTCATATTTAACTATAACAAAAATCTAAAAAAATTTTATAGTAAATCGTTATTTTATGCATATATTTTGATTTTGTAGAAATTTAAACTTAAGATAATATATTTTTTTTAATTGACCAACGCTCAATTTCATTTATAATTATTGTAAGCCAAACTTAAGGGAAATCTTGTATTACATTTTCAACAAAATTTTTTTATAAATTTTAACTACAAAATAATTTGCAAATATTTATGTTTTTGATTAATTTTGTCAATATTTGAACTTCAAACGTTAATAAAAACAAATTATGCCTATGTATTCTTATCATTTTTGAATCATTATAAGACTGAATTATGAGGAACTTTTTGTTAAATTTTCAAGTATTTTAACTTAGCTAAGAAAATGTTATCGATTATTATATACATAAAAAAAAACTAAGCAAAAGCGAATATTTTAAATTATAAATAGCATTAAAATAAGTAAAATATTTTTAATATTAAATTATGTAAAGAAAATGACAATCTAAATAATTGGTAAAATTTTCAAATCTCTATAACCTATACTTTTTGAATAGTAACAAATATTGAAAATCGTTTGAGGATAAATCGTTATATCGTTACGCGATTTTGTAAACATTAATAATTCAGACGCTCATCTTAACCTTTTTAAATTTTTTTCTATAATGACGTTTCAAGTTTTCTCTATAACTATTTGAAGGAAAACATAGTGTTGAATTTTTCAATCTTAGATATAAATACAAAACATTTTATGAATTTTCAAAATTACTTACAAATTTTACTTGTTTCCTCATTTGGTTCTTTTGTCTATATTTATTATTTGTACATAATTTTTATGATGAAACTTTAACTTTTTTTTTGTACATTATACTTTGATTATATAGTACCCACTACCCAATATAATGAGTTTTAATAACGTAATTTATCAACTAAATATTTAATTGTATATTCCTTTTTTAATATTTAATATGTAATTTAAATTTGTTTTTTTATAATTAAATTATGCTTTTTTTTTGATTTTAGTGGCTACTTAAAATGTTTTTCAATGATTTATTTTGCTATTAAGTTCAAGTCCTAGTGATTATTTATTGTATACACTTATACTTTATAGGTATTGTTGAAAGTTTAATAGTTTAAAAATGTTTAATACACATCATTTATTAGGTACTAAAACTAAATATTATTGTATAATATATTTTTTAGTTTTTAATTATTATTGAAACCCTGCAGTAAATATAATATATATGTATTACATAATCATTATTATTATTATTTGGTTTCATTTTTCAGGTTTAATGTTCTAGGGTTATTTATTAGGGGAATCAAAATACCACGGACTAAGATATAATATCTATATATATATCTTAGTCCGTGCAAAATACAGATAAATATAAGTTATAGCCTATATGTATCTAAACACTTAATTCTTGTGCAATTGAAACTTTTTATTGCACGTTTTGGAACAATGTATAAGAAAAAGTATTATATTCAAATTAATCGAATTATATTAATTTGAACATAGTTTTATTCTGCAAACAATTATTGCATATTTAAGGGGTTTTGTATTTAAATACATATGTTCAATTTTATTTCATCTAAATGCATGGGTTTTCGTATTTATGATGGTTAATGGTTATAATTGGTATGCATGGTATGGTAGACATTATAGTTAATGTTACTATATCAATGTCGTTGAACTTGGATCTTAGTATAATATGAGTACGAGATATAAATTATATAATAAAGATAACGAAGATCATACAATTGACATATTATGGGTAGCTAGTTATTTATTATAGTAGGTATAGCTGGCAGGTATTTCTATAACACTAGGCACTAGTCAGTATATAGCATGTAAGAAAAAACTTAGAAATGTACATATTGTCATGCTACTATTCGTAAGACATTAAATTAAATTAGATTATTTTTCAGATTAGATAAGTAGTTGTTCATACAGATTATATTAAATAAATATAATTTAACGTATTTGACTACCTATGCACTGACAATTTCTATTTATAATCACCAAAATAGGTATCAAAAATTTAATTTTGTACATTTTAGAAATGTAATTGAAATTTTTGCCGGTGTTTGTTGTACAAAAATCTACTTTTTAGTTATATTTATTAAAATATTTTTATACTTAAAAATTTCACTGTGGCCACAACTAGCCACTGTATCAGTATTTCTCCTATAAGACCCAATCTAGACAACATAATACGTCACCTCCCAAATTCCTATTAGTTATTACTGTAACTGTATTCTGTATAAACCATTGATGTTAGTATTATACTATAATAATATGGTATTACATTATGGTATTAGGTATTTGTTTTTTCTAAACTACATTTATACTATGCATATTTTAATTATACGCGCTTGATGTATTGTTGTATTGAATCATTATTATTTCATCATCAGTATAATAGTGTAAAATACTAAAATGTAAATTAAATCTAGAAATTATTATATTTTGTATAATTACTTGAAAAAATCATAAATATCAATATTATATATTAATATTATAATATAAATTATAATTACATTATACACCTTTATCCTTGAATGTTAAAATATAATACGTATTATACAAATTACCTGATCAAGTAGAATACTATAACTGGAAATATTTTATTCTTCAGTCTTAGTATTGACTATTCATTATTGTTTAAATCTAAATGTTATTTTTGTTCATTATGATGTTAAAAATAATATTATATTTATGTTATTGATTTTTTTTTTAAAGTTCTTATAGTTTTTGTGCTGATTAACAGAAATTAATTTACTTTATTTACCAGTTAACTGTTTCACTATCAATAAATAATTTATAATTGTATTTTTTCATGAGCTTTAGTGGTTGGAGTAACTTTTTAAGTTAAACGTTATATAAGTAATAGAATTAGGATACGTAATATTTTTTTCCAAGTGTATATTTTTTATAATAAAAATAATTATTATCTAGTTAATTTTTATATTATATTCCCGCGCTTATCAGTGTCGCCAACATAATAAATTTGTTTTGTTTTGTTTTTTGTTGTGATAACAATGCGCCCTTTTGCGTTGCGGTAAAATGGCGGTTAAAACAATGTAACTGATAAAGGCATTATGGATTTTAAGTTTTACCTATGTTGATAGACTTTATACATTTTAAATTTGTTTTATATTCGTGTTCGTCGCCCGTCGGAAGTACTGAAAAGAAGTTTGTAATATAATATTTTGTTATTAACAGTTACTCAGTTTTTGCTTTTGATGTAATGATTTCGTTTTTCATTAATACGTCTACTTAAAAGTAAGTACCTAGCTCGATTACATGATTGTTATATGTTTTACTTTGTTCAATTAATTTGGTTTCCTATAATAAAAGAGTAATTACTAGAAAATGAATCATAGGTTAAACTATTAAGTTTTCATAATAAGTGTATGTGTGTTATATAATTAATAGTTATAAAATAATAATGTTGATAGTTAATGTTAAGACTATGATGACTGTAGCAGAAATGGTGGATTCAAAAGAAGTCATACCATAGGTTCTATGATACTATAAATACATAATCTGCGTCTTTTGGCCATACAAGAATTGAGAATGCAAATTTTGTATTTAAGTACTTTAAACAAGTAGCTGTGTGTACCTATCTAATGAATTCCAAATCTAAAATCTCACAGATCATATAAAATAATTAGTTCAAATTAAGTATCTGTTAAAATCTTTTCTTTCTTTTAGTGTTGTAAATATTTAATGTGACTCATTCTATATAATTTAAATTAAATAGTAGAGTGCTGATGACACGGTTTTTTTCGTGATTTTCTACTATTAGTTCTATTAGCTGTTTGGTTAATGATTATTGTGTTTTAATCGAATTTATAGATTTAAAGGACTATATCATCTTCTGTGTAAATTGCTTAGTTGATCTGTTACCAAATAATTTAAAATATTCAACTACTACACTGTATAGTAAGGTGGTTTGGTATTAAATGCAGTTATTGATAACTAGTGAAATTTTTTTACCTAAACATTATTAAACATTATTTAATTTGGTGAACAGAAAAATATTTTGAATAAGGATCACAGTTACAAAGAATTTGGTTATGATAAAATAGTACCTTAAGATATTGAGAGGACATTATACCTACTACTCGTATATGTTGTTTTTATTTTATTAACGCATAACATGGAAAATTTAATGCTAAAGAAAAACCATTTTAAACTGTTATTTTTAATATTAGAGTAAATGACCTGTTATTAAGTTAAGATAACATTTTCATTTAGATCCGTCAAAAAGTTTTTTAAATGTTTGCAGGTAATTTACTTTAAAATAAAATAAAAATAAATATTTTAAGGTAATATATTTACTTTAAAATTTGATAACACATTTTTTGATTCACTCAAATATCAAAAATAATAGAGTACAGTCTTTGCCAGATAAATTTAGATGGCGGGGGCGGTGCAATAACGAAAAACCAGAGGTTCTCCGTATTTCAATGTTACTACCAAAAGTTTATTAATATATATATATATTTATTTTTATACATAGATAGATTATTATTATTTATACATAGATTTTACACATTACGATTAGTTTGACATACACCTACTGAAAAGCGCCACCACTGCTATCTCAATTTATCCGACAACGACTGTAAAATGGGTTTTTATGTATGTTAAATTGTTCATTTTATTTATGCATTAATAAGGAAAAGACAAATACTTACAGGTATAAGTTTTTTTAAGACCGCAATTTTTTTTTTTATCAATTATTTTCTTCTAACCAAGATAACAACCATTTTTATTATTTTCTTTGTAGTTAATAAATATTTTTAGTTTTTGTTTCATATACATAAATTTTTTTTTTTTTTTTTGACACTTTGTGGTTTTACAATTTATATATATACCTTAGTATAATCTTATAACAAATAGTGATAGCAGTGTAATTTTTGCTATTGAGTATTAAATGAATTTTAAAATATTACTTAATGTTAAGTTAAGTTATTTTATTTTAACTTTGATAGACTGAATCCTTGACTGAATAATAGGTTGTCATTAAAATTTGTAATATTTTTTTTCCAGGTCTACAATGCATATAAAATCCTTGGTCATTGACGGCTTTAAGTCCTATGGAAAACGTGTGGAATTGAATGATTTTGATCCAGAATTCAATGCTATTACTGGCTTAAACGGAACAGGAAAGTCAAATATTTTGGATGCAATATGTTTTACTTTGGGCATATCTGCTATGAACACTATACGTGCTTCGACTATGCAAGATGTTATTTATAAAAGTGGACAGGCAGGAGTTCATACAGCTACTGTTACTATTACTTTTGACAATAGAGATAAATCAAGATCTGCTCCACATTATACACACAACGATGAAATTGTCATATCACGAGAAGTGGGAATGGGTTCTAAAAATACCTACAGGATTAATGGTCTTACTGTACCGGCTAAAAAAATCATGGACTTTTTTAATTCTCTACAAATGAATGTCAACAATCCTCATTTCATTATTATGCAAGGAAGAATTACAAAAGTATTAAACATGAAACCTATAGAAATATTGTCTATGATTGAAGAGGCTGCTGGCACTAACATGTATGAGTCTAAGAAAAGAAGTCTTGAAATGACAGTGGGCAAGAAAGATAACAAATTAAAAGAAATGCGAGATGTTGCTGACGAAGAGATTGTTCCAACTATGGAGACTATTGAAAAAGAAAAACAAATGTTGGAAGAATTAAATATGGTTCATGGTCAGTTAAGAATATTAAAGGAAAAGCTTGATAGTTGGAATTATGTACAATTAATGAAAAAAGTAAATCAATTTACTGAGGAACTAAAGAAACTAGATGGTATAAAACAGAAAAAAGAAGAATTGATTGAAGAATCAAAAAATCAGCTAAAAAGTATGGAGGAAAAATTAAAAGAAGATGAGGAATCACTAAAAATAAATGGTGGAAATAATTTGAATGTATTAAAAGTTAAACTTGAAGAAAAAGAAAAAGAAAAGGACAATATACAGCTTCAAGTAAATGCATGTAATACAAATATAAATATTGAGGTTAAAAAAATTAAAGATTTGGAAAAACAAATTAATAATAGTAAGAAAGGTTATGAAGCAAAGATAAAAGAGATGGATGACTTTAATGAGATGAATGCAGGCGTAGAAGAAGAGAATAAAAAGAATACAAACGATTTGGATGAGATTGATAAAAAAATACGATCATTAAATTCAGGAAATATATTTGGTGATGAAGATAATGGTTCAGTGCAGGAAAATATTAATAAATATAATTTAGAATTACAAAATCAGCAGACAGAGAACCAACAGTGTGCAATTAAAATTGATGGATTAAAAAAAAAGTTAAATGAACACTTAACTGGTGTGAAAGAAGCGCAAAAAACATACAACCTACAAATGTCTCAATTAACAGCTAAAGAAAAAGAATATGAGAAAGTTAAAGATGAATATATAAAAGCTAGCGAAGCATTAAATCAACATCATAATTTGAAATCAAGTCGTGATAATTTACTCAGAGAAGTACGCAATTTAAGTTCAAAAACTGAATCGTTTGAATCGAATAATCCGGGTTTATTCTTTAGATATAATGATCCAAGGCCTAATTTTGACCGACGTAAAGTGCATGGTCTTATTTGCCGTTTATTTACACCTATTGATTTTAGATTTGAACTGGCATTAACAACTTTGGCTGGAGGTAAATTATACTTTATTGTTGTTGAAGATGATACTGTTGGTAAAGATATTTTGGAAACTAATAAGTTTCCAAATCGTGTGAATTTTATACCTTTGAGCAAAATTAAATCTGATAGTTTGGATCCTAGAATTATTAGTAGAGCTCAGCAAATTGGTGGAGCTGATAATGTTTTTCCTGCCATGTCACTTATTAAATATGACAAAAAACACTTAAAAGCTATACAGTGGGTATTTGGACAAGCATTTATATGTACGACTAAGGGAATTGCTGAAAAAGTTTGTTTTGACAACCGAGTTAATAAGCATTGTTTTACATTAGAGGGTGATCATTTTAATCCTTCTGGAAGTCTTACTGGTGGAGCAAATACTCAAAGGCTTATTTTACAGTCAATAGCAAAACAAGATGAAGTTTCATTTGAGCTCCAAGCAAAAAAAGCCGAGTATGAAAAGGTAGATAGTAGCTTGCAAGCCATGCATAATTTGCCAGAAAAGGTTGCGCAACTTAAAGATCGACAAATTTCTGTTCAAGAAGAGTTGGACAAAATTAGATCAGATGTACATTTAGGACAACCTCATCAACAAGTTACTGAATTTAATAAAATTAATCAGCAAATAGCAGAACTAGAGGCTAAGTTGGCCGAAGGCAAAGCTAATGAAAAAAATTTACAAAAAAAAATTAAAGACTTGGAAAATAAAATGAAAAATGCTGAAAATATTCTAAAAAAGCAGCTAAGTGATGCAGAAAAATCGAGAAAAAATATTTTGGAAAAAATAAAAAAAAACAAAACAGAATATGATAAAAAAAAAAATAACTACAACAAATTAGAACTTGAAATTAAAGATTTAACTAGTCAGATGCAAGAAGAAGAAAACCAATTGATTGAGTTAAATGTTGAGAAGAAGCAACTTGAAGAAAAGCTTCTCACGTTGATGTCTGAATTAAAAATAGCTGATGACAAATGTAAGGAAGCATCTAAAGAATATGAGGCTCAGAGAGAAATTGCAATGAAAAATTCTAATGAAATTCAGCAACATAAATATTTGTTAAAGAAATTGATTGAAGAAATTTCAACTAATGAAGTTAATCTGGCTGAGCTTTCTTCAGAAATTACTAAAATGAATAATGGATCAATAGCTGCAAAAGAAAAATTTAAGGATATTGATAAAAGATTGCCTGATGAACAAAAACAAATGGCACTTAAAATGGATTTTATAAATTTTAAATCTGGTAAGATTAAATATAGTATACCATATTTTTTATTACAATTAAGGTTATTTAAAAATGTTGGTCGTTTTTTTATTTTTAAGAAAACAGCGTTGATTAAGTAATGACTATTGAAAGCTATAAAAATGTAAACATAGTAATATGCTTGATAGTTATAACAGTTCTAAAAATTTTCTATATCATGCACTTTTTGTATTTTATTTAAAGCAAACTTCGTTATCAAGTTATTTTAGTAGACATATTAACGCAAGTATTCCAAAAATTAATTACTAAATAAATAATTAAAATAACAGATATATAATATATAGATACTTATTTGTAACTTTCTATCATTGCTAGGAGCTTAGCTTACAGAAGATAAATAATTCAAATGTATAATGTATAATTGTATAATTGTTTTTAGTAAAAAAAATAAATAATGATATGTGTACTTATCATAGTAGTTTATGTATTTGGTGTTATGTATATATTTTGTAGGATTATAGAATTAATAAAATAACCATATTATTTATATAGCACACTTTGATCAATAAATTTAGTATAAAGTATTTAGAATAGTTTGAATAATTATATATTATTTGTTCACAGAGGAATGCAATCGGTCAGTTAATGAACTGCAAACTAGATATGATCAATTAGCAAAAGTTGTTGATCCAGGAAAATTGAATAACTTTCATAAACATATTCAAGAGTATAAGCGCCTTCAAAAAAAATTGGAAACAATTGTAAAGGATAAAATTAAAATTAATGAAATAATTGAAGAATTAGAAGTAAAAAAACGTCTTCATTTACAACACGCTTCAAATCGCGTGAATATAGAATTTGGAAAAATATTTAGTAGTGTATTACCTGGTGCTCAAGCTTGTTTAAAACAAACAAACGAAGAAGACATTACAGCCGGATTAGAGATTCGTGTTGCATTTAATGGACTATGGAAAGAAAGCTTAGAAGAACTTAGTGGTGGGCAACGCTCTCTAGTTGCGCTGTCTTTAGTTTTGGCAATGTTGCTTTTCAACCCAGTTCCTCTTTATATTTTGGATGAAGTAGATGCTGCTCTCGATCTATCCCACACACAAAATATAGGAAAAATGTTGAAGCAACATTTTAAACAATCACAATTTATTGTAGTATCACTAAAGGATGGAATGTTTAGTAATGCTAATGTATTGTTTAGAACAAAATTTGTAGACGGATCTTCTGCAGTAACTAGAACTACTTGTAATCAAACATAAATTTAATATATATATATATTTTTTTATTATATAATATTATAATGTAGTTGTCAAATTAACAGTTGTATCCAATTTAAATAGTATAAAAATAGTTTGACTTGTACCCATTTGATTTGTTCTAAAATTGTATTAATATGTTTAATTTAATTTGTATATTTTTGTATTAATTTTTTTTATTACTATCATTACTTAATAAGCATTTGTTTAAAGTTTAAACATTTTAATTAATAAACATAAATGTTTATAAATATTTATTTTTTATAGTTATATATATTATTCATGTTTTGATATTTAAAAGTACAACTATAATATTTTAGAAGATGATAGATTTTTATGTTAAGTTATTTCATACAAACTTTTTTTTTTGAAATAAATGGACATAGTTAATTTATACTTAACTCTCTTTACACAATGTTAAATGCTTATGTTACCAGAATAGATGATAATTCAGGAATTGTTGTGATATCCTAGTCATCTTTAACAATGACTGGAAAGGATAGGCAATGTTGGATATTTCGTAGTTTTATCAACATTTCTGTATTATATTAGACAATGTTATAAATCCATATCAACATTGCTTTATTAGTGATCGATCTGATTATGAAACATAGGTAGGTACCTATAGGCTATAGTATAAATGGAAAACTCTGTTATATGTTATTATTTTTATTGCTTAAAACTAATAATAAAATTGAAAAATTAAAAATTTTTGTGCTATATAACTGGTATTGTTATAGAATATAGACACAACCCGCAAGTGATTGCTCAGTACAAAGTGCAATAGTCATGTTTAATAACCTGTTTAAAAACGAATTTGAATGAAATGCACATACAATTTATTATTAATTAAAAATAAACGAATCAATGATTTTTTGAGATTAAGATTATGATTTATCTTCAATTAGTTTTTATTTCTAAAATAATTCAATCCTTATTTATTAATTTAACATAAAAATACAATGTTTATTGGGTGGGGATTTTCAAACAAAGTTAGTATTAGTGGGTTAGAAATTAAAATATTTCTCTGCATCACCAGAAATTGAGGTCAATTTACAACACTGGACTGAATGTCATATTTTCTGGTAATATATTCAAGTTGTATATGTACAATTATGAACATAATATAATAATATTATTTTCAAGTATCAAAAATTTTACAATTTTTAATTGTAGACCTTAGAATTAAGTGGTTTTATTGAATATTAAACAAGAAAACTAATGTCTCAAACTTATTTTTTTTAGTAAATTGTGTTGTTTATGCTTTAATACACTGATGATCCATTAAATTTTAATGGCTTAATATTAAATGTAAAATAATAACTTTCAGATTTTCAGTTGTACATATGTTATGTTTACATTGTAAAATGTCAATATTCTAAATTGTACAAAACATTTTAGAAATATAAGATTAATGCACAACATTGTGTTTTTTCATTATGTAAATGATTAATTATAATATTTTGCTTAAAGTTAAATATTATCTGAATATTCAGAATTTCAAATCCAATTATTTAAATTAAACATTGATTATGGACTATGGTAGATGTTTGGTCAAGTACCTATAAAATCTGGCTTATTGTATAAAAACGATTTTAAATTTAATATATCCTATTAATTGGTTGCTTTTTTTAAAAAAAAAAAAAACACTGAAATCTATTAACGTTTTTGAAATATTTGTATTAAGTTTCAATTGAAATACAAAAACATTTGAAAAATTTATATTTTTTTACGACCTCAGAAAATACTTGTTGGACACTGGATTTTGTGAATTAATATTTTCAAAAAATCATGTACCTATCTAACTATCAATTTTAAAATAAACGATATAATACATAAATAATTATTAGTAAAAAGGGTGTTTTTCACAAAAAAAATAATTTTGTAAATTTATACAGGCACGACTAGCTGCACAATCATTAAGATATGTTTGGATGTATTATCTTAATTTATGGTTTTAGCCTATACCTTATATAGTCATATAGACTCTTTAAATAGTATAAATATTAAAAAATATTACTAACGTTTATTGTATAGGACCTACTCGAGAATAAAATTTTTCGTAACACCTACACGCAGTATTTTTTTTTTTACCTACCTATGTATTTTACACGTTGTATGAACATAAATAATGTTCTATGATAATATGCAATCTAAAACGCACTCAATGGCACCTATATACAATATACATAACTATGTCATATATTATGTTAATATTTACCTACCTATGTACAATATATACCTATATTTTTAAACTTGTATGTCTACATTTTAAAATTATCAACTACTTATAATTATTTTAACAAGATTTTTATGAAGACAGTTTATTAAAAACTATACTATTTAAAGACAGCGTCCGTGATCTAATATTGTGATAGATAATTATTGGAATACACTACATAGGTACCAGTCCAGACTCAGAGTACCGAGTATATAGTATATACCTGCAATAAATATTAAAAGAAAGGTACCAACTTATTTCAAATAATTTACAACAGTGATTAAATTGTTTACTTGATCATTTATCAATAATTGTTTAAATGCAGTGGCGTTAATGCGTTATGCAGTTACGTAAGGTAATTTTTTTTAATCATTTTATTATAATTGTGTAGGTTCAGAAAATAGTGAAATATAGTACCTACCTACAGTTGATTGCGAAGGAGGTATTTATGATTTATCTAACATATTAATTCATATTCATATTATTTGTTAATACGTATCTATCATAAATGTAAACTTATTGCTGGTTGTATAATTGTGTCAATAATTATAAGCTGTATGCCTAACTCTATGTAGGATATGTCATGTAAGTACATAACTATAACTTATGTAATTATTGACAACTAAAAATTTAAATTTAAAAAAATGGATTTACCTATACATATCCAGGATTCATTTTACGGGACTGTTTTAAAATTTAATAGAGTAATGATAGGGGGTCTCCCCCCACACCACCGTATATATTAACAAAAAGCATGTACCTATTGAAATAAATTATTATATTAATGAAAATTGTTATAAAAAGTTAGCGTAAGTTGTAAGAGACTTTTTTATTCCTATGCACATAAAATAAATAATACAATATAAAATACTAATACTAAGACAACAATTACAACATAATACAGACGGTCGATGGGGGATGTTCTAACATCCATAATATCATATACCCTCCCTCTAAATACGCCACTGAATATATCAGCTATAATATAAAATATAATGTTTATGTTTAATAGGTATTATAATATTATAATACCTATATAATATATTTTATAAATATATTTATTTATATGTTATATATTCGTAGTTCCACATTGGTACTCTTACATCGAATCTATATTAAAAATCGTATAGAACACACTTTATATTATTTTGTACACTATTTATAATAATTTCTATTTTGATTTTATTATGCAGGAACTCACCTAATACATTTTAAAAACATCTGTTATTGATGTATTTTTATGTATTGATTTTAATATAATTAGAAATTTCTCACTTTGACATTCAATTTTTGATGAATACGAGTAGGTATATTGTTTTAAAAATGTGTCTTTTGGATTTTTGTGACTGTCACTACTAGGACTGTGAATTTAATACATTCAACAATCTAAAAAAAATTATTTAAAAACTCAAAATAACCACTAAAAAGTAAAAAACTGTATAAATAACGACTTAAAATCTTTAAAAATGTATTATAAATAGCATTGTATTTGTCATAACTTAAAAATATAAAAATCTCAAATGAAAAAATATTTTGAATTAAAGACATTATTAATTAAGTAATAATAACTTAAAAATATAAAAATCTCAAATGAAAAAATATTTTGAATTAAAGACATTATTAATTAAGATTTAAGTAATAAGTAGGTACCTACCATGTGTCGATGTGCGTATAGATTGTGTAGGTATATAGTATAAAATATTTATAAATCGAAAATGTAAAAATAATTCATCAACTGTGTGAAAAAAGTTTTAATTGACAGAAATTAATTAATAATTTTGAAAAAGTATAAAAATGAATAATGACTAACTTACCTAATTAAAATGAAAAGTAAACTAGAACAAATTAATTAGGTAGTTTAATTTTATGCTTGTAAAGTTATAAACTATAGTTATGTGGTTATATTTTAATTTTTAATAATACGATGATCAAAATCTGGAAAACTATATTATGCATAAATTGCGTATAATAAATATACTTTTATAAAAGGTACGGGTAACTCAGAGTTACTGGAGGGCCAATTTTTAACTTTAAAATATATAGAAACAAAAAAAAAGTCATTAAAATTTAAAATTCTTAATTTGTTAACATTTATTATTTATATTTACATCATATTTTTATGATTTGAGTATATTTTTGTTGCACATGATAATTCAACAAAATCTACTTAATAGGTATTAATAAATACTCATTTTCCTATAACCTGTTAAAAATTCCATATTCAGTACCTATTAAATAATTTAGCTTCAGTTCGATTTCAATACTTACTAAATAAACATTTATATCTATGTTTATAAGATAGGTAATAAAATAAAATACAGATAAACGTTAAAATTGTAAAAAGCAAATTAAAATTTGCAGAAAATGTATCATGTGTCAGATAAAAAAAAGGTATAATCAAGAGTCACTGTAGTTGCCTATCCCTGTTATTATATTTGTATTATTTTCATATCTAACTAAAAATTTTGAGTTCGATTTTTGGCTCCTATAGCACATATGCGTGGTTACAAGGGAGTAAAGGGTCAGAAATAATTTAGAGGTTGAGGATCTTTATCAAAAATCCAATAGCATATGAAATAAAGAAGAAGTGGCTCCCTTGCGCTGTCCATGTGTGCCGAAAAAAGGTTCACTTGACATTTATACATGTGTTACAATGTGACAGAACGTAAAAGACAAAGGCCAATAGGATAATCCAGGTTACTGCGGAAAACTCGATTACAACTTTACAAAGAGTCGTAGAGCTGGTTGAATCTGACAGATAGCGAATCTTAGTTATGGTCTTATGGATAAAAAAAATATGACATGGCATATCAGTTAAGGCCGAAAACTATAAAGAAAAGAGAATATTTATTTTATCGGTTGATTAATATGTATTCTATTAATTTAAAAATTAACTTATTATAAAAAATTAAAAGCAGAATTTATTTTATAAATCATGATTATTAATACAATTTTATGTTATAGATTTTCGAATAACAACATGTAATATATAATCACTTATTATTGTTTCTTTATTTCTTTAATTTATATTTGATGTACAAGCGTTCTCGGAAAAAAATGTAAACATCAAGTTGAAGGAATTATGCTTTAATTTTGATAATGGATAAAAATGTCAAGACCTTCCCATCACACACACACACACTCGATAAAATATCCGTTTAAGAGACAGCTATGCATAACAACATTTTGAGTATAATCATATTCATTTAAATTGTTTGAATCTAATTTATTAATAGGTACAGAGAAATAAATGTGCAAGTTATAGCCTAAACTAAGACACTCGAAACTATAGTCTTTCTATTTTATAGTGTATCGTATGTTTCGTGCAAACACCCGCATTTCATTGCGTTTTTACCGCATAAATAGTCCTAAACCACGGAAAAAAATATGAAATATAAATACGGGGTGATCCATTTAATGTGAACATTCATTGTTAAAGAAAATACTATCGTTTTTAAATTTACATAATTTTAGGTCGTTATAAAATAACAATTATTGAAAATATGATAATTTTGACTATTTTTTTTATCGTTATCGTTTCTTAAGTTTTTTGAATGATAAAATACATCTCTAATTTCGTATTCCGAAGCAGAGTATTATTCCGAATATTTTTATCAATAAGATTCGAACAGTATAATTTACTAGTTATTACTTATTAGTATTTAAATCTCTGATGAGCGGAGTAGTGAACTAACAAGTTACGGGGTACCTACTGACTACTTATCCCCGTGGGTTCGTACCACTAGGCTAACCTTTAAATACTTATAAAATAAAAATATTCTGGTCTGGAATGAGGAATTTAAAAAGCCCGCTGTCATTAAAAAAAAAAGTAAAAATAACGACTTAAAATTATAAAAAAAAATGTCAAAAACTATTAACGTTTTTGATACGATAAATGTATTACGTTATACGAATCACCCGGTACACACACGCGCGCGCGTATAATATTATCATCATTATAATGTGAACTCGGTCGAGCCGGCCAGCCGCGTCGCCGCCGCCGTCACGAAAGCGATCGATAACGCGCCGTCGCGGCCCGCGAATATAATACGCGTATTATACGTGAGGCCTATACGTAAAAAGGCCCATCTCTGGCGATCGCGTTAAACGCGATTCCCATAATACGATCGCTGTAAAATGCAATAAATTATTACATAAATTTAATAACTATGCCTCGCGATTACGATGATTTTTTTCTTTCCTTTTCGTTGATTATTAATTTTTGTTTTTTATTTTACACTCAAAACAACGTCGACGACGACGATTTCGTTACGATATAATATAATATATACTAATATATTATTATATCGTTCCTGTTGATCCGACGACGAGAAATTATATTATATTTGTTATATAATAATAATAATATGATATATTATAATATGACGACGACGACCACTACCACCACCGATGGCGGGCGCAGGCGGGTCGGGTCGGGGACAGGGATCGTACGCCGAAAGTTGGGGGCGCAAGCGCGCGAGGTCCGTCGTCGGGTGGCGGCACAGTCGTCGGTATATAGGTTATACGCGACGCGCGCGGGCTGTTGTGCGATCGCGCGATTCACCGCGGACTACAGCTTACGGGTACACGGGAACGGCCCGGAAGAGAAGGAGGACCGCGAATGGGCAAAATAGATCGACACCGAAAATCGGAACTAGGAGGACAACACCACCGTCGTTTTTAGTACAATATTAATTTATACGCGGCCCGAACGGATCGATCGCGTCCGCTTTTGACGAGAGACGAAAACAATAATATTTATCATCCCTCCTGGCTCCGGAAGTGCGCATAATCCGCATAACAGAGTACAGCAATCATTTAACATATTTCAGTCGCACTACCGCAGCGTGGTGTATATACTGCAGCTACGCCATAACAATAATCACATTATACGCGTCATGTGCGCGTGACGATCGCGACGACACGACACCGACGGACGTCGTACGGGGCAGCGGGCACGTATAGATCGCTGGATCGCTGAATCGTCGTCTTCGCCGTCGTCGAGATGCAACCGCCTCCCAGGAAGGTAAGGACGTGCTGCATAATATCAATGTTTATTAGTTTCTAATCGACAACGCGACGAGTAGCTCGTGGTATAGAAATAAAAAGCCCATGTGAAAAGTCATTCAGGACTGAAAAACAATTGTATCGTTTGATTTCGCCACCCGTCGCCTATAAGCACATCTATTATTATACTATAAATACGCCAAGATGATAAATTATTATTGTTTTACTATATATTATTATGCGCAGTTTTCTTTCGTCCAACCGGTTGTGCCGGACGATTTCGCGATATTCGATAAAAATATTATATAGTTTTACGATTTAAACTTCCTCCCCCGGCGTGGCATAACGTTCGTCGCGTATTGACGAATTCTGTCATTCCCGGCGGCGGCGGCGGCGATATAAGTATATTCGTTTTTCCGTCCTGTTGTTGTTATCGTAATTCGGATTCGTTTCCACAGGCGTTGACTGCCCCGAGGGCCGACCCGATTCGACGATATCGTTCGGCGAATGATAAATGCGCAATATTTATAAACGCGTATACAGCTTCACGTTGAATTTACCCCCCGACCGTGTTCGATAACGCAATCAGTAAATCGTGGTGCGTTCGTTTTCACGCGTCGATGAAATAAAAATTCGTTTAGTTCCAATAACGCTAGTTATAAGCTACGCCTACACTCGACATTATTTCACCATGTATTATTATATCGGGGGATTCGACAAGCATTATGCTCACATCCATTCTTTTCTTTGATATTGAATTTATTCAAATTGTATGATTTTTGAAATTTTTAAGTACCTACTTATACTTTTATTATACTTAAGGATCATATTTTCAAATAATTATATTTTCTATATGTATTAAGGAGTGTCCCTGTTGTGATAAAACCTACATTTTTAAACACTTTTATTCTAGGTTGCTATGGAGATGGTTTTTTTTTTAAATGTCTTGTACATAAGTTGAAATTGAAAGAGTAGTAATTGAACTTAAGTTCTAAAAAGTGATAGTTATAGGATTAGAAGATATTAGGCTCCCTCCTCGTAATTCTGGGCATTTTTTTTAGAAAATGTTTTATTTTTTGTTCAGTTAAGATCACCCAATTTTTAGTTTTAACTAGAGGGAGGGGAACTCTCCAAAAATAGTTAGGGCATCTCACAAAGAGTCATTGGGGTTATTATTGAAGATTACAGTAATAAATATTATTTGTTTGAATTTTCCGATTCAAAGAAATAGTATAATAGTACATATTATCTGTACTTAATAGATTAAATATATTACATTTATTTTACAGTTTATATACAGTCGTTATACTAAAGACATCATCCTTAGTACCTATGTTAAATTAATTAATAAATTAGAAATTATTCTGTTTATCTAAATGGTTAGTTCTTATTTAAAAAAAATCATCTCAGAATTATTATTCATTATAAATGATTTAAAAATCTAATTATTAAATTTGAATCTTAAGTATGATTAAAGATTTTAAAAATTATAATTTGAATAAATTAATTATAAAAGGATAGAAGCGTGGTTAAAATTTGGCAAATTGCTCTGTATAATATATTATATTATATACACGTCCTGACAATAATAGGTATTCAATCAATAATTTCCATCTTTGATTGCTTTCATATTCATTATTTTAACTTTTAAGTCTGTTTAGCGGAATTAGTCTGGATTAAGGTATTTGTAAAGATAAAAAAACAATCTTTGTCGAATAACATTTGTAATATTGATTAAGCCCTTGTTAAATATTAATGTTCATCAGACAGTATTACAGTTGCAAACTTTCACGATAGTGATTCAAAGTTTAAACTGGTTTTTTATATTATACTTTGATCTTCTAGAACGTATTCACTGTAACCATAAAAACACATATACGTATATTATTACATTTATTTATACACAACAATCGATATTATTACTGTATTACTATATATTATATTATTGTGGAAATAATAAGTTCAAACCTGACACCTATAAAATACACCTACTTTTATTTTATTGATAATACAACATTCAGTATTTACAGTGTGTATATTTATGTATAATAAGTAAATTTGTTGAAAATAAATCTAAGACATGGTGGCGCGAATAAAAGATTAAATAATCGACTATTGACGTTAAATACTTAAAATATGAAACGTTGTCGTTGTATATTTTTTTATTATATTTATATGAAATTGAAATGTTTTAAAAATATAGAATCTAAATTATAGATCTTTATTGTATTTGTATGAAGTTAAATAGGAAATTTTAAAATATTGTATTATTCGTTAGAATTAATACATTTGGTAATTAATTAATGACACTAGTGCTGGGTTAACATGAATTTTATTGATTTCACACTTTAAACACATTATACTATAACCCGTAAACATAATATAATATTACGCTTTACGGGTGTATTGTATATACTAGACTTGTAATAATTATTAATATCAAACAAGAACATTTTTATTTTCGTTCAGTATTTTATTTGTTATAATTTATGAGTATAACTTATATATAAACATTTTTTTTTTAATAAGAACTTAATTCAGTGACAGTTTCTATTTAGTGTTTAGAGTTTTAATACTACAAGGAAACATTTACGTTGAAATTCATTTATTATTTCAAAGTTGTTACTGGTTAAATGAGTAGGTAATGATCTGAATTATTTTTGAAAATAGTTCAAATTACTGAACGTTATTTGATATGGCTCTGTACAGCGCTCGTAAGTAGGTATACACACCTTATTAAATGGTTCAAATAACATGCTTACCATCAATTTTTTTTTAAATTAAAAAATGTCTACTTTATTTTTTTTTTGAGTGGAAATAAAAATCGGGGACTAAAATATTGATTTTAATTATTTCACTTGTGGATGCAGAATATCTGAAATGTTAAAATGTTATGAATTGAAAACTTGTATTGAACAATTGTAAAACAATATTTGATAATAAAAAGTGTTTATTGGTTTTACATAAATAATATTTGTACCTACTTTGTTTTATGTATAAATGTATAATTGCAATGTTTTAATTTTGTTTAAGGGGAATTATGTAAAATTTTTAAAAAATCTTCATTCAGAACAAATAGCAAAATTACTTTTAAAAAACCAAAACGAATGTGATTTGTTGGAAGATATAAGGTAAATAATGTTATCATCTTATTTAGTATAGTTAAGTAGATTGAATCATTAATTAGAAATTACTCGTTAACGTTATAATCATTCTTGTAACTTGTAGTGTTTGTATTTTATATAATTAGATTGTCTAGAATTAATTATTTATAGATTGTATTTGTTCAATGAATTGTTGCTTTGATATAAACTTCTTTATTTTCATTTACCGATAATGCACGGTTATGTAAATATTTGAATATTTGGTGAATATTTGAAAGTTCAAATTATTATATTTAAAGTACAATTTTTGCACCGTATTTATTTACCAAGTTGTTGAAACATCAAAGTAGTTTAATTTACCCACTGTGTAACCAAAGTTAAAATTCAATGAACTTTGAATAGTCTGATTTAAATCTGTTTAATATTTACCACTTACACGTGTAAAATTATTTTTTATTTTTTATTTAGGAGTTTTTTGATCAAAAAATCTTCTATAGAGAAATCATATTCAGATGTAAGTACTTATTAACTGTTTATTTGTCAAAAAGTGACAACCTAACATAATATCTCTTAAGTGCTGAGATCAAGTTTAAGTAAATATTTTTATAATTTTTATAGGCATTACTTAAAATATCTGTCGCTTTTTTGAACAAGAAAATTGCTAATATACCGGACATAAAGACTGAAGGCAGTGAAGAAAAATGGTAAGCATACTTTATCGTAACATACTAGCAAGTATACTGATAGATACTAAAATAGATGATAAATTAAAAGCAATAGTTTTTTAATTATTGCTTATAAACATTTAAAGTATAATTAAGTTTAAGTGGCGTGAAGCGACATGGAGTATTTCGTACGTATACAATAATGAGAGTAAAATGCATCTTAACTTTGCTAATGTTTTGTAACTGTAGTTGTACAGAAAAATCTAATTAAATCTAATTAAATGATTTTTATTGTTTTTACACAACATATTCCATGTCATACTATATGGTAGGTTTTTCGGTTTTGAGTGTACTTGGTCATTGAGTAGACGCCATATATTGGATGTGTAACATTTGAATTTAATGATTTATAATATTGTATGCATAATATTAAAAACGATACTATTGATTCTAAGGATGGGTATTTAATGGTATATTTACTTTTATTTTTTCAATATTAATATCATTACGGTAAGATTAATTTGAAATTATTGTTGATCGAATATGTTAGCTTATTAATTATTATTAAAATATTATACTATTCTTATAGTTTCCTAATATTGTAATTAACATATAATAATTTAAAATAGTCAATAACGAAGTGTAGAATATTGTTAATGGGTTTTTGATATAAATAGCTTAAAAATGCCTGAATAATTTAAATAACAATACGTAATGACTTATGATAAACATTAAACAATTTTAAACCTCTACCATGAATGTTTTTTAAAATTACAACTGGGGTGAATTGATGATATTTTTAGTTCCAAGAAGTAGAAATCAAAGTGGCACGTAATTATCTATAACTTATTTATATTTTCAATAAAAAAAATCTTCTTCTTCAATATTTTACTTTTGCACCAATAATACGTATTATTCTATTGTACATTTGACATTTAATAATAAAGTAATAAACGCAGTACAAAGTTTTAAGTATTTAATTAATTTAATAAGTGCCTACTGATAATTTCGTCGTTAAATAAAACCGTGTATAACATGTTAACAACGACTAATAAATAAATTAATATAATAATTATTTCATAGAGTTTACTTTTGAAATAGCAAATTTTTAATAGCTAAACTTCTAGTAAAACAATTTAATTTTACTTTTTATTATTGGATATTTTTGTTGGAAGACATAAACATAAGAATATAAGCTTCTAAATAATCTTATTTCAACGAATTTGAAAAACTAGTTTTATTATTTTAAAATTGAAAATGATTGTAATGATTGTAACCGAGTCACACAGTTTTAAAATAAATATTTAAGCAAGTGCTATACAAGAAACTCGAGTTTATATAATAATAGTTTAAAGTATTATCTGAGTTGAAGGAAGCGTAAGATTATAAGAAGATACTTATAATATACCTAATAAAAAGTTAATTGATGATAAGCATTACTATAAAGCTCATAAGTTGGTATTTCATTAAAACGTTAAAGTAGCGAAAAGCACAGTTCTTATACACACTTAGTTTTCTTTACAAGAATTTTCGTAAATGTTTGTTTCAGCAATATCCAAAATGTCTTTAAAGTTTTTATAGTTATACAAATTATAATCGTTTATACATGAATTAAGAAATACTTTTTTAATTTTATTCTAACTCAGAGCGAAGTTTAATTTATACTAATTGTAAAATATCTAGTATGCATAGTATTATCTTAAGTTTAAGTTCAAAGCTAAGTGGGTATAAAAAGTTTTCTGATTATTACGATAACTAATAAAATTATTAGTATATGAAAACATGCTTTATTGAATATATTTAATTCTTTTTTTTGAATACCTATATTATATTGATGTAAATATTTATTTTCAATTATTTATAAAAATGACATGAGAAAATTTTCGATTTATCTATATTTACTGTCTGATAGATATGTAAGAAACATTTTGTCTACTAGAATTGACTGTGTATCTATATTTGAACTTAAAAAACCACCTACAAAATAATGCATCATAATTTATGACATTTTTTTTTTCAATCTGAATAATCTGATTATAAATAATAGTAATTAATATACTTTTTTTATCAGGAACAATAAACTATCATTTATGAACTTACGGTTTAAACCACTGTATCCAAAAAATTTTAAAAAATTGTAAATATATATAATTATTTAAAAATTTAAGCAAGAATACTTACTGATTAATAAAATATACTTTGTTGTTAATTAATATTATATACAAATTGTTAAAAATTAATCATTAAAGTGTATAATTTATAATTTTGTGGACTGTAATAGTCATAAATAGTCATAATAAATTTCATATTATATAGATACATAAGCGTATTACCTATAAATAAAAATGAGCCTTGACTTCCTGATCTATAAAAAAAAAATTAACGAGACTGAATAAGTGTGATAAATACAAATAAAACTACGTATATTATAAAGTGAAATAAAAACAATTGTTTTAATTAAAATATATATGGTACCTATGTGTTGTACGTTTATATAAATTCATAAATCATAATATAACGTGAATATAATACGAATTAATCGGCAATCGGTATTTATTTTCGCTTATTAATAAAAATGTTCAAAAAAATTTAACATAATATCAATTGAATAGTTTAATCTCGACAAAGGTAATATTTTTGTTTTTACCTAACACATTTAACAGATCTAAAAAATGAAATAAAATAAAATGTTTTGTTTGTATTTAACGTTTATACGAACGTGTGTTATGTGATATTAATGTAAAAAAAATATATATATGGTTAAACGATCATAAATTATCAGTACACTGAAAGGTAGTACAACATTGCTGATTATTAAACCTTTTGTTATACTTTAAAACTGGCTCGAATCGATCAACGTGACCCGCACGCGCATCGTTTGGTGGTCCGCGCCTTACAATATACTATCCCTATACCCTTCTAAGGGACTACGCTCTAAATAACACAGTTCTAGTTAAAGTGTTTTACTCATTTAACACGTAAAACGAAGTGTATGTAATATAATAATCAATTAGACACAATCATTGAACCATACAATTATCAATCAAAGTACTCTTATTTTTATATTTTCCACAAATAGAAAATTCCATTTATTCAAATTGCTTACCTAATCTTTAATTATTGGTTTAAAAATATTGAGAAATATTTTTAATAAAAAAAATCACCATAATCAAAAACATTTTATTTTTATACTTGATTTTATATTTTTGAGGATTATATTACTAAAATTATTTTTAATAAAAACTATCTCAAAAATAATCTAAAATGCTATATTAAATTCTTAACGACTATGTTATTTTTTATTTATAAACGATAAAATACTGTGATTTCTTTTAATACATTATATAGAAACGTTGGTTTTGAATTTAAGATTTTATATTTAAATAAGAAATTATGTAATTTAGATTACTAATAGATTCTATTATTAATATATTGTAAAACGCATGTTTTATAATAATTTATTTTATCGTACACCCTATAAAATTCTTTTTAAAGTATAAAAATGTATGTAGCAGTTGGATGTCTCACAATATTCGTTTATATTTATACATTTTTGCTTACTACTTTTTTTATATACAAAAAAAAAAAATAATTGTTGTGATTTTATATTTGTCTTACAGAAAATATGATTTGAAATAGGACCTATGCTAACAACTATGGTTAGGACAGTAGAACAAAGAATTAATTTAAAACCGTTTTTATTTGCTACAATTCATCATTAATTTCAAAATATATAGTAATAAGTTTAGTGTTCGAAGTAGAAGAATAAAAAATGGACTTATACTTTTGAAAAAGATAAGTGTTGATTGAAATTATTGAATTTTATCATTGCGTTTTTGTAGAATAATTGTATTGATATGTTGTTTCAAATTGAATTTGAATAATATGTTATTAAATACAATTTTACAAAATAATAATAATAATAATAATAATAATAATAGTATTGTATATTAAAAAAGTATTCTGTATAAAGAACATACCTAACCTAACCGAAAATAGTAAGTACGATGATCTCAAAATATAAAAAAAAAATAGGGGAGGCTCTCGTAGTTCGCTCCTTACGTACTTCTTAATTCGAAATTCGAATACTAATAGCAATGATTCAACTTGAGCTATTATAAAGTTGAACGAAGCAAGACAAGTGCCCAAATAGTTGACCTGCACTCATCATGTGCTTATTTTTTATTTTATTTGAATAATAGTAAATCCATGGGATTTATGTGGACAGTGGATTATGTTTAGTTAATAAGGTGTGCGTTAAACGTCAACGCGTTGACGTATTATATTTAATCCTCGTGTGGTGCATTTTTTCGTAAGATTCGAGGTACTTAGAATTATGCGTATAAATAGTTGTAACTAGTAGCTGAAATATCAGGCATAATTATTTATCCTAAGATTTTTAAAATAAAAATATAGGACAAATTTTGATAATTTTTTTATGCATTTACATACCACATCGCGAAAAAAAATTAGCTTTACATTTTATTATTATTATAAAACGAAAATAGGTAGGTGCAAAATGTTTTGATTCTAAGTTACTATAATCTATTAGGTACCATAACTATTAACTGCAAATATTATAATGGCTTAATACACTAACGTTGGATTGTGTAAAAACTTAAAATGAAATAATTTAATAGTTCACTGAAATTTAATAGATAAATCGTTAACCATTAAATCGCGTTTAAATGATCATTAGGCTCACTATTGATTCATTAAAAGTTTAGTGATTATTCTTGAATGATTTGGCTAACTATTGTAATATGAAACTAAATATTAAAATAATATAGTAGATATTACACTTATTTATTGAACAATAGTATTACATTTTTGAGACACCAGGAAATTAAAAAAAAAAAAAAACCGTTTAATAATTTTATAATAATTCTTCATTAGATACCTTGGTTAAGTTTTATTGAAAGTTGATTATTGATTTTAATTGGAGTTTAAAATTAAGTTTTTTTTTTATTTATTCATGGAAAAATTAAATTGAAATTATATATTCTCTCCATAAAAAAGCTTTCCCGGCATCCCCTATATTATAAGGCAATACTTTTATTTTTGGGCAGTGGCGTATTTAGGATTTATTTGAGGGAGTGGTATGACTAAAATAGTTTTTCTCCCTCCACTCGTAATACACGAAGATACTATCAATTTATTATAACTTCATACCAACTTAATATATATTATACATAGGGCTTGGATTTTAAAGCATAATAAGCAACAAAAAATACAAGATTGTTTTAAAAATTAATAAAAATTTGAAAAATTAATTTAAATTTAAAAAAGGAATTATTTACCATGTATTTCCCCAGATTTGCAGTAACTAACTGACTATTGTCAGATAGAATATTTTTATACCTACATAGAAAATGAACTTTTTATATCCGCTGAAGTGATCGGTGTATACTTCATACCAGAGTTTTCAAATTACTAAATTTAAGAACGAAACACTAAATCTTAAATTTTGAAACGATCGATATCGATGTTATAAGCATATTGACCGTATAGTTATTGCTCGTTATATTATGTAAATTGATAATCTATACGTTTAATATATGATAAACAAGCCGATAACGAAAAATATAATAATTCAATTCCCGCATTCTGGGTTTTTACATTTCTTATTTCTCATTTTTTTTATTATTACAATAGGATAGTAAACATAATATAACAAATTCATGTTAGGAATAGTTGAATAAAAAAGCAATAAAAAATCCAAAAAAACAAAAAAGAAGCATTTGCTTTAAAACCCGAGTCCTAATTTTATATGTTCATAGTAGGTGCATAAACCTTATTATTACTATATATAACATACTATTAAATAATAAATCATTTATTTATTTATCATTTATGAGTTTATAAAATAAATTGTAGCCTTTTAGGTTCCTTCAACATCCAATCTTATATTACGTATTATGAATGTAAAGCTTTGTAAGCCCATTCAATCTTGACTAAAATTAAAATAATATTCAAAATTTAAACAATTAATAAATACAACTAATATTTCATTAGTGAATAGGGAATATTTTTTCTTTCATAGAATGTCTTAAATATGTTTTTAATCTTTTCATGCAAGTTAATGCAGTGATATAAGTTTAAAAAAAGGTCAAGTAGGGAGATATATCTCCCTCGTCCCCACCCGTAAACACGCCACTGTTTTTGGGCATTGGATAAATTATTTAATCCTTTTTATCATAATTATTTTCAGATACAATTTTATATAAAAATATATATAAAGTAAAAATAATATTAATTAAATTATAGGTCTAATAATAAAATTTTAATCATAATGTTGTTTTTAACGAAAGTTTAAACATAACAGATTTTTAATCATTTTAAATTAAAGATTAGTAGTTGTTAAAGCCTCATCTAGTAAAAGGACCAACATTTTAAAATATCATTAACTACAACACTGTAACTATTATATAAAATATATTCCATTTTATGCTTTGTTCTAAAATAATCAAATGTTGTTTAAAATGTCAGAACGTTTCGATTTCATAAAAAGTTTTGCTTAACGTAAAACTGTAATATTTTTACAACAAATTTATTAAAAACCCTTTATTCGTAGTTTTACTTAGATTTATACTAAAATTATGATAATATTATTATAATAGATTTGTATAAAACTTTTCATTGGTCGAAAAAACGTGTTACAATTTAATAAAATTATACTTTATTGCATACAAATCAATTATGTTATAACTTAGATTAAAAGTAAATCAAACTATCTAGTGTTATTAATTAATTATAGTTTTCTTTATGAAATAATATAATTAATATTTAAACAGGGTTTTTATACACGTATCTATTGTTATTTTCTAAAACGAATAAAATGCATAATATTTATATTACTGCGAGTATTCAACGTTGCAGCTTAAGTTAGTTTTTTTTATTATTTCGTAATAACTTTTATGATGATATTATGTATAATAACAAGTGCGGAATATCTAAAACGACTAAAACTGTGACTTACTCGACGTAATAGCTTTTTTAAAAGAAAAGTTGTTTTTAATAGTATTAAATCTAAAACGTCATATTTGGTACTATTAATCATTTTAAATAGTTATCTAGATTAAATGCCAAGAAAAAAAATGTTGAAGAAATGTTTACTTATTTTTAGGAATATGTGGAATGTATGGCGAACAGTTCTCGAAGAAAACGAAACGGCTGCAAAAGCACGATTAGAAGCTATCGAAGTTTTACAAAACCAAATAAAT
Organism: Aphis gossypii; assembly: GCF_020184175.1. Taxonomy (NCBI): domain Eukaryota; kingdom Metazoa; phylum Arthropoda; class Insecta; order Hemiptera; family Aphididae; genus Aphis; species Aphis gossypii. The sequence goes on from NC_065532.1 coordinate 5,142,976, forward strand.
GATGAGGCGAAAGCTCTTCGGGCGCATAAACTTCAGATTGCAAAAAAAGTAAGTTATTAATATGATTTTATCCAGTTTTTTTAAAAATTTAGTACCTATGCGATATTTTATTATGCTCTTTTAAAAGTTTACATTCTAAGATAATCATGATTCCTGAAAGTTATCATTTCTCAATTTTATTTATATCTGTTATACATTTATATTAATATATTTATATTTTTGATGTACTTTGTAAGTACCACAATATAACTGAAGTTAAATTACTCAATAAATTAAATATATAATTTTTAATATGGGTTTATATATTGAAATTCATTATTTCATGTTATGTGTTATATTTGTATATTAAAAGATAAATAACATGATTTTATTATTTTTTATTATTCTAATATAAAATATTTACCATACATTATTATATAATTTTAGTGTACAGATCATTTAGCATTGGTACAAAAAGAGCTTCATTCTTCCGTTCAAGATGTAGATAAGACGAAAAAGTTTTATTTTGACGAAGAACAGAGTGCTCACGAAGTGAGAGACAAGGCTAAGGATATAGAAGAAAAGTAAATTTTTAAATTATTGCTAAAATTCGTGCATAATATATTAATGTATTTTTCTTTTATCAAATTAAATTATTAGAGACTGGTCTAGATAAAATATGTAGAATTGGATTTGGCGGGGGAGTGAAATTGTAATTATAATTTTCTGAAAGGTAAAAATAATTTAAAGAATGTTTAATTAAGGCAAATATACTAGTTAATAAAATTAATTTAAGCCAATATTTTAATTATTTTATAAACCATTAAAAATTCGTTATTTATTTTATATTTTAATTATTTTTTAGAACCTGAGCATAGCGATAAAAGTAGATATTATAATATGATCTTATAATATGAATATTCTAAAAGTTTCATGTATAAAATCAAACCATTTATGAGTATATATAGATCAATTATTAGCTTTTATATAAAAGACGCTTACCTGCGTATTATATAATGAATAACGCGATGAATGTTTAGTATTATTGACGATATAATAATATTTTAATACACGGATACAATATATTTTAAAATTTATTTTGAATTTAATTGAACTTTTTTATGTCATCAGTTATGACACGTTAAAATAAGAATAAAAATTGAATAAACTGCTTAAGATTGCTAACACTAGTGTATATGCGATACACCGAAACTTTTTATAATTTAAATGGTTGGTATTTTTTGCAGGTTAAAGAAAAAAAAAGGTTCCTTCTTCCAGTCAATCACTTCTTTACAAAAAAACAGTGTAAAAGTAAATATTATAATTTTTAGTTTAATGTAACAAATCATATTTTTTAATATTATAGTTGATTTTTGAAACTTATAGTGACATTATATAATATCAATTAATTATAATTGTTTTGTATATTATTTTTTTTATTACATTATCTTAAAATATTTGATCATTTTAGGTGTCTTCCAGAAGAGAAGTTTTGGAAGAGAAATCTTCGGGAGCTAGAAATGATTATTTACTGAGTCTGGCGGCTGCAAATGCACATCAGACACGATACTTTTTGGTTGACCTTCAAAATGTAATGAATGTGAGTACCTAAGCAAATACTTATACAATTTCTATATATACATCATACAAACTTATAATAGGTACTTATATTTTAACAATATAACTTGATTAACGTTTTAATGAATTTCATAACAATATTCACTTTTATACATGTAGGTACCTACAAATATAATTTAATTACTGTTACAACAATTAATAAAGTTAATTAATGATAATCTTTTTAAATTTTCAAGTTCTTTTATAAATAATTACTAATAATAATTTTCTTCGTACAATGATATTAAAATTACGTGGTAATTTTATACTATATATATATATACATATGTATATGTATATGTATATATATACATATATATACAATATAATTTACTCGTTTAATTTATTCATTTAAATTTAAAGTTACATTAAGTGTTTAGAGTTTGTACGTTGCTTGTTTTCTCAAAACTACGTTATTATAATAACAATTAAAAATTATATTTTTAATAATTTGTTTTTCTATAAGTAAAAAACTTTGGATAAAGTATAAAAGTTTGATTATTATAATATACCAGGGGTGGCCAGCGAGAAGAAACTCACGAGTCACCAAATGTATTAACAAATATGGAAGAGTCAAAATGTAAAAAAAAAAGGTCATTTTATTATTATATAATACATAAATTCATGTTAAAAATTTTACTTTGCAAGCCACAAAAGTCTATGTGGCGAGCCGCATGCGGCTCGTGAGACGCGGTTTGGCCACCCCTGTTATATACTATACTACCTACTGTACATACTGATTTTTTTAATAATTACTTAACTTGGTTATTATTTGAGCTTATATAAAATACTTATATAATGATTATATTTGTTTTTAATTTATTGAATACTAGACTATGGAACACAATGTTTATGAAAAAGTACAAGAATATTTGGCATTATTGAGCAAAATTGAGCTCCTTACGTGTACTGTTGTTCATAATTCGTTTAAGAAAGTCAGAGACCAAGCGCAACAAGTTAGTATATATAAATTCTTAACACGAAAATGTCATAAATGTTTAATTTTATTTTGATAAAACTTGAATTCTTATATGAAAAAATGTTTAGTTAAGTCGAGAGTACAACATGCAATGCGTATACCTTTTCTACCCCGTGTTGAAGCAACATGTTCAATACCAATTCGAACCTTGTGACGGAGACAGTATAGATCACATTACAGCGGATCACGGTGGAGTAGTGACAATACTTAGCCAAGAAGCAAAAAGATGGGCCACACGAATAATTAGAGAGACGAATAACATAAAAGAAAACACTAGAAAACTACAGGTCTTCCAAGCTCTCAGGGATTCTGGACAAAAGGTAAATTTAGTTATGAGATAACTGTGTATGTCATTACTCATTAGCATTTGGTTTATTATGTAATTATGTTTGTTATATAATAAGACTCTTTAGATTTTTATTGATCGAAAAATATATTAGGTTAGGTACATAATATATCACATTATGTTACATCTCAAACATGAAATAGCTTCCATCCGAATTTATGTGTTGGAAAATGAGTATCCATTTCGCGAACTCTAGCAGCAATGAATAATTCATTAATAAACTGCGTGATTTATTAGTATATAGCGTACAATCTAAAAAAACATCAACTATTCCGTGTAGTTTATCATTAAATTACTTTAAAAAACAATTCATAATGTTTTATAATCGATTAATAATTATTAAATACCAATTGTATGGTTTATATTAGTGGAATTATTGAGAGATCACAATTTGTAATCATTCTAATAATAATAAAATATAGATACAAACTTGGTATATATATTATATAATAATATTTTATGTTACTAAATTGATTTTTATTTTGTTTTTTTGATTCATTATAGAACGACCCAAATGATCCAAATGGACCTGATTTGGAAACTAAAATAGAATCATTGAAAAACAGCATTCGGAGATCAGAAGTAAGCAACAATTTGAGTTTAAAAATATTTTTATATAAGTACAAAGTTTGCATATAAAACGCGTAATAAGTAGTATTGCAATTTGTAATAGGTAGTAGGTACCTAATATAGAAAATGTTTATTTTTATAACGTTGAGTTATGTTTGTGTTGGATTTTTGACGTTATCCAAATATTATTGAGCCAATGTTTGTATCAATTAGGGATATTCTGATGTATTATTTTAACATGAAAAATTGTCGACATGTTATTCCAAACATTGATGAAATTTTAATTATTTACTGCATAATAACTTCAATGGTACATTTCAATAAGTGTTACCTATGTTTATGTTAAATTAATTTAATTTAGAACTGGATGATAATTGTACATAAATAATTTTTTTATAATCAATTTTTGTTAATTTGATGTAATTCAAAAAACATTTATTTTAGAGAATTTTAAATATTTCGTATATTAATCATTTTTATAAATAATACAATTTTAAAAATATTTAGTCTAATTTTCGCTTTTTATACCAAGAACCATAATATTATTATATTATTATTATTCTACAGTAAATGTCAGTATTGACAAAAAACGTTATATGCGAGGTTTTCTGTGAAAAATATGTTAGTTCCACATATCTAATTATGTAAATAATAACCTTATGCATTAAGCATTTATAAAAATATATAAGATAAGCTATCCTTAGAGATAGTTGCTAGCGTGCCCATTATCTACAGTGATTTATTTTTGAATTAAAATTAATTAATTTCAATGAGTACACTTAAAACCTACTTTACAAGATCAAAATTACAACAAAAACGATTTCTCCGATTTCTCTGATTTTTAAAATATTTAAATACCTATTTGACGAGTTAATTACATTGTTTATTGTTTATTTTATTTTTTTCCAGATAGCCAAAGCCAAAGCTGAATCTCGTATTGAGTGTTTGAAAAATGGAGATGGAAATGGTAATTATATTACATTTTATTTTTTTCGAGGTTTTACGATGGTTTATTAAATTTTTAATTTTTAATGTTGTATAATTTGAATCCATTCGTCTCTATACAAATTTGTTTTAAGTTCAAAGATTAAGTGTTATAAGGAACAAATTAAAATACCAAAAACAAATAAAAAAATAAAAAAATAAAAAATATATATAGGTAAATATATATTTTTGTAAATTTTAAGCTGATTTGTTTTTTTTTTGTTTTATCGTAGTTAATGTAGAAGAATGGTTAGCAGACATGGGTGATATAAACGCCGAACTTCAACGATCAAATAGTACATCTTCATTACCAACTGATGGAGGTGCAACTAGTGCTATGACATCTGACTATGATAGTGAGGATTACGGAGATGGGCCTTCCGACAGTCCGGTACCATCCGATCAACCACAGTCATCGTCTCAAGATGAAGAAGATCGACCAGATTCGGCGGAAATTGATAAAGATTGGGGTAATTATCGATATCATAAATTATTATAGAACTTATTATGTGCACTTTATTATTGTGTATTAATCAATTCACATACAATAATTGCTAATAAATCACATTTATAAAATTGAGAAATTCATTTTTATTTATGGTAACATACACAATACACATACCTTATTGTTGTTTATACTTTAGCACTTGTGGAAAAAGAACGTCAACGTATTGAACAATTAACGGCTGGTTGGGACGATCCGACTCAGGTGAATTGGGAAGAAACACGTGACACCGAAGAAAAAACGATGTACCCTCAAACTGCACCAGAAGAACCCGAAGGCCCTGTTTATAAATGTACTGCGTTATACAGCTATACTGTAAGTAAAATAAAATTAGAAATTTATTTATACATTCTTGTTTTTTAATTTACTAAATAAAATCCTACCAGTGGCGTAATTTGGTTATATTTTTTGAGAGCAGGGAATGAAATAAATGAAACGTTTGTAAATCTAGTAGAACACTAGTAGAAAGCTAAATTAATTAGGTACTTGCAGTAGAGAGTCTTAAATTTTGGTTTGGACAAACTTGTTATATATTGTTTTTGTTAGGTGGTAAAATGCTCCGATTATGTCATGTTTTGTTGAAATACTTAAGTACCTACCTATATGATACCTAAAAATTAAAATATTATTTTGGTCAATCTTTATTTGTCTATTATACTCAATTAAATTAACACATGATGGATTTCGTTTTAACTGTGTAAGACCTTTTTTGTGCGATGAAGTATTTAAATATGATGTTGAAGTAATAGTAAAATGAATGACTTATTAATTTTTAAAGGTGTTTAATCATCAAAATATCAAATTTTTCTTCTTTTATTTTATGTTAAAATCGATATTGTTGGATTCGAGTCGTCAATATTTAATAAATTTAATAATTTATCATATAACTAATCTAAAATTAGTTAAAATAACCAACTGTGATACTGTTAATTTTCTAATATACATACATTATACATAATTGTATCCAGTTTCATTTTTTTCATTATTATTATTACAAGTTAATTTCAAAATGTTTAAATTATTATTACTTTCTTACTCACGTTTTAGGGTCAACATCCTGATGAGTTAAGTATCGTTGAAAATGAGCAACTTGAAGTGTTTAGCGTAGACAGTGATAATTACGGTTGGTCAAAAGCTAGAAATTACAAAGGTGAAGTAGGGTATGTACCATCTAATTATCTGGATATCGAACAAGAAACGTGTGATCCAGAAACACACGATACCCCTACCACATACCAACTTAGATCGCAGATTAGTTTCTCTTCGGTGGACTATATGGTCAATGACGAGGCAACCAATCAATTACAGCACTGTCAGTCTGATGAAGATGTTGAAGCTGAAGAACAATCATCAGAAAAAAGCATCACTACAGTGTGGGAAAAGAAAGATGGAGGTAATACTATGATTATTATATAAATCAAATTTTAAAAATTGAACATTATATTAAATATAATGTATTTTTGTTGTTTTTAAAATGCGATGATCCCAATCGATCAACCATAATATTATTACGTATTTATATGCAATGCAATTTTATTTTACTTTTTAGGTATCATAGAAATACCATCGTATTGTATAGCCCTATTCGATTATGATGGAAACGATCCCGAAGAATTGGGTATGAAAGAAGGCCAAATTATTAAAGTTGTCGACAAGACTACGCACGTTGACGACGGCTGGTGGGTTGGTGAATTGGGTAACAAGATGGGACATTTTCCGTCATGTCTAGTAAAAGAATGTTATGAGAATGGTGACCTAGTACCCACACCAACATCTGAAAACGGAGATAGTGATTTTTCGAATGAAGATCATCCCGAGTTTGTTACAAGCGGTCCACCACCGCCACCACCACCAGTATTTACACCACCCGAATTACCACCAACACATTTGTTCCCGACTCAAGTGATTGTTACCCAACCAACGCCAATCGGTGATCATGGACCTCCTGGAAGTTTTGCCCCAGAAGGTGAGTAGATTGTGTGAAAGTTTCACGATACAAGATAATTAAAAAAATAAAAATAAAAATAAGAATGAACTAAAGTACAGTTTTAATAAAATTAAAAAATAAGTAGGTATATGTATATTATAAAATGTAAAAATAGAAAAAGATCAAGATGCATTGTATATTTGTATGATGAAAATAATGAATAAATATACTAAGAAAGTAATATATTTTTATTTTATTATTGAGAATAAAGGCTTCAACAGCTAGGTCATTAGCCTACGGTTGTATTTGCATTATTTTTAGTATATTATTAGCTATGATTAGAAATTACATGGTTGTGAGATAAAGAGTTTTACATTTTTTAAGTATTTACATTATATTAGTTAATTGTGTGTATTTGCTTAATATTAAATTTTTGAGTGGTTATTTTAATATATTTATCTACAAACAATGAAAATTGATTTTAAAATATAATAAATATTTACTTAATATTGTTATTTCGTGGAAATTCCATAGTTTAAAATAGTTTTCAAACGATTAATAAAAACTGTGTGATAAATAAAAAAGGTTGGAGTTTTTCAATTGAACCATAGTTAAAAATAAACATTCAAAAGTAATTATAAATATATGTTTGTTAAATTAATTATAAACACTCTAAACATATTAAGCATAGTGATGTTACTGAATCATTATATAAATAAAATATACATATTTAGGTAAATATTATATATTGTGTTAGTATTCACAATACATTGTTTACTTTGGATTATATATTTTTATTTTGGATTTTAGTTCCACCTAAATCGAATGAATTTTCAATGGTGATAACTCAAAATCAACAAGAACAGTATGACACGCAGTTTACGGAGGAATCTTCTGTTACAGTATCAGTAAACGGTAAGGGTTTATATATAATTGACATATTAAAATATTATTTTAATAATTATGTATAAATTATTTTTTATGTAATTAAAAATGTACAGTGCCCGGTGTACCACAACTGTTTATAGAAAACGAGGTAATGTTATTAATACAAATTTAGTAGTTAGTTTACTAAACTCATTCTTCTTTTTTATATTTATGAAACAAAGTAGTTAAATTACATTTTGAAATTACCTATAAATATAATATCTTTGTTGTTCGTTAGACTTTATATAGCTACTATTAGTATACGATCAAATTTTATCGATTTTATTTTTACACACTTCTAAAACGTGTCTTAATAATGTCGGAAAACTGCTATTCTTTCCACATCTAAAAACGTTTACGCAGTACTAAATATATACGCCTACAACTATAAATTGTAAACGCTTTAATAGTCTAAAAAACTTATTTAAATTCATTTATTCATTTCTATAATCTGCATATTACATCAAAGTCAATACCATTAGCCTTGATAATATGTATTACAATGGCGTATTTAAGATTCACTGCGGACAAAAGTGATTATAAAGGTTATTCTACTCCCGCCCATCGATCAAAGAACAACACCGTCTACTTATTGTATTTAACGCATTATGGAGATAATTACTTTTCCGACAATAATAATTAGCCGGGAAAACCGATGTCAAAAAATAATAATTGTATGAAAACTTTTCATCACAAATTATTTGCAGCCACTATAAATGCTGGAAAACTTACCACTAGGGACATTGGGTTCCATATTGTGACAGTACGTTTATTTCTGTTGTATTATTTTATAGGACGAAGGTTCTGGGCCTCCCGACGCTCCTCCGCCACCGGCACCTGCACCTGCGTCCGACGGTCTAGGCGTCGCTCAAATCGTTATCACCGCCGCAACGCCAATGATGGAAGAACCGGAAAAGCCGTTCGGTCAAGAAACAGAAACGGTCGAGACCAAAGCTGAACACCACAGCGAGGAGGTTCAATCGGAATCGAAATCGGAAGAGGAACATCGTATGAGCGTGGACAGTGATTACTTTCCGGCCACAATACCGGAAGAATCCGAAGACGATCTGAAATTGCTCGAGACCGATCACCACGCCGACACGGGTTTGCCGCCCGAGCTCGAACCCGGACAACTGGCCAAACTTCACAATCTTAAAGAGTCGAACGCTTAGATAGATATTTTCATCGTCTTATTTACTTCTTTTTCAAGGTCGACTATATATATATATATTATGTTTAAGGTTCTACCTATTATATATTAAAACTAAGTGTTCTTGTTTATGTCGTTATCGATCAGTAGATAACCAAATCTTTAACACTTGCTATATATAATATAAATTAAATGCTTACGATATAATATATATAATATATATGGAAAACATAAAGCGAAACTTATGTGATTGTATGTTATACGTTACTGTTTTGGTAGTAAAATGTTAACCGTCAATAATATTTCCTTAACACACGTATCTTATTAAAACTATATACATTTATAAAATCAGAAGCACGTTTAGAGACAAAATTTAAGATTAATTTGTTTATAGTATTCTTCTTCTTGTCAAGTATTATTTTCAATAGGGTAGAAAATAATTATTATAAATCTTATAGTTTGTATAAGTGACGAACATGTTATACTATTATGTGACTTTTAAATATTAATAAAAATGTATTTTATATTCTCAGTTTATGTGTACCAAGATTGATTCACTCCAAACAATAAGGATCATGTTTTCGTCACATTAACCCATAGTTGAAACATAAGTAGTCTGACTTGTGGTAGTTGGTGTTTCAATAATATATAAATTATTATCAATTATTGTGAACAATGTGAACCTACTTTGATCTTCACTATATAAGTACATCTAGTATTGTCATTCTAAAATTATTGTGAAAATTACATTTTTTTTTTTATCAATAGTTTGTCTACAATAATTAATTATATATAATAATGATTATTTAAGACAATGATAAAGATTATTGCGATTTTACGCCGATAATAGTGATTAACTGACGATTGGCGGGGAATATATTTAAGTGTAATGCTATACATACTACATAGTTAATGATTTATATGCCTCTTTCTACATTATTTTATCAAAAGTATTCACTATTGTGAAAAGTATGACTTTTCATTATTCTTCTAAAAACGAAAATCGAACAAGCCAGTTTTCATTTTGATAATTCAACGTATAGAATATTACAAATCGAAAATTATAGGTATAGGTATGTTTAGTTTAATTATTTCAAAAATTTGGCCAAGTATATCAATTTTTTTTTCTTAGAATTTGTTTTGATTTAATCTAAAGTATCAGGTCTGGCCATTATTAGAGTGGCTATGCGTGGAATAAAAAAACGTCTAAACGTCCCGAATATTTGAAATTTATTATATTCAAAGACTGTCGTTTCACGTTTTCAACTGTACTTACGCGTTTTACCTATACCTGTAATTTTTAATTTAATTATAAAAATATTACGTAACTTGTCTGTTATAGTTATGCGTTTGAAATTAATTTCAAAAATACGACGAGGAGTCATTGATAAATGATAATAATTGTGTATTAAAGAGTTAACCATTATTCCATTATCATGCAATGTGAGTACAATTATTACGTGTTTTAATTACCTATACCACTAAAACACCGAATTATTGTTTATTCATTTATAAAATGCCAATTTTTAAACGACGTAATTACGATATTATTTAATATAATATTATGTTTTTAATATTTGACAATTATTGTATTTACACGATTACCATATTATTATTTTAATTGTTAATTATTGTATTCGATGAATTAATTTCATTTATAATAACGCCGTTTTACAAAATATCATGTTTATATAGAAATAACAGAGAAAAACCGAATATCTCCGTAACATTCGCCAAACAACACTGTATATTTGTTTTGATATTGTACTTACAACAGACACGTTCGGTGGTAGGTATGCAATATAAACCACGTTTACCTATACAATGGTGAATATTTACTTAAATATTATTGTTTTAAAATAATATATTTTTATCGAACGGGAATGTTTGAGCTTATGTCTTTAATCGAATATAATGCTCAGAACGACCAGTGAAATAGTTGAGCATAGAGCGCCAATAATCGTATTCATGAATTCGAATAAATGATAATATTATTTTTAGTTATTGTTGTTAAATAATGTAATATTTGTAACATGTTATTATTATTTGTTTTTCTTACGACGATCTATGTTTTGTTCTACATTACTTCGGAGAGAACGGATATGATTTTATGCTTGTGCGACTTAAATAGCTACCATAGACAATTTTATTATTAATTGTTAAAGGAGTGCCTTTTTCGTGTACGTGTATGTCATAATATTATATTATAGTCGTTAAAATGTTAAATGGATACAAACAATATTTAAATCTATAGAAATTAAGACTAAACTATTGAAATCTGTTTAAAATATAATATATATATAAATCATAATAATATTTGGTATCCTAATTTCTACCTACTATATCAATAAAAAACAAATAAATATTTCGTAGCAATATTTATATATTATAATGATTAACGACGGTTCGTTTTATATAGATCATTTAAAAAATTATAAATTTGCCTAAAATTAATTGATTTTTAACGAACAACAATGACGTGTTAATCAATGTAAACCGTTTATTGTTTTTTTTCGTACCTGTATTGTATTGTATTTGTTTAGTATTGTGTTTTATTAAAAAACCAAAACCATAAAGTTGTTGTTAATTATTATGCGATTTTTAAATAATCAGTTCCTATATCATTATGATTTAATTATGTTTATTCAATAAAATTTATAGTTAGTACTGTTATAATGATAATTTACAATAGGTAAGTACTTTGCACAATATGGTACAAAATATAAGCATACAAATACTAAATAATTGTACTTATAATCAGCTAATTCAGTCATGCGTTGCTGCGGTTGTCTTAATCCGTTGATTTAGTGTAAAGATTCTAGATACTAGATACACATGAAGATTTGTTTGATTTTTTTTTTGTTTGAAATCGACAATACGCTGAAAAATAATAACTATTCCAATCATCATACATTTTTGATTATACAATTTATTATAAAAATAATTTACAAAATTATAAAAAAAAACCATATAATTGAACGCAGATAATGTTGTACGGTATCGTCGGTACCTATGTGTGTAATGTGTAGTTCTTATTACGTATTTAGCTTTATAAGTCATATTAGTACATAAATGTTTAGTTTTCTCAATTTTTGACAGATAGTCGTCATATACAAAGTTTTATATACTATAGACTTGCACTTTGGAAACTACATAAACTACATAATGATAATATTAGTAAACCAACCTAAGCAATACACTGGCCAGTTGTTTTAAATTTTAATGAGTTCTCGACGTTCATCTAAGTAGGTACCATTTAAAACTCGTCTTTTCGAAATTTCAGCTATGTTCAATAAAAAAAACTTAAAAATGTTTGAGATCTGAAAATGTAAAAAATAATTTAAAATTCATTTGTACACATATACAATGTGTGAACTTTGATGATTACTAAAATAACAAGGACATAAAAGAAAACGATTACAAAATATTATATGTATTGCTGCAGATGTAAAATATTTCAGTAGGTGTAACAATAATAACTTCAGTAAGTGTATAGTGTAGATAATTCTAATAGTTTTGTTTTAATTTTCAAATCTGAGAATAAATCACGAAAATCCATACTAAATTTAAGAGTAATTACTTTTTTCAATGACGAGAACAGGTTTTTTTCTAAGCTAGGTAGCTATCCTAGTGTTGAAAAAAAGTATTTATTCATTGTTATAACACAAGTTTGAATTCATCTGCGCAAGTCCTCTTCTGGTGGTTCCATATTGTTGATTTTAAACCATATTGTGTTTGATGTGTGATTAGGTGCTTTCGTTAAATTATTATTGACAATAAAAATAATAGTTTTTTTTTTGTGAATATTATTATAGTCGTTAAACCAATGAATTCAATGTAGGTAATTCAACAATAATTGTTATCAGTATTTATCAGGATGATCAATATTCAAAAGCTTGATATTCTTTTCTTTTGACAATTATTTCCTTTAATGGTTTTCGAAGCGTAGGTATGTGTATTGCATTTCTTTAACTTTATTTTATTAATATGGTAGATTCTGTTTGAATTTATTATAAGTGCCTATACATTTTTAAATATTAGGACATGGAGACAGACAAATCAAAAACACGTACGTACATATTTTGTGCTTTAAAAATTGCAAGATTAACTGTATCCATAATTGTTATAGCGATTATAGCTATAAATCTGGGCGAGTTAGCCATTTTTTTCATCTATTTCAGATTAAATTACTTTTATATTAAAACTAAGTAAGTTAGAATAGAAATAAGTTTTTGAAAGTTTACAAATTTTTTATTTTAGTTAATTAGAAGTTATAGTTTGTTTAAAATAGTAGCTAAGTTAAAGTAGAAGTTAGAAGTAATTTTTTTTTTTTATAGTTTAAAATATAAATATAAAAACTTGATTAATATGTAAATTTTAAGTAGGTATTTATAATGATTGAAAAATAAAATTATTAAACAACTGGCAATTTGATCAAATGGTCTAAATAAGTAAGTAATAATACAAGATATAAATTATATCTGCAGGCTAAAGCCGTGGTTACCGCGCGTGCATGTATAATATAACAGATGATTTAAAGAAAATTAATTGATAACAAATAAAATGTCAAGATTACAGGACATTTTTTGATTTAATAAAAAAAAAAAAAATTACAATAATAACTTATATTAACCTTAACTTTCTAATTAGCTGGTGCCTAGCTTTGGATAGCTATGACTAATAAGTTATAAGGTTAGTCAGATTACTAGACCAAACAAATATATTTATATAGTTATATGCATAGGTATTATGATAATCATATCCTTTTAATTATTTTCCTCTGTTAATGTGTTATACCGTGTTTAATTATAACATGACGTGATACTGGTCCTGGTCGTTTATAATATTTGTTTATATATTATGCACATGGGTAGATAGATGATCGTGAGTTCGACAAAGAAGTAACCGTTATGTAATTCTGTAGTTTTGTTCTGGTTCGCATCGACAATACACGTCGGTCTCGCGAACTTTGGCTACGAAACACGAGTTTGTCAAGAGGAGTCGTGTATTATAATATAATATGTTAAGTATTACCTATGTACGTGTAACGTGATATTTGCGAGTAGGGTGTTAGAGAGTTGAAATTTAAGGATAGGTAATCGGAACACGAACGAACGGATACGTCTCAAAATACCGACTTCAAAGAGTCCGGAACGATTCTCTGAAGCAGCTGATTATTGTATTAGTCATTATAATTTAACGTCAGCGACAACGATCTGCCAATAATTATTAACGATACGAACACGTGTGTTCAGTATATCGCGATCATATACATGCCATAATTGTCTAAGTAGTAGGTGTATATTTTTATGTCCACCGTACCTTTGTGTAGGGAGATTTCAAAAGTTTAAACAAGAATATCATGCGCAAAGATAATTATATGATTTTACCGTATAACTCAAAAGTCAGGAATTTTATATTTATTCAGTCGAAATGAATTTCAACTAGATACTCGTAAAATGAAATGCAAACCAATACTTGTACTTTAATTTAGTAAAAAAGTAATAAACAATAATGCATTTATAGTAAAAGTATATCTTGTCTTATAATAAAAAGAATCTATAGCGGAGCAAACACAATAAATAAAGAAGGGAAACAAGAACGATTTGGCTTTATAGTTCCCAAAAGTAACGAAATCTTTTAAATAATTGTATTTATTAACGTACTTTAATAATATTATTAAGTGATGATATAACACGAATGCATTTAATGTTTTAGATATTTGCGGGAATGTAAACTTTTAAATTATAGCATTTTATTTTATTTATTTAAAATGATTGCATGTTAAATGTTGAATCTATACAGTTTTACAGTGTACTCGTATAACTGCATTTTATTGAAAATAATAATGTGATATATTGAAAATAGTACTCAACTATATTAAAACTAATGTATATATGTTCTGTATTATTATTCTAAAATAGTAACGTATGTGAGTAATAATGTAAGTAACGACGTGTTCAAATTTTTAACTTGTATTATTTAAAAAAGGTTTTAGTATTTTACTTTAAATGTTATCAACGGTGATATTAGTTGGTATTCGTATTATTTTTTAACAATAATTAAAAAACATGCGTATGTTAATGCGGCTAAACTTATAATGTTCAAAACAGAGATAAATACAGAATACTATTATTTTTATATTATAATTATATAGTTTTACATGTAATAGACATTTCATGTTCGACTTCTAAAGAAATTGAATATATTACCTACTTAAATTATTATTTTTCAAAAAATTATATTTGTTAGAATTTGAAGGTTTTTAGGTTTTTTTGTATATTATTATATTGAATACAAAATTAAATTTAAAAAAAATATATGTAAATGTAGATTAATTTTAAGCTAAAAAATCTTTTCATACTGTTTTATGGTAGGTACGTTGTATTGACTCATGACAGCTAATAATAGATAATAATAAAAAAAATATTATATGATATAATATTATGTGATTAGTTTTCGATAAAAATGCATTCAACTTACTTGAAAAATAAATAATTAATAAGTAATGATAGTATAAATATTTAAATAATGATATTATAAATATTTACTTACACTATTTTAACTTTAAATTAAAAATTTTCTTGATTGTGAATAAGTTCGCATGCAAAAAAAACCTAAATAATTTTATCATATTTATTATTTAACTATTATAAAATTTTAAAATTTGCAATTTTGAGCGAAGTGAAAACAAGTTTTATGCGTGAAAGGATAAAAATATGTACAGCACTGTAACCTGTGGGCTTATTGTTTTAAAGTTATTCATCCTCAAATGTATATATATATATATATTATATACAATGTATATACTTATATGATTGTTGTGTTAATGAAGTGTTGTTTTATTGATCTAAGTGATATATGTACACATTGTGTATATTGTTTGTGTGTTGCAGGTGTTCTAATGCGGTTTCACCGGCCCAAGTTCTGTTTTTGGTTATTCATCTTTATAACGTTATTATCATGCTTCACAGTCATGTTTATCTTCATTTCAGGTAAATTATTTACTCGTTATGTTTACAGTCATAAAATTATCTGTATTATGATTACTTACTGCTGTATTCGGCGTATTAAACATTTAATATTGTAACTCATACACGGTCATTATTAATTTTTCTATCACAAGACAATCGATAGTCACCAAGTGGTTAACTAGGCCAATCAAAAGTGATTAAACTATAACCACAATCAAATAATATTTTTCTGTGACATATATCACTACGTATTTCTACCGTAAATACTACCGAGCATACCAATTATCACCTCGGTAAATATGTACATCATACGTTACACATTAAACAAACAAATTATGAAAATATATAATTTTATTGCAATTTGTCAAGTACGTTGTGTTTGACAATTTACATGATACATATTATAAAAATTTAAGTAATAGCATAATAACTATACATATTAATAATAATGATTTAATTAGGCACCTGTTCTATTATGATACATTTAAATAATATTATAATTTATAGTTAATATAACGCGTATAATGTTCTAAATCACTATTAAGGATATCCTCTTATAGACGAGATTAAAATATTAGGTAATAAAAAAAATAATTATGATAATTATTAATACGAACGACAAAAAGACAACATTTATAGTGAATACACGAAGAAACTTGGAAGTAAAAAGCATAGAACATAATACATATTTTACTAATATGTATTCATTATAGGTCGATTAAATAAATTCTCATTACATTCACTTGACTAATAAATTGTTTGTACTAAGGAAGTTTAACCATATTTTAATTATGATGATTATATAAGAGCCTTATATTATATTACACAACACGGAACAGGTTTCAGTATCGGTTGAAATGGTTAAAATGGCCAATGTTAGATTCAATCTCATTACTTATAGGCAGGGCTTGAATTTGAAAAAAAAATTTCGTTTTACGTTATTTTGAATAAAAACGTTACACAACTTTTGTGTTAATCGTTAATCAGAATTAAAACGTTATTCAACTTTTGCGTTTATCGTTATTTAGATTTATAACGTATACAACTTTTGCGTTTTTTTTTCAGAATTTAAATTTAAAACGCATTTACCTGTTTGTACCTATTTCAAAGTAACAGATCAATAGGGCATCACTATTAGGTAGCTATTGGTAATACAATTATTCTATTAATACCTATTACCTACATATTAAATTTAAAAAATTTTGTAATAATATTTAAATAAATTATTTTTTTTAATGGTATACTATAATATATAAATAATGTTTTGCGTTATGTTTTGTTTAATGATATATATTTTGTTAAACGTTACTTTTTGTTTTGTGTTATTTAATTATTTATGTTTATCGTTTTCCATTATAATTACGTTTACAAATTTCAATTGTTTTTTGTCAAATGTAACGTTATAATCAAAACGTTATTATGTTTTCAAGCCCTGCTTATAGGTAAAATAGGTAGGTTTAACATAAGGACATAAGGCTATAGATTTGTATGTGAGTGTAGCGAGTTCGAATCCGAGCTTGAATTTGAAGATTAATTTAAATATGGTTATCCACAGGGTATTGACGTAAATTACAATAGTGTAGAGGTGGTTGAGTGGGTTAGAAAAAATAGTTTTATAATTTTAGGCTAGCGATTGGCTTATTTTTCAAATTTTATTGTTCACTGCTTCTTTTTGGCTTAGGAGAGTAGTATATAATATCGTATTTACAATATACAATAATAAATTGAAAATTAGCTCTTTGTCGTGAAAAGTTTACAATATAAAAAAAAAAAATCGTAAAATATACTTATTTCTTAAGTAATGACGGAGATAAAATGATGATTTAAAATATTGTTCTAATACTTACATAATATAATTTTATTATATTTATCAGTAATAATTGTCACAATCGCTTGAATGATACAGATACCAGAATTGCATACGACCACCCTTTGACGACGACGTATATGAAGATGGAAATGGAAAAGATCATAGAACACATGACCAGATTGTATGAACTAAAAGACGGGGAAATCCAGGAAATAATCGAGCATTTCGGTCCGATTCTCAAAACGATCGTGAAGACATTGAACATCACCGTTCCTGAAGATATTGAGTCCTTAATGGTCGCATATAAGTCTGCAGGAATGGTCAGTGCGCCGATGTCACACTTCGACTTGTTTACTTTTTTACCCCACTTGTGGTCCCACGAGGATTTTTTGAAGCCTTTTATACTACACTCCAGAGGCAGAAATGAAGGTTATTTATTTATTTAATTACACGCAGTGAATAAATACGAATGACGTACAGACGACGATATCCATAATCTAAATAGAAATGAAACCTGATTCAAATAGTATAGGTTTAAAATGTGTTTTAATATTTTAGTGTCTATAGTGTTTGGAATTCCTACTGTTCGCCGTCAAAAACGGAATTACTTGATACAGACATTGATTAGCTTCGTAAAGAACATGAATCAAACTGAGCAAGATGATTCGCTGATAGTAGTGATGATTGCCGAAGTATTGTATACATATGATTATTCAATATAAAATATGTTACTAATAGGTTAATATTTTGTATCTGATATCTTATAACGTTTTCAGGTCGATTTGGAATATACGCGACAACTTTCTGAAGAAATCAAAAATCGGTAATTATTTTTATTACATACCATACGGATTACAAAGCATTTATTGTTGTTGAATATTTTTTAATTTCAGATTATCAGATGCTGTGAACTCAGGCCTCTTGGAAATAATTGCTCCGTCCCCGGGATATTATCCGGATTTAAAAAATCTTCGCCTTACGCTCGGTGATTCCGAAGACCGAGTCCGCTGGAGGAGTAAACAAAATTTGGATTTTGCTCTTTTAATGATGTACTGTCAACCAAAAGGATCATTTTATGTTCAACTTGAAGACGATTTAATCGCGAGGCCGCAATATCAAAGTTTAATGAAACAAACTGCTTTGCAAAGAATAGCCGACGAACAAGAATGGTTCATATTAGACTTTGGTGGACTTGGTTTTATCGGTAAAATCCATTAAAGTGACCTGTTAATGTGATTTTATTATTCAATCACTATAGTGGTTTAATGTACATTTTTATTTAGGAAAAATGATAAGAAGTTCGGATTTACCGTGGCTAATTCAATTCATCATAATGTTTTATAACGACAAACCAGGGGATTGGCTGCTGGAGGGATTGGTGCAAACAAAAGCTTGTCATCTTGGAAGAAGTCGTGTGAGTAAATCGTTAGGTTATCAGGTGGCTCAATCTACTCTTTGAACTTATTTGATGTTTATTATATCAGAAATTGTTGTCAAAATCGAACAAGTAGTTTTTTAGTAATAATCTACAAATATATGGACATTGCTTATGACAACAATTTGAATAATTAACAATTAATTAAATTTTTTTTTTTATTCAAATAAAATCCTATAGCAATGCATATGGTATTTTGGTAATTAATATTATTTGATTGTCTATATCAACTTTTTTTCCTATAATCAAATTTTATAATATAATATTAATAAAGATGTTCGATTTATATGAGCCAAAATGAAATTAATGTATGATCTCTCCCTATTATAGTAACCTATAGGGGTTAAAAACAAATCTATGAACACTTCCCGAGTCTTAAGAAATATTCCAGTTGGTTCAATATTTTTAAGTTTAAAGCCCCATTAAAATGAATATTAATTTGTATACATAAAGAATAAAAGTTTAAAACAATGTACATTGTCAGACAAAATGCCACGTAATATAACTGGCATTTCAAATATTGAACTATGGAAAACATTTTTGAATTGTATACATAATCTATATTGATTATCATTATTTTACTGTTTTTCTAGTAAAATTTAAAAAGAAATAAAATTAAATCGAATCAATAAAATTTAAGTTTGTAAATATTGAACCATAAAAAAAAAAATTCAAATGTGTTTGGATGGTGTTTAAGGTATTTATTAACTATTGTTCGTAGAAAAGTTGTAAGAATGCTAAAGACGGTATATGGGTGAAACACAATGAATCTTTTTTCCAGCATATGGGAACCTGGTCATCTTTGGCTGGCAAAATTCAACTTTTGAAGGTAAAGTTATATTTGTAATTACACTTAAACATCACGATTTTAATTTATAGATAATACTATATTTATATTTTTGTTTCGCAGGCAAATAATTTTTATAATAAAAGTATATAAAAAAAAATAATATGTACTACTCAAATAAAATAAGAGAATTACTTACAACGAAATACAGGTCACCTGTAGCAGAAAATCAAAAAGATCTAAAAACAACGATGAAATTAAAATAACAAAATTTATCGTATATGATTACTTGAGTGAAATAATTTATTAGTATAAGAACATATATTATTTTGTATAAACGTAAAAATGTATGAACAGTGTTGGTTTAATTTTACATAGGCATAAAGTAAATATATTGTTTTCATATTGATTTAGTTATTAAAATCATTGACATAATTACTGATTATTTTGATAACATTGAAAAGAGTTTTTTTTAAATGTAGAAATGTTTGTTATTCACGAAAAATATACGACTGTGTATCTATTGTTTTTTTCACTTAATTTACACTGAAATCTTTAAAATTTGATATAAAATTTGTAAACAACTTTGTATATAATATGTACTATTTAATAAGTAGGTATATGAAAACTAAAAAACTAATTATAACAAAAATAAAAATTTGGATTTTAATGACCTGAACAATTAAATCATGAATATAAAATGACAATTTGGTGTATGTTTTAAGTTTTCTACCACTTATACAAACACTTTTATAAACTTGCAACTACAAAATTATTTGAAAATATTCATGAATCCAACAAATTTTGTCAATATTTGAACGTTAAAAGCTAATAAAAAAAAAAAATTGTGGGTATGTATTTTTATAAGTTTAAATCATGAAAAACTTTTTATTACATTTTCAAACATTTTGATTTAGTCAAAACATTTTATCGATATTAATAAAAAAAAAACTAATAAAAACAAATATTTTAAATACTTATGAGTAGCCTTAAAATAAGTAAAATATTTTGAAAATTAAATTATGTAAAGAAAATGTCAATTTAAATAACTGGTGAAATTTTCAAGTATCTACGACTCATACTTTTCGAATAATCACAAATATTTAAAATCGTTTAAGCATAAATCGTTATTGTTACGCGATTTCGTAAAAATTTTAGATGTAGACACTCATAACATTTTTTTTTATAATGACGCTCGAGTTTTCTCTAATGATATTTGAAGAAAAACTAATGAAAAACTTTGAGTATAATTTTTTAACCTTAGATATAAATACTGAAAATTTTATAAATCAACTACAACATTTTCGCGATTTTGACATATTTCGGAAACATTTGAACTTTAAACGTTTATAAAAAAAAAGTGACCAATGATTTTTGATTTTTTTTTTTTAACTGTAAAGAATAATTTATAAGAAACGTAATTTTCAAGTTTTTTTACATTTTTTTCATCGGTATTTCAAAAAAAATAAAATACTTAGAAAGATGAAAAATTTCAGTTGTCTATAAATAGCTCAAAAAAAGTTAAAATATTCTGAACATTTAACCGTTTATAGATAACGCTAATATAAACATTTGTTAAACAAACTGTTATGGTTTTAAATCTAGTTAATTTTAATTGAATTTCTTTTAAAGTGTATCGAAAATGAGATGAGCCCATTCGTAACTATACGTTATACATTTCAAGTAAAGTGTAAATATTTTATGACATGATTATATTATAAAATTTGAATTGCATACGTCTATATCGGCTTTAAAAGAGTTTGGCAATGGGTTTTTTGTCGATTGAGTGCTTTGATTTTCTTATATCAAACAGTTGTTGAGAAATTGTTATATAATATAAGATGAGGATTGAAGACCCAAAATCGAGATATTCAAATTTGAAAACGTTATTAATGATATTTTATGGAATCGGAGATAATAATATAATATATGGTCGAATGTTTTAAATATGAAAGGTGATACGAACATTTACAGATTTTCCAGATAGGTCGACTGCTAACTGCAAACATTAAATTTACTTGTAATATGCTGAAATCAAAAGAACTATGGATAATATCATTTATATCATACTGCAGTATCATCTGAAAAAGTGATTACTATTATAATATGATAATAATATTTTAACACATATAAATAATAACTATGTGTGTCAAATCATAGGTTGTACAGTTACAGTCTTAGCATCTTACGATAAAGAAATGATATAATGTAATAATAATAGGTATAAATAGGTATAGGTAGATAAGGGTGTGTATCGGTGTGTCTTTTTTATATTAAAATTAATAAAATTTTGATCGGTTTTTTTTAGGTCATCACATTGTTGAAACGCTATAGTCAGTACAGATTTATCGGATGACCTATCATCCGTTCTCCTCGCAGTAACGTCGACACAATATTAAAGGTCCTAAATAAAGGCGTGAGCTGTTGTGTCAATATTTCCGTGTGTCGAGAATTTTTCCATTACGCGTTAGCCGTCTGTCCTTTCAAGACTGTTTACGTATAGACACGCCCGTCTCCATTGATTTTTAATATTTAATTAAAAAATGTCATATTATATGAATAATATAATCCATAAGACGGAATAATTTACTTATTCATCACTGAGGCGAAACCATATCGTTCAGACATGAAAGTGATCTTTATACTATTCACGTTAATTATATATTTCATACACACAAACGTACAGTACACATTTATTTATAATATTATACCTCCACAGAGTGTTTGAAAATTAATGTAATTTTGAATACTTACTATTCATGAAATATTTCAATATTTTAGCGAAATCTGTTTTTTTTTTTAATATTATAAAAGTAGTTAACATTTTTCGTACCGATAAAAAAACATAATAAAATGTTTAAATGATATAACAATATTACGTTAATATACAAAGTTTTACCATCAATAGTGGAAAATAAGACCCTAATGGCTAATATAATAATGTGTCGAACACTGTATTCAATACATTAATATTTAATATCATCAATATTTGCATTTTGTTAAAGGCGAATGGTTGAATATTTTTTTTTCGGATTTATATTGTACGTTTGTATTTGTTTAGTATTGTGTATTATTAAAAATTCAAATAAAAAACTTTGTTGATTATTTTTACAAGATAATAATAGTGGTGATATGTATATTATAGTATAATATTATTTTGATGTTTTAATAAATCATTTCTGAGTTCATAGAACGTTGTACATTATGATTGATGAAGAACGTCGGCTATTGTTTTCACCTGAACATTTATTATTATGGGTAATCATTTGTCATTATTGATCAATAATGTTCTCATCGTTCAATACATTATCACTGCTATCTTCATCTTTGTTTGGATTCTCTAATTCTTCTGTGTTATCGTTGTTTTCATTTGATGGTTGTTTCTTCTGAAAAAATTTAAATCGTACGACATTATTACGCTTTAATACCTACAGTTATGTGGAATTGCAGACTCATAGAATTTTGCATGAAATGTATTTAAAAAAAATTGTATTTAGCATACTTAACTATTCTATTATGTATCTATACTTTAGTTAAAGATAAAAATCGATAAGGTTTATAACCATAATTGTGCATAGTAATAATTTCTGTCAATGGTTAGTTTTCTTTAATACGAACCAAAAAATACAATGTATTAAAATGTTGTTTGAGTACTGGTGGTATATAATATTTTAAGCATAGAAATTATCAATTTAATTTTTTTAAATAAACATATATAAAATAAACTTTTATGGTAACTAAAAATGATGGAACTCAAATGTTTGATGAACGAAATTTGATTTAAAACAAACAAATAACAACTACTTTATTTCATAAACTATAGTTACGTATTAATATAATGTAATAAAACAGCTATAACATTTATATAATTTTTTCTCATTATTATTATTATTTTTTTTTAATATTCATTAAACAAAATATACAATTTTTAATAAGTAATAACAGTTTCAATAAATATAATATTTGAGCAAAGAAAAAAGAATATACAGAGCATGAAAACTTGAGGAGAGTAACTACCTATAGCAGTAATACACGAATGCAATAGAGATTTGACTATTTTACATAGGTACATACTCGTATACGCATTATTATTATTACTTTTTTTATATAATATAATTCAATTTTCAAAAGAGTGATTTTGGAAAGAACCAAACAACGTTTGGTGAAATGTTGTAGGTACAGAAGTATTCGTGTAATTTACTTTTCCTCTGTCATACGAAATTTAAATATTATTTGATCTACATGCGAATATACTCACGAGCATATCAATGAGTTCCATGAATTCCTTTTCAGCTTCTTGAACCATTCGGATTTCAGCTTCGGCCAACTGAACGTGTTTATCCTTTGTTGTAGTGGCGTCAACTTTTGCCGATGTTTTTGTCTTTAATTTTAGTTCACGTTGTTTTGCCTCTATGATTTTTTCTCGTCTCGTTTCCCGATCGAACATCTGTCAATAAATTGTAGAATATTTAGAATACAAAAATAAATTATCACTAATTAGTAATTCCAGAATGTATTCTCAGACGTGTCTCGATCATACAATACATATCATTAGTTTTGATTTAATAAGGATATATTCTAATTTTTTATTATTAACCTGTGACTAGTATAATAGTATTAATACATTTAGCCAAGCTTACAGAAAAATTTGCAAATAAAATGTTTTTTTTTTTTACAAATATTTTTAGTTGAGTACAAGCATCTCGGTCGTTAATAACAATGCTCACCGCCGTCAGTAAAGCTTTGTCATTTTTTCCGGCGGTGACGAACCAATCGTTCATTTTGATCACGTATGTCTTTCCACAGTCGTCGCCTACGGCTAACATAGCACCACCTTCGTGACATCGAATACAATTCAATCCTTCGTCAGCCACCTATCAACAGAATATACGGGTACGAAAAAGAAAAGCGAGATCACATAGAATTGTATTTTATCGTAGTGACATTATTTCTATCGGTAGTTGAAAAGGTTACATTCAATTTGGTTCTTATGTCTAAAAATAATAAAATACAATTTTTACAGGATACAAACATAATATAAATTTCAGGTCCTATGATGTATCTTTTATGTAGAATACATCAATAATGAAATTTTAACGCACAAGTCCAATAAGTTATAAATAACAATGTGATACATACAATAATAATAATATAAAGATTTTAGAATTAAGTGGAAAAATATATTATTCATTCAGATATGATGTTGAATATTTTATAGTAAAGTTTATTCGAATTGGGTTAAGTTAAAATGTTTAAAAGTTTTCACCAATTGATTTCAAAAACAATAACTATTTCAAATAATAATAATTCTAACCTGCAAGAACCAATTCTAGGACATATCTTAGGAAATAATCCAGATAAAAATTAAAAGTTCAGAAACCAATTAGGGAGTACTGATCGAAAATACCTTAACGGTGAGTATTGGTTCCTTTTGCTTCTGTAAGATGTCCCAACCGTCCATGCAACCATCAGCTCTAGTCGTATAGAAAACCGATGGCTTCGATTCGCTCCATGCACCGCCAGTTAGTTTTACGTCATGATGTCTGCAAAATAATAATAATTAATTATTCTTACTCGAAATATTTAGTCTAATATTTTTATTTTATTTTCTTTATAAATATATTGTTGTTTACCTGGCGGACCTCTTAACTTAAGTTTCCAAACGAAATGATTAATGTTCACTTTTTTCAACTTAATATATTAGTGTTTTTTTTTTTAATTATTAATTTTGTTATACATTTTTGGAGAAGTAAAAATGTTTAAGTACTCAACTTTATGGTAAAAGCAAATTGGATCTTCTATATTAGTACTTTGAATGGTCAAAGGTAAAAACCTTAATATTCTTTGATAATATTGAAAGACTAAATAAATTACGGAAAAATTGGATTATTTATGTGATACCACTTAATGATAAAAATAAAATAAAATTTTTAATATTGTTATAACTCAAAAATAAATAATTTATAAATAATAAGTATTTTCTTGACATGATAATTAATATTATGTAATAATAATATTATGAATTTTTCAAAGTTTAAGTTAAATTTAAAATTTTTAAAAGTCATAATATAAATTGTTCTTAAATCCATTTTAAAATTT
Organism: Aphis gossypii; assembly: GCF_020184175.1. Classification (NCBI taxonomy): domain Eukaryota; kingdom Metazoa; phylum Arthropoda; class Insecta; order Hemiptera; family Aphididae; genus Aphis; species Aphis gossypii. The sequence continues at coordinate 5,169,065 of NC_065532.1, forward strand.
TCTTGTAATGTATGTAACTGATTACAATAGTTTAAAGTAACAAAAAGTGTAACTGGGTTACGTAATGTTGACACATGTAACCCCGTTTTATATAGAATATTCGGAATTGGTAATATAACACGTACTTGGTCCACATTATAGGCGATTCTTTTACGTCTTCCGACCATATTCTCACTTGCCAATCGCCAACGGTCATGAAGTTTTTTAAAAATGCTGGATTCCGCTGTACTGAATATACTGGGCCATAATGACAATTGTATGTGGACGATATTTTCTCAAAAACTGTTTTGCCTTTACGGTTTCCGTTGAACACCAATCCAGTCTCAGTTCCTATCTATGTTTGTGAATACACAGTAAATCAGCATATTTTATAGGAAAATTGCTTAAATTAAGAATAATAACAAAATATAAAGATAAAATATTAAATTCCAACCATGAAATTTCCATGAGTAAAAATAGTATATTTAAGTAATGAATTATTAAGGAATCATAGTAGACTAATGATTATTGATTTTTGTATATTTCTTAAATATTTTCTCTCAAATCATTAATATGATACAATATTTATTATCGTTGATTCAGGTGATTATTTTTGATTACAAAAAATTTAGCATGTTAGTGCATTTTGACTTCTTAAAATAAACCATTATAAATTTATAATATTATTATAATTGATTGTATCATATGCAAAATAAAAATATGTAGCTACATCTATAAAATAATGAATACATTTGTTTATGTAACATCATAGTGGACAAGTAAATATTTGTCGTAATTTTTAATTTATTTTATACATTTTAAGCATTGACACCGATTAATTTATAAATTATTTAAATATTTGGGAGGTATTATTGCTTAAGAGAGATATTTTTTATATGGTCAAGGCCACTGACTTCTGCAGTTCCACCTATACAGGAATGTAGTAGCAACATTATAATTTAAATTCTAAGGATATGAAGGTTTGCGGCTTCTGACTTTCTGATTACTTATTAAACAGAAGTTTGAATTAATAATTAATAACTTGGACTTAGAATTTGAATATATATATACTATTCATTGACCTTTTTGGTATGGGAAACCTAGCAATTAAGTTAAAAATCTTTGTAATGTATGAACTTGTTTATCTGTAGTCACTAGTCAGCATACAAAAAAATGATAAAGTTGTGCAACGATTATGCTAAAAGTCTAAGCAATTATACAAATAGATGATTTACTAACACCAAGAAAGTTAACATAAATAATATGAAAACTTCTTGTTGTATATAATTATAGTATAAGAAATAATTTGTTTAAAAATTATGCTATTAAACAGTTCTTCTATGATCGGTAGTAGAAATTTTATTAAAAAACCAAAGACTATTTAATGGAATCAGTTATTTTAGTATTAATTGTTTTTACGTTTATTGTTGCATTTTAAAAAATTTGATAAAGGTATAGAAGAATCAAAAACAAATAAAAACAATGTTTTAGCAAACGTTGATTTAAAACTCGATATTCCCGTGACCCCAATAACTAATTTTATGTTTTTAATTATTACAGGTAATCATATACAGTATAACTTATTGTCTTATTTAAAAAAAAAAAAAACAAATAGTAACTTTGTAAATAACAGAATGTACAATAATTTTTGTCTGTCAAATGAAATTTACCATTTTTTTTTCTAAAGATAATATATTGTTGACTAATTAATTTTTTAGTTTAAAAACTTGTTCAAAAACAAATTTGAAAGTCTAAACCTTATCTTAAAATCATGATGATCCCCTTTCATCAGATGATTAATTATTTCTCGTACTATGTAAGGTCTTCGTCAATATTTAATTATAATATTTTATCAGTATATAACAGATGTGGTTGGATATTCATTATTCTAAGTTTATATTCTTGAATATTTATTTAAAGAAAATTACAAATTCAAAAACTATGTAGAATTTTGTTATCTATATTATATAATATTAATCACAGTCCTAGTACAATATAACCATGTAATGAACAGGTCAATTTTAATCGTTTTGTTAAAAATTTAATTGATATAAAAAATAAATGATAACTTAACCAATACTTTATCTTATAGTTATGTTTAACCAATAAATCTCAGTTAAATGTCTTTATTTAGTAGTTATATAATCCCGGCCTGAAAAATAAAAATGCAATTTCAATAGGCTGTGAACAGATTACCCACGAGTAATAAAATAATAACCATGTATTATATAGTAGTTAACCGAATTGTTATTATCAAATAAAATAAAAAAATAATTATGCATTAATATTTATTGTTTCTTTTGATTTTTGGTGAATTCGAGGGAGTTAGATTTTTACGTGATTCCGTATAAAGAAAGACAAGGGTGTTATAAATACTGTTGGTAAATTTATCATAGATCAAATTATGTCATTATAACGTATGTAACATTTTCGATGATTAGGTGTGGAAACTTATCATAATATATGACTATAATATATGTACCATAAATCGTATGGGGATCGAGGGATCGTAGTCCATGCAAAAAACTCCGTGAGATCGAGCCCATTTGACCCATTCCGGTTCGTCGACGTTTTCTCCTTTTGATAGATCTAAAATCAAAACTTCAGTGGGTTCTGTGAGTTTTCGGGCGTCCCACCACATAACCTGAGGGAAAAACACATTATTAACTTAAATCGTTCGTTAGAATGATAATTATTTGTCAGTATGTATCGGATTAAAGGGGAATTAAAACAAACGATTGCATACGGATCGATAATTTTAGTTAATTTTTTTGTAAAACACTCTTTGAATGAAAAAAATAATATTTATTTTACCTATTATGCATTTATTTTAATTGTATTGTCATTATAATAAATTGTCGTTGTATCAATTATATTAACTGTTTCGTAACAAAAAGTAATGAAAATGCTGATTATAATATATTACACGTACGAATACAAATAAAACGATTCATAATATTATAAAAAAGGGTACCACAAATATTCAGATTTAATAAATATTTTGTTTATTCATGTTATTAATTTTATTTCGTAGAATTGTTTGTGTTATACACTTTATTAAAATTTAAATACTTAAATTAAATTATATTTAAAAAAAAAAAAGGACGACAGGTTCTTAATAGGTCTAATAGCCTTAATCCAAATCTGCCGTCGGTCAACCACAGAAGTACCTATGTAGTACGACTAATTAATCCAGATGGTTGGGTTAATATACGTAAAATAAGATATATGTATTTTATATTCACGTATATTTCTACAGGTATTTTTACTATTGGATTTACTTATTAAAATCATTAATGTTATAATATATTATAATATATTTATATGGCTGCATCCGAATTGCATGTCAAAAAAAAAAAAAGAATGATGTCTGTAGACAACCGAATTACGAACATGGTTTTTTGCGACAGAGCCCGAATTGCGTGAGTAAATTTTGAACAGACCATCGGTTTTTAGTGGCCCGCACGAATATCGTATACTATATAAACCTAGTAAATTGGATATACTGTATTATGGGTTTTCTCTGAGTATGATACAAGATTAGAAATATAAAATAGAATTAGACTGGTGGTTAGATATGATTGAAATTTGATAAGTATAATATATGACACAATTATCTATGTAACATTTAATTGTTTGAAATTTTCAACAATTAGTTAGCATTGATAACAAATATTGATAAAAAAAAGCTGAGTAATGTGAAGTTTAAAAATCTAAAAAGTTATAAGAGTGTAGCCTATAAAATTTGTTTTTAGGTAATAATTTGTTTAGAAAGTTGGAAAAAAATTTGCATTCAAAACTTGTCAATTTAATTTATAAAATGTATAAATTTTAAGAATCTGACTGAAATTATTTATAAAATGTATTATCGCATACATATGTTTGTACAATGTACATCTACTTTTATTTATTTTAATTTAAAATGTTTTGCTGTATGCAGTATATAAATCAGATCAGTTCTACACTATTATTGAATTAGAAATATGTCATCGTATTTTATGAAAATCAGTTATGTTAAAATAGATAAAAAAAATAATAAATCCACGTGCACGCAACTCAACTTAAATAATAAATATTGCATACAATTTAGGAACGCCGATTTTTATACAAAATATATACGTTTTAGATTTCGATAATTTTTCTTTATTATTATATCGCAGTGGCGTATTTAGAATTTATTTTAGGGGAGAGATATGACTAACATAGTTTTTCTCCCTCCACTCGAAATATATGAAGATACTATTAATTTATAATTTTATACTTAATATATATTATATGTAGGGCTCGGATTTTAAAGTATAATAATAGCAATAAAAAAAGCACACGACTGTTTAAAAAAGTTATGAAAATGAATAAAAAAATTTATTTGAAAAATTAATTTAAATTTAAAAAAGAATTATTTACCTTGTATTTCTCTAGATTTTTAGTAAGAGTGAAACTGACTCTATTGTCCTACAGAATATTTTTATACATAGAAAACAAACTATCTACATCAGTTGAAGTAACCAGATGTTTCAAATTACTAAATTTAAGAACGAAACACTAAATCTTAAATTTTAAAACGATCGATATCGATGTTATAGGCATACTCACCGTATAAACACTGCAGTCTATATGTAAATCGATAATTTATATTTTTAGTATATTTAATAAACAAGCCGATAACGAAAACGTTATAATTTATTATCCAATTTAGTCCGCATTCTGGGTTTTTCCATTTCTGATTAATTCATTTGTTTTACAATAATATAATAAACATATAAAAAAACCCACAGCTGGATAATAATTTAAAATAAGTAAAAAAAAAGCATTTAAATAAAAAAATAAATAGTTTATTTGGAATCAGAATGACGTGAAACGAATTTATTTTTAAAAATTAGATCTCAATCTCAAATATAAAAAAAGAAGCAGATTCTTTAAAATCCGAGCTCTAATTATATATTTTAATTGTATGTGTATAAACCTTACAATTATAATATATAACATAATATTAAATAATGAATAATTGATTTATTTACCATTTATAAAATAAACTGTAGCCTTCTAGGTTTTTTTTTTTAGCTATTTCATCAATATCCAATCTTATGTTGTAATGAACAACAATTGATAAATACAACAAATTTCATTAGTGAATAGAAAATGTTTACCTCCTTCGTAGAATTTCTCAAATGTGTTTTTTAATCTTTTTATACAAGTTAATTCAGTGATATAAGCTAAAAAAAAGGTCAAGTAGGGAGATAATATATCTTCCTCGTCTCCCCCCGTAAATACGCTACTGTTATATTGTATTTAAAAACTGGCACACATCGTTATACAGTATCATTAAAAAGTATGTTTGTTTATATGCGCACCTGACCGTCACTGGAACCGGTGTAGAACTCCGTGCTGGTCTTGGAATGGATCCAGTGGAGACTCCGGACTGGATCCCGGTGACCGTCCCTTATGTTACTGATTGCCACGTAATTCGAACTCTTGCGGATGTCCCAGAAAGCGACTTGGCCGCTCATCAGACCGCCAGCCAAGCACTGTGAGTCTCTATGGTTGAACTCAAGCGTGACGATCGGATGCGGCGACTCGATCGTGAAATAAGGAGTAGTGGAGTCCTCTGAAACAGAGAAGAAAGAAACGTACAAACCACATTATCATTAAAATCACTATAGTCGTTTTCAAAGAGTCGCCGCTATCTACGCACACACCCAAGTCGAATATGAACGAGTCGGAACTGGCGTCTGGGTCGGTCATCTGGAATCTCATGTCAGCGTAGCTTACCGCAACCAACGTACCCTGGTCGGGTGACCAAGATATGTTTTGTACCGGTCGGGTCGGTTCGCGGGGGTCCGACATCACCGCTACCGTTCGAAAAGACGGTGCCAACGTTTGCATCTTCTGACAGCTCGGGTCGGTAAAGTATGGTTGGTAAATGTCTATCGAATTGTTTTGGTTTATATAGTGTTCGGCGAGCTGAAAAACACGACAATATAGTGTACGATAATAAATCGTATTAAATGTCCGGGCCGAATCATATAGTAGCGGTAAAACGAGTTTGAAAATTAAAATTTTGTAGAAAATTAAAGTATAAACACAGATGATTTTCTTAAAAATTTAAATTCGATTACAGGAGACAATTCACTATAATATTAAAGCTAATAACACAAAGTCAGTTTTGTAGAACTCAAATCCGTAATATTTTACGTTCGAAAACGTAGGCGAAGTAAAGAATACAATAGTAGATATTTCGTCTTTGGAGACGTGTAGCACGAATGAGTACGACACGACAGAGATGTAGCTAAATTGCCTATTCATAACTCCGTGTAATCATAATTTTGTTTTTGAAAATAATATTTACAATATTATATTAGTATAATATAAATTAATATTAAGTGTCGAATAAATGTTATGTGGTATTTGAGAGCTACTTGGGAAATGTATTACATATATAATTAGTGTGATTTATTTATACCTATTATTCATGAAACGGATTTGAAAATAGGTATGTAATTATTATTAAGTAGGCACTACTTACTATTGTCGGTAAATCATTTTTATTATTGTTATCTATAATGTGTAATTTTTTTTTAGAAATTTATACTCACACTGGACATTTGCATGACCGCTTGTAAATATGTTTCGTCCTTTTCCGCCTTCTTCCGGAACCTTACCACTTGTTCCGGATCGTCTAGATTTATGTCTTTGGGCCAACCACCTTCCGTGTGGAAAATTCCGCGTTCAGCATACTCCACGCGCACAGTGTTCGCCTATAAATAACATTGCACCTCACGAAATTAATTTTGGAGCTGGCGATTACCATATCATTGTATATTATAGTGTTTTATAGGTACAGATGTTAGTTAAACAATGAAACCCGACTTAACGGATTATATTGTGATTAAGTCGCAGCAAAACGATAGATATCCCAATGAATTCTGATGTCTGTCTATTAAGTCTATGATGGGCTCGTTTAATTACATGTCTCTTCCCATAACGAACAACAATCTTGGTCCAAACTCAACTAATTTAACCTAAATCGTACTACGCAACAGTGTTGCCGATTGTCGGGGTATAATACGGATTACGACCGATTACATACGCCTATTGCTTACAGCCGATAATGATAACTTTAATTGTGTATAAAATATTGTCTTTGGTTATATTATATTATTTTAGTAAATTATTATTGCATATTATGTGTAACGAATGTTTAATTAAATAAATTATGTATGTGTGCGTGTACTTATATTCAATATATATTATACAGCTATTTACTATCGGCTTTTTTTTTCATTAAGTTACAAAGTTACGATATTTTCATTAAATATATTATACGAGCGTGTGTGTGATCGTCTAAAAACATTTTAAATCCTGTCTGAAACGGTCATTTTTGATGGTCTATCCGTCGTTTTAATTATACTGGTTTCACTGTGTCACAAATTATATTAAAATAGTATTACAGTCGTGTTATAGACTGTGGTCTATTGTTATATAAATACTCATTGCACAGTACACAGCGCTTTATATCCGGTCTACCGACGTAATTTGATACACTATACCCAATTCAACTTCATACTGCAATGTGCACATTGCACCCCTTGTGTTTAAATCTTTGTCTCCTTTGTGTCATTGTCAAATGCACCAAGCCCATTGTCCGCGGGCGAATAAAGGATCTACACCATTCTCCTCTATTATGTGTAGATAGTAGGTACATTATAATTGTCTCTCTGGCGTCTATTGGACGCTCTTTTATATTTTGTTTTATTAATAACATATAGGTAAACTTGACTTAACCCTGTGGCCCGTATGGTTTTATTTTTGTGAATTTTATTAAGAATCATTTTGCCAATACTATCTAAAGAAAAAGAAATATCGACTGTATTTATGACTGCGTGTTGTTTATAATGATAAATTATAACGTTATTTATGAGTAAATCCGTATTCTTCTTCGCATTATGGTTTTGAACCGTTTCCTATAAACATAGTCATTAAAATGTCTTATAACATAGTTATAGTAATATATATATATATATATATATATATATATTCTACTATTTACCACGTTATATATATTAAAGTTATTAGTCTTACGTTCTAAACAGGTCGTATAAATTACGCAGCAGTGGTTTATATTCATTGGAAAGTATAATATACATCGTCTGCAGACTTAAATTCTTATAAAATGATTTATAACTACAGAATACTTAAACAAGATGATTTTGAACTTTGGCGTCATTTTAAAAAAAAAAACCCGTTTTACCTATATTTTGCACAATATATAATTTTGGACTCGATATAAATTTAGGTATACAAAATCAAATTTAAAATGTGTATTAATTCAATGAATTCTACTTACATTTTTTTATATTCTATAAAAAATAACAAATTATATGATTTGTTAAAATCTCCAAATCATGTGATGATAGGTAATGATAAATTATATATTATGATTTGACTTTGATAATATATACATTTTATTTTATTGCAAACAAGTGGTATATATTACTAATCATCTAAACTTTTTTTTTTTTTGATTTTAAGTGTTTGTTTTATTCACGTCCACTATAATATTATAATTAAGAATTATGCCTGTCATTATAATATATACCATATAGATTTAGACTCTGGTTTTAGCTTCCTTGACCTTTGATATTTTAAAATTATTTTTCCAAAACCATTAGGTTAGGATTTTAATTTAATAATTACCAACGACAGTTTTTTAAAATTATGTTTATAATATTTAGAAAGCGTTATAGTTATAGAGCCTATATATACAGTTATGAAAAATGTTGGTAAACAACAATATTGTAGGTAGACTGTATAATTATATGCTCTTAAATATGTATTTGAATAGGCCAGGCAATGACGAATTTTATTTTTGGGTTTTAGATTGATCGATTGGTCTAAATTAATTTTAAGTATTTTAATATATCTCAAGTTTTGATGATACTGCAACAATATAATATAAAAAAAAACGTATAAAAGCATTATTAAAGTTACTTCGTGTTCTGACCAATCGGTGCCTTTATTGGTGCTCTTGTCCACCGGATTCTCTGGTGACCACATTTGTTCTTCTAGGCCTGGTTCTGGCATCACGTTGACTAACACTGTTGGGCCAGACTTAACGAACGAACACTGCCGGCCGTATTCGCGCCTCAGCTTACTGTACGTGTAGCTTGTGTTCATTTTCTGACAGTTGTATTATAAGAGAAGATTCGTATCTAATTTTATAGGTGTAAAATATAATTAGACCGAATTAATAAAAAATGTTTAATTAAATATGTAATTCTATAATAAACAATGACAAAATATAACACAAAAATCTTAAGATTAAATTAATTTTTTTTTTTTTTTTAATTCAATTTAATAATTCTAATGAATAATTATGATGAAAAAAATGTATTAAATAAACTCTTATACACATCATAAAAATTGCACAAATTTTATAAGAAAACAACTTACTTTTAAAAACAATGTAAGATTTTGTCAATTATTATCAATCATTGTTAACACATTACTTGTCAAAATATATTATGGAACGGAAGTTTGAATTAGAATATATAAAGATTATATGTAGTGTTAGGTATATAATATACGCTCAAACCCCAAATTATGCAAAAATATGCAAAATAGAAATGTATATTTACCTACCACGCGTGAACTATAATAATAATAATAATAATAATAACGTAAAACAAACTTTCAACAAACTTAATTCCTTCGAGAAAAATATGCAAATATTTCAAAACATTAAAATCACAGTACTGTAAATGATTAAAATTAAAGTTATGAAACAAAAAAATCCAAAAACAATTTCTTAAAATAGAAGTGATGACTTTATGACGATTAATATACCTCTCTAAGACTAAAACAGGTGCATTGTGCAAAAGTGCGGTTGGTGTGTGTAAAACGGTCGCCCGTAGTTACAATAGTTTATTATTATAACTATACAGTAAGGTACGTTATAGATTTAACATTCTCTGACGTTGTCGTCGTCGTTCAAGACCTAACCGTCATGACGATTAATGATAACAATACAAATCTGCACAACATATTATATATTGTAATGTAACAGTTTTGACAAGGTCTCAGCAAAACTATAAATGATTTATAGACTAAAATATCGCACAGAAGACTACACTTGTGTACTTTTTATCTCGAACATCTTATACGCTCAAATATTATATTAGGTTAGAGAATACACGGTAATGCTTAAAAATCACCGTGAATATCAAAGTATTCCTGTTATTAATTTATTAACTATTATATGTTACTGAGTGGTGTATTTAGATTCGATATTCAATGATTTTGATAAATTTTTGACCAAAATATTAATTCATTTTAAGAGTGAAAAACCAAATAAGTTGTAATTTTATTTTACTAGTTTAAATTCTATTGATACATAATAAAATAGTAAATTGATTACATTGCGAGAAAGCAAGAATGGAACATGTACTATTATGTGTTACAAGTATGTAAACTAGTAAATTTTAAATATTAATATACAATATTAAGTTATAACAAGAAACGAGACAAAAGTTCATAGTTTAATCATCGATAACTGCTAAATTAAATTGTAACTTTCACGTGATTTTTACCACAATGGTTTTTAATTAAAACTTACAAACAGTCATTGACTTAATTCTAGAACACCTCTCCTTTATAAGCTTTAAAATGCACATAAATATATGGAACAATAGTCTTAATACAAATTAGCAATTTAATTTAAAAAAAATATTTACTTAAATATCTTTATAAACCTCCCAGTATTAATAAACACCAAACAACAATTTTTGTTACTTCATTTTCAGTTTAAATGCAAAAAAAAGTATAATATATTTAAATAATCGTAGTAATAATTATAAAAATCACAGTTTAAGAATATATGAAACAGAAAAAAAATTATTTTGGTGAAGATATGTACCAACTTATATCAGACTCGTGAAATAACAAGTATTTTGTATCACTTTCATCATTATAAGTACGTCGTACGTAATTTTAAAACTTCAAAGTACCTAAATAATATTTTATTAATATAAATAACCGAATTATGTATTTCAATTTTTTTTTAACAACTTTTTGATTAATAATATCAAATATTGTCAGCTCAGAAATGCATTAGAAATAAAACCATTCATATACTGTACAAATAAATCTATAGGTCAGCATACTTTAAAAAAAATAAGCGCTGCACATATTTATGTATTTTGTGGGTCAACTACATCTCCTCTCCTTTAAGAGTAGTAAACATTTTTTAAACTTTCGCTTTAAGGATGATTTCTGGTAGTAAAATACATCTAGTGGGACTTTGAGTCCAAAAGTAAATAATTAAAATCAAAAATACATTACTGAAAAACTGTAATATTTACCCAAAACCAGTTTTAAATTAAATGGATTTTGTGGCAATTCAAAAACAAATAATTATTGAGAGATTAAACATTTTCACCAAATATTTAAATAAGCATTTTATTTTCTAGGCATGTATAATTTTCAAAATATATTTATTCTTTTTGTACAATTTAAACTTTAAAGATACCTGAAATTTAATTATTTATCTATTTAGCTTTTTTTTCATAATAGCTTGATACAATTTTTATGAGTCAGTTTGTTTATTTATATTTATATTGTGTAATATAACAATCGTCTAGCAGTTGTAACGAAATATTAATAATAATAGTATAATGTATAAAAGTAATCTAGAACGAAAATATAATATGATATGTATATAACGATACAATAAAATAAAATTAAGTAAAATAATAATGATGTATTTTTAATTGTATAGAATAATAAAATATAACATAGGTATAATGACAGCTGGTAACAGTGAGTGGTGATTTTTTTTTGTATACGAATTTCAAGTTGAAACTTCTGTTGATAAGTTTGTTTGACCTTATTTTGATGGTTTTAACATTTGAGTTAAACTATGACGAGGTTTTAGATGATATAGGATCAGCTTGGGGTATAAAATTTGCATTTTAGTAATCTACACTTATTACGTGGGATAAAATCAATATATTATCGTATAATATCATTAATTATCAAGTATAAGTTCATTACGTAGTTGTTATTATATCTCTATGGTAAACATTATGTATATTTAATTAATTTATGTATATAACTGATTAGTTGTAGATATATAGAAAAATAATAATTAAGTAAGTTAGTTGTTAGATATGACAATAATTTACATATTGTGACGGTGTTCAAAAATTAGGGTGTATCGAATGCGTATTAAACTAATCCCAATCCTAACGCTTAGCAGCGGTTCTATTAACACGTTGTATAAATATGATATATTTATTGTATGCACAACTACATTAATAGTAAAAAAAAAAAATGTTTAATCTTTTGTTTAATCACATATATTCTGGTTTTCCCTCAAATTTTAAATCAATCAAGGTTAACTTCCAAAAATCATTGTAAAACCAATACAACTTTATTGTTACGCGATTTCGTAAGAATTTAAAAACTCAAATGCTCATAATATTTTTCCTATAATGAGGCTTTGAGTTTTCTCTATAGCTATTTGAAGGAAAACCTATGGAAAACTTAGTGTTGAGTTTCTTAACCTTAAATTTAAATACAAACATTTTTATGAATTTTCAACTATAAAATTATTTGTACTACATTTCCTCGATTTTGACAAATTACCATAAAAATTTGAAATTATAACAAAAAATTGTGACTAACGATTTTTGATTTTTTTTTTTAACTAAAATAAGAACAACTTATAAGAAACGTTGTATTAAATTGTCAAGTTTTTTTGGTTATTCAAAATTGTTTAAATTGACATTTCAAAAAAAAAAAAACTTAAAAAAAAGAACTGTTTAAAATTTAATTAGTAATAGATACTCAAATATATTTACCAAATTTATATACTTAATCGTTTTCCATCAGTATAAAGTGTATAATTTTAAAAAATATTGTGCATTTTTCGAACAATTTACAGAGATTTGGTACTTTTTATGGTTTTTCAAATTTTTAATTTCCAATCTTGAAAAAATATCGTATAACGCTTATCGATTACTGGTCTTAAGCTATTCCGTACTGCGCTGTATACTTTCCACTTTTATAATCGTCACATTCAAAACTATTTTGTGCTCGAACAGTCTTGTTACTTATTATGCGGTCGTCGAAACTATTCCGTACACAATTGAACTAGTCACTTATGTACGTCATATTATTTGATAGTACGTATAATTTCCGAGAACGAAATTTAATTTTGCCTGTTTGTATTTATGTCATGTATATCGAAATGGACGTATATGACATAACACTAATACACATAGAAATAGAAACGTGCAAGTCATGCCCAATTTAATCTCACATAATATTATGCATCGAACATTTATAATTAAAAAAGTTTTTATTTATGACTAATGTTGTATTAAAATCTCAGGTCTTGAGATATTGGGTACACCGTCGTATATTATTGATATACTAAAATTAAATTATAAACGTTTCCTTTTTTGCGACAGAGTTATCGGTATCACATAATCCATATGTTTGTCACATATGGTGACAAAAATGGTGCCATTTCATGTTTAAAATAAAATATCAATGTTTTTTTCAACTTTTTAGAAATTATTTTATTTGATATACTTATATAAAAATAATTGTATTATAATTTCAAGTAGATCTCCAAAATACAAACAATACTAGTAAGAAATTAATGATGAACACAAAATATTAGAATATTAATTATTATTCCTTATTTATACATATAAAATGTCTTTAATTTCAAAATAATTGTATTCGTAAATTGAAGCTTTGTTAAATTTTGCTTAATTTCTATAGATACAAACTATATAATATTAAGTATAATTTCATAATGTACAAAAGTGTATCTTACTTTTAATTCAATTTTATGGATTATTATTAATCACAATAACATATTTCTGGCGTTGCATTATATTATCTAGTTTATAAAAACATGTACGGATTTGAATATTTTACCCCAAATAAGAATAATATTTTTATTACAAAAACTATAAATTATAAATAACGATAAAATATATTTTTATTGCAAATTAACTATCTTTTTAGCAACGATTAGTTGGTATAATGATCATCGTTAACGTTAAATTTAAATATTTAAAGAAAAGAAAATGAGTTAAATTAAGGCTTTTGGAACGTCACCAATAAATTCGCCATTAGCTTAAATGAGTAAAATATATTTTAAAAATGCATGGGTTCACAAAATTGCTCTTAACTGATCTTAAACTTTCGGAAACAACTAATGTAAAAACAAAATAATTTACCTAATAACAATCTTTGTTGAACAAATGAAATTTTCCAAGATAAAGTGTATAAAACCAAATTTAAATTAAAATAACTCTAGCGATACCGTTAAATAAATAACTGGAACTGAATAATTCAGCTGTAAAAACAATGCAAGATGAAACAAAAATAAAATTCGAACCTAAATATTCAATGTACATCATAAAATACTTATAATTTAAAAATTGTACGTTTGGTCTGTATAATAGTAAGTTGTGAGTGGATTTCTTCGAACAAATTAATAAGAAAACTTGCTTAATATAAAGGTCAGCGAAGTTTTAATATACTTCATTTAATTCGTAACAATTAACCGAGAACTTCTTACAGGAAAAAAAAACAATTTAAATAAACAATTAGCATTTAAATAGTATGTAATAACTATATAAATATATACGAGTGGTGTTATAAACATATTCGATAACCTAATTTGTACGTTACTCGAATTTTCGGTAATTTGAGTTGATCAGCTAATACATATATTAAATAATAAATATATAATTTATTATTCGTTTCGTTTCCAGGAAGGCAGTTTTGGATTACGTCAAGGATTATTCATCAAAAATGTTGTCCGAGAATGGATAAATGAATTTTCACTTTTTCCCTTGAAATTGTTTTTTCAGGATGGTACTTCATTTTAATATGTATATTACAATATAATGTCTATAGATTCTTTTTCTTTTTATATTATTCGACCAAAGGCATTCAATTCTCAAAGTGTGAATTAAGTTTTGTGTAGATCAATAATACTTTCACTGCCGTTCACATTTTCATGCAGGTACAATTTTAAGAGTAAGATTTTTAATAACACAAACATTTTAAAAGACTAATAAACCACTTATAAACAAATTCAAATAAATAGTATTTAATTAGATTTTTGTTAAATATAATGTTGTAATTTGTAAATATCCCAAGCTGTAATTTTTTTCTTTTAAAAACCGAAAAATAATTATATTATCCTACGACCTACACTTATATTATATCCGGATTATCTAATCCAGAGTTAAAGGTTTATATCTAACATCGTTTTTAAAATATTTTAAGTAATTTTGACAGTATTTATATTTGTGTTAATAATGTTTACTCAATAAATCGTTATCAGAAAATCGTTGTGGTTACGTGAAATATTAATTATACAACAACAAAATATAATGTTACAAACATCATAAACTTAATTTAATACCTACTAATTAATATTATATTATTATAAGTGCATATATAGACGACCGTACCGATTAAAACATTTACAATGAACTCATGTTTCACATTGAATGCTACTACTCGTTGTATATATTATATTACATAGATATGTATATTATAAATAAGTAATAACTATATAATATAAGTTTGGAAGTTTTGTAACTTCAAAGATTATTTATTTAAATCTAATCGATTATTGCAACTGTATTTTGTTAGTTTGAAAATATTTTTTTTTCAATGAAACGAAATGTATGTGATTGAAATTGTTTTAAACTATTCAATAAATTAATAAATTTATTGCACAAAAGTCAAATTTAAAGTAGCAAGTGGCCAACTATATTGAATAGTTTACCTTGAGGGCTAAATATAAACATTTTATAAGATTTTTTAATTTTATTATTTACGTTATTAATTTATAATCTATTTATCTAATATTATATGTATAAAAACCGTCAATAATACTTATTTGATTACAATTAATTAGAAAATGAACCAGTTTACCAAATATTATATCTTTCTCTGAGATGATATTTGTAAAAGGAAATAAATATTTTTTATTTATTTTTTATTTTATTCATTTATAATAGAAGTTGAGGTCCGTAAAAAAATTAACCACGGGCCGCGTGTTTTGATATGCCTGTTATATATTAAGCATTATATTTATTATAAGTCAGCTTTAACCGTTTTAAACGTTTTACCATTTTTAAGCTGTAAATAATTTAACTTCTATTTATCGTACATTACTTATTTTCATTAGGAATGATTATTATTATTTATTTATTTTTTTGTTTAATACCTCCCCGGATGGTTTCATTTCGTTAATAAATTCAGACCACAAATCCAATTTAAGTAAAGTTGGTGAAGGTAAACATTATATATATATTAACCATTTATTATTGCTCACATTTATACATTTATTATTGTATACAGTATATACATAACATACCATTAAAAACCCTTAATGGTCTTTTCAAATATAAGGAGATATTGTATACGGTTTTATAATTTGGTTTACGTTTGTAAATGTCTATCATAAAATATGAATTTAATTACTTTGTGGAAATTATAAAGAAAACTATAGTAACAACATTTTGCTGGGATAAAAATATAATTAAATTACCGTGTATAAGCGTATACAAAATATCAAGCGACGATATCATTTGTTTAAAAAGTCAAGTTATTTACAGAACTCTGAAGTGTTTTTATAAATTACCTATGGCAGTAATAGAAAAACAAAACTATTTTTTATCATAGGTGGAAGCTACACAATTTTCTGAAAACGTCGAATCATAAAAAATATCGTATAGGTAATAATATTATATCAACAATTTTTTTTTTTTTATTAAAATGTAAGCTCGTTAAATAGTTATATTGTAATTAAGTTTAAGTTATTATTCTTTCGAGTATGAAATTAAAAAATACGGGCTGTAATTGATAAAATTAAAAAAAAAAACTATGGTAAAAATAATTTGTTTTTTCGGAAAAACACATTTTGATTGTAACATCGTAACCGGGGCAGACTATGGATAAACGTATTTACTTAGGCAACAAAAACGTCTAAATCCTATAATTTTGGTAAAGGTGAAGTGGGAAGGGTGCGGGTAAACGACACGACCGCCACTATATTGCCACCGCAAGACAATATTCCAGCGCGGCATTTCAGGGGCGGTGATTAATCACTAGCGAAATTAATTATTCCATTTACTTTAATGGCGTCATTTTTTATTAAGCGTTGTGGGCGCGCCAAAATAGATTCCACGTGCCACCACCATGTTAGTAGCACGCGTAATTCGTTATTCATAAATAATCGGTACGTAATTAAATGTATATACAATGTACATAAGCATATATAGAGTGATCCGTTTAATTGCGGGCTATACCTATTATAACATGTCCGTATTAAATTATTATTACACTTGTTATGACAATCTATAATTTTAATTTTGGAATATCTTTCAAAAAAATTTAATATATAAATAACTGCTTGTAAAATAGCTGCAGGACCGAACAATTGAAACATATTACACTACGGAATTAATAGGTTATTGAGATCTATATATAATAACTAGGTTAACTATTATCATCGAGAACAACAAAAATAATATACAAAAGCTATAAATTAGAACGACCAATATCTATAGTGACCAGCTGGCAGCTATGCGTGTGAAAACAGCTGGTACACGAAAAACAGAGATAATAGAAAACTTAGTGTATTAGAAAGAAAATTTTTAGTAAAACGCGCTTTATCCGGTATATTATTATAGCAAATAGGTATTTGTCAAAGATAGCTCGACAGAAAAAATAAATACAAGAGATGATCACTCGGTAAACCAGATGGAACATTACGGAAAGAGATAATATAGGAGATTGGTAGACGGAAATGCAATAATAGATTGGGAAAAGGCATTGAGTAAAAAAAAATAAATGGAAAAGCTTGCCGGTGACATCGTAGATCCTTAAAATGGACCGTGAAGTTGTTGAAGAAGAAAATAGTTAGACTTACACCGAAAAAGTTGGTGTTGGAAGTTTTTTATGAAATTCTTTATGAAAAAAAAAACTATTTGCTCGATGTCCTATACATTAATACATTTAAGTATTAATATACATAGTTGTTTTTAAGTGTTAAAAAATATTTTTTTTTTTACATAAAAGTAAAAATTAGGTTTTTTTTTTTGCAAAACGTATATAGAGTTATAAACTCATAAATATTTCAAACTATAATAATATACAAAACTACTGAGAAAATAAGTGTAGCCATTTAAATGGATCATCCCGTATACATATATTGTTATAGATAGGTACATACTCGTAATTCATAACTCATAGCAGATGTAAATTCGACTTTTGTTTTTGCTCCGGCTCGAATATATGAATTCGCCGAATTATTATGCTCGTATTATAGTCCTGTGTATATGTTTTGTGTACGGCGAATGTCGCATAAATATAATGTATACTGCATACAATATATTTTAATGTTCGGCGCGCGACAAAACATCATATATTATATTATTATGCTATTAAATTATACGGTCCAGGCTATACGTAGTTTTTGTTTCCCCGAATGAAATCGAATCGATAATCGTACTATATAATACTCCCTGCCAGTTATGTGTAAATGTATAGCGTATTATATGTGTAATAACAATATTATATGATTTGGCTCTATTGTATACGTCTAACGGTTATCGAATTCTCAAACTGTGTGTGAGGGATTTCAGTATTTCCCACGTATAGGTGAGAAATATTCGACGGATTGAAATACTGAGATTTAAAAAAAAAAAAAAAATAAAAGTGACGCCACTAAGAAATGGATGGTTTCTATAGTGATTTATATATTTCAATTGTGGGCGAAGAATGATACTTATTCGATTTTTACAGAGTTGTATTTTTTTTTTTTTTTTTATGTCTGTATACATTTATAAATATAGCGTGTAGAGTGATCCGATGTCGTCCATATAGGACCACGATCTCAATAAAGCGAGTTACAAGTAAATTGTATAATTTAGGGATGGGTCAATTCAAGCGTCATGCGTTTTAAGATTTATATTGTTAGAGGAGTTTTTACATAAAATAGAGCAATAAAAAAAAAGGTCATTTTGAAACATTTTCCTCCGTGGGACTTTTTAAAACTTTTTAAAACTGACCCTTTGGTACGCTTGAATTACCGATGAGCATACTTTATAAAAAGCCCATTTTTTGATTTTCTCACGTTTTTGTACAACGGACGAGGAAAACTCGTTGCAATTTATAGCATACCTGTTTTTTCTCTCATAAACATTCCTATTGTAATTTTATTTGAAATTGTAATACGAGTGTGTAGCTTTGTATTATAATACTACAATTGAATAATTCTATCAATTTTTTATTTGTACAATCACAAAGCATTCGTAAAATTGTTAGTGTTATTTTATAAATTCATGAGTGTTTTATATTATTTGAGAGTATTTGAGGTAGATAAAGGTACTTCGATTGATCGAATAATTTACTACACATGACAATAAATCTCAATTTACCGTCATTTTGCAGAATGACAATTGATCGTAATCGAATAATTTTAGTCATAAAATGTTCAAATATCATTAATATTTAATAAATGTGTACTAATTCATATTTAATGAAGTAGTACATAACATGATACATATTATACTCTATTTTAGTAATGATGAAGATAAATAAACATTATGACGGTAATTGCTACAAATTATAATTATAATAGTACAAATATAGAAGATATTATTTATGGAATCGCATGAAAATAATCTTCAATATTTCAAGCTTAAATTTTAAAATATAGATGTGTTTATTGTAAATTGATAAACTTTATTATTATTATTATTATTATTATTAAGTTGAATGTAATTATTTAAACTTAATTTGTAAAATTATTATTTATTTATTTATTCGTTAGTTATAAATGTTGTATTAATATTAAAATAAGTACCTATACTGATTGAAACTTTGAAAGTTGTGGTAAATATTACTTACAATGAATTGACGGGATCCCGTTTATTTTCACTTTTTTTTTTTAGAGTATCTTGTGTTTTAGTCTGATCCTGTAGATCTGTGACTATATTATTACATCGATGTGGCAACAAGATAGAAATCAAACTTTCCGAAGATTACTAGAAATTATTTTAATGATCGAGTATAGTAGCATAATATAATAATTATAATAATATGCGCTCATTAGCGCTGCATCGTTTATTACCAGCGTGGAGTCGACGAGTTTGTTGGCACATCATATAATGTTGTTTCGACTGCGACGAATAGAAATATTATAATGTGCACCATGCCCTCGAGACCCAAGTAAGTGGCCACTCGTATGCAGGATTTGTTGACGGGGCTAGACGGGGTTTGATGATGTCGTTGAGAGTTTTTGCGAGGGCGCGGGAAAGAGGTATAATAATTATTAAGAGATTTAGATGCTAGTCAGAGGATAGGAGGTGAGGTCGATGTGGATGAGAAAAAGTGCACTCGAAACACAGTCCGCTAAGGGTATATATAATATAATACTTATGCTTATATTTACGTATATTATTAATACTTTTGTGATAATTTATACGTGTAACGATTAACGATACCAGCACTAGTGATGCTTACATTGGAGACCGCGATTTCATCTTTCTCTCCGTCTTATCGATCTCGTATAGGTTACCCTCGCCGGAAAAGCGAAATCGGAAAATCCTGTTGTTGGCGCGTGATCATGATTTCGCTGTGTTGGCACATTTTAGGAGGACCGTGATAATGAATAATATATGTACATCGATCGTCCTTGCTTCAGTGGACCTTTTTTTCTCCGGCCATTGTTATTTCACTGTATATAGTATAACGATGGGGTCGAAGAAACGTTTCTAAAAAGCTATAAAGATTTTACAACGGTATGCGTGTTTGTGTTCTTATGTATTTTTTTCGGTCTCAACAATTTTAGGACCACTAAAAACGTTCCAGATGTTTCATCTAAAATACTTTCACTAGATTGAAAATATGCATCTGGCTTTTAGACAATTTTCGAATTTTGAGAAAATCGCATAAAATATATATCATATTAAGCGAAAATATCATTGTAGCGAAAGTTATGTATCACTAAACATGAACTATACTCACTTATTATATTATAGGTCTAACAATAAAACATTGTTGAAACATATCATATTATATTATTATCATTGTACAGTTGAATATAAATTAAAACCAACTAAAACACAATACATATGTATACAGTGGTATAGCCAGGAGTCACCCGAGGGGGGGGGTTTAATGTCCTTTTTTTTGCTTACTTCTAAAATATATTGTTCAGGAGCGGTAAAATGTACTGAGTTGTACGTTAATTGAATAATACATTTCATACATAACTATAACAGTTAACAAAACTATAAATTTATATACATTATAATAACAATTTTTTTTTAAAGCCAAGGGGGGGGGGGTTGAATATCCAAACCCTCCCCTGGCTACGCTCCTACATGCATATAATATATGTGCAATCAACATTTAAGGTTAGGTATAAAATATAAATGGTATAATATATAGGTACTCACTATACTCGTCAATTCTTATACTTTCTATTAATATACAAAATACATATTATATTATAATATTATGAATATTGAATTTAAATGTGATAAATAATTATGATAGTTGAAATACTTAAGTATTAATAAATGATTTTAAGAGGACACCTCTCACCTGCTTGCATTGTTTCCGTTTTATACTATAACGTACAATACTTATTATTTGATTTAAATATTGACATATAAGTGAATAGATTTTAATTGATTGTTATTAATGTTAGTATTATGACGTAACCACATTTTATTAGAATTTTACTGTAATTTACTTGGAATAAAATCCGTTGATGGTTACTCAATATACTTTAAGGACGATGACCTGCTTTTGGTGAAGTAGGTTCCTAATGCGAAAGCAATTACTAAAGTAGCCGTTCGTCAATCGATTAACAACAACAATGTTCGATAAAAAAAAAAAATACAAAGAATCTTTAAATTCAATTCTCTATACGCATAACTATAATAACATTTTAAAAAATAATTAAAGAAAAGTACTTAAACAACTATAGTTTACTATTCTAAAAGTCTTAACTATACCACTTAACGACGTATGTGTAGATTCAACACTGATAGATTAAAATTAATTAACCTATTCACAAGTCTTAACGAATATAATATAAAAGAACATATTTTTTTTTATTATTATTTAGTGAGATTTTAACTTAACATTAATATATCTCAAAAATAGAAGAGATTTTATAATAATTATTATATGCAACGATACCAGGAAAAAAAATCAATAATTCTTTAAAGTTTGATGTAAGCAATCTATTCATACCACATTTTCAAAAGCGTTATTACAGTATATTACGATTTTTTTACCTATGTTCAATACTAAACTTCAGTAATTTAAATAGAGAATTATTAAAAATATTACACAACCATAATAATACAAGACGTATGTATGAAGCTGTTATTGAACAACGCACACGTGTGAACTAATAGAAATAATATCGAACTTTGGATCAACTTTTATTAATAAACAATTATTAACCTATAAAAAAAAAAAAAACTAAAGTCATCATAAAATTATTTTTAACATGTTATTTAATTTTTCACTAATTATTAACCGTTGTTATCAAATAATATTTTTACGCAGTGTTTAAGTTTAATAAGCTACAACTGATTATAATTATTGCAATACAATTAATTTAAGAAAAACTAATTCCCATATCTAAAATCCCATCAAATCGTATTTCATATTAGATAGTGCACACATTGTTTGATTATTAAAACATTCTATACTTGGGACACGTATTTGTCATTCGTTCTATCGACTTTGCACTCAATAATATAACGCTGCAAATTATAACATATACGTGATCGTTGTTACCGACATAATATAGGTATATAATAGCCTATAGGATCTTTATGAATTAATAATAATTCAAATTTATGAAACGTGCACTGTAGTCAAGATATTTAAAATATTTCTTACAAACTGCGGTAATGTTATGCATTTGATAATATTAATAATTAAATAAACGTACCAATGTCAAAATAATTGAATTATAGAAATATAATTAATTTATTAAATAATATTAATATTAAATCGACCAAATGGAAACATGGATTGTGGTCGTTTAGACAAGTATAATAATTTTAATCAAAAAATTAAGTTCGGATAACCATGAATTATACTGTATGGGTGAGTGAAATTATTTTTACCTACGTAAGCGATCCCTATAGATTTCCTGCATACGCATATGATTCAATTTTATTAATTTTTTACTGTACGTTACTATATATTACAATAGAACTTACTATAAGTCTATAACAATATATTTTTAAAATTTGTGTCCATTATTAATTATGTATATGTTGTCTGTGATTTATTTTTTTTTCGATTGAAAAGTACATTATTATATAGTAGGTATTAACTAATTTTCATAAAAACTTTTTCATACTTATTCGCCCTATATTTTAATAAGCGCTCACCTAAACGATATTTTCTATTATTTTCTCAGACCACATTTTGGATCAGTTTGCACAGACTTCGCCTAAAAATATCGTATTTAATCTTTTGTACTAAAAATGACCGACCTTTCTTTCGGGATATTTGCATTAGGGACTAAAATCGTAATGAAAAAAAGTGGTTTAGGTACTTAAACGTATGGAAAATATTAAGATTCAGAAACGAATACTATCCTGATATTTATAGTTACCATACCAATCAAACAATAACGAAGATAAAATTCATGTCGTAACGCTATAATATAGTAATAGTACTGAGGTTGACCTATAGTCATAATATATAAACAACTATAATAGATAGATTACCTTATAAAATTTGTCACAGTTGAACCATAAGATCGGTGATGATCCTGCTTGTCCTGACTTAATAAATATACTATTGGTATTCAACGTTCGGTGTCTATTGCTGAGTACTGCCCCAGCATTATTCCTGTCATATCTCTATACAGTTACTACAATTACTATATCTGTTACTTAATAATATCATTGTTGATTCAGTTGACCTAGAATATTATAATATTTGTGAAAATTACAATAAAAACAGTAAAAAACCTGATTGAATATTTGTATCAACCCGTGATTGACATTTAAATAATAGGTACTATAGTATAGAAAAATATTATAATTTTATTGTATTATTCAGGTAGATAATTATTGTTAGCTTATTTTTAAATAAGTACCCTGATGCAGTTATGTCTGTATTGTCTAGATGTTCTGTAACTATCGCGCCACACGATTCCTAATAAAAACATTTTCTATGTCGTATCTTATAATTTATATAACAATATGTAACATAACTGTTATTGAGAATCGATACTTACCAATTAAGACTAAAATTATAATAATTTTTACTTATTACCTAAACGCTTTCTTAACCTAATTTTTAATTTAAATAATATTTTTTACTGCTACTTAATTTAATTTATAAACAATATATCAAATTCTGAAATGCTTAATATAAGACTTTAAAACTATTAGTATTCGTTAGCTCATTAGCACGATTTAAGATATAGTATGGTTGCCCAACGAGCTATTATAAAAATATTATTACACAGCAAACAAAATCACTTCAAAAGTTACGTGATTTGGTGATCGCTTTAGGTTATAGTAGTCATAAGTAGTTATGAACAATTTGTGAACGTGTTTGTCTATTAAATATTAATTCATAGTTATTATTTATTTTATTATTTACTCATAATATTTGAAAATTTGTTTACAATTTTAAGTCAAATGAATTTATGAAATATATACAAAAATAGTTCGCTAATAGCGTTAATACTTATTTAGTACTCATTCTACTTATTTGTATATTTATTTACATTGTCTTATCATAGCTTGTTAGGCAACCACATTATCTTAAATTATGCTCATTAGTCATATTTTTAAATAACTGAATACGACTCGGTGCTTTTAAAATTGTTTTTTTTTTTTATTTATAAACACTTCATTCATAGTTTTTTTTAAATTTTCCTTTAATTTATAATATTTATTTATTAATATTAATAGGTATCACTCTGTATAGCCGATGGAGCTACACAAGTTATCAGCTCGTTTACTTATTTTCATAAGGTCTTGAACAATGATTATTTATTTTGTAATTCAATATTCCATATATTATCCAACAATAATTTTTCTTATCATTTATCGCTCTAATTGATATTTTTTCGACTTCTTATTCCAATTTGCGTTTGACATAGAATTAGTTTTTAATTTATAAACGTATACTGTAGGGATAGGGAGTGCTGATCACTATGTATAGTATGTGTGCACAAATAGATTTATACATTTTGTTTTATATTCACGAAAAGTATGAATCGTTAACGTTTAAAAATACATGAGAAAATTATTAGTTCGATTTAAATGAATTCTGGTTATGATTTTGATTCTAGAATCATAAGATATAAGTTCCAACAAAGGTTTTGTTTGGTTATTGAATTTATAACCAGTTTTTTTCGGTTTTGATTGATTTCAGTCTCTGTCTGAAATATGTGTACAAACAATCGATCAAATTTTGATTAACACCTCCAAAATATTCACAATTCGCTTTTACTTGTCACCCAGTCAACTACAATCATAGTTTTATGCCGCGTTTCAAATTATATGTCCTGTTTTGTAGCAAGCCTAATATAAATGGTAAGCCGTAAGCGTCGTCGCTGTCAAAGAATATAATATCACATAACAGAAACGCTTTTTTTTTTCTTTCGTCTTATAGTATTCTGTTCGTATTATACATAATTAATACAATTTGATTATGTGAGGAAAAAATTCGATTTTTCATAACGCGCGGTAGTACAGTAATAACGAGTGAAATCGATTCGGCGTCAGTGGTGGAGGTGGTAGTATTTGCGGCGGCGCATTTACAATATAATATAATTCCTTTTCACGTCGCCATTTTGTACCCACTTGACATTTGCATATAGGAGAAACAAAACAATAGAAAAAAAAATCGGACCCGTAACAATACTCACACGTACATATAATATACACGGTCGGCAGGATGGGCCGGCGGGCGTACGGGTTGTTATAAATCCTTTGCGTGACGACCGTTTAAGCCGTTTCGTGTGTATACGCCGTCGTCGCAGGTACGCGTGAACACATCGTGTGTTATAATGTTATACAGAGCGCTTTTCATGAGAGCCAGTCAAGTCAGTCGATCGGTTTACTTTGGACGTACCCATACAATATTAAGCCTATATAATATATATATATATCAGACATTCAGACATATTATATAGCTGGCTATATCGCGTGTTCATCCAATAGACATACATTTTACATAAATATTATATATGTTTGCTGGACGTTTCGGCCTTGTGTATCTGTGTCAGTTGTTTAAAAATATTCGATAGTTTTGAAATATGATTTTGGAGATCAATACTTTTTCACTGTACAGAGATCGAAGCAATACGTGTAGTGTTATTAAAATGTACAATATTTTTCGGTTTACCTTGATTTAGAAAAAAAAAATTATTATTATTGTATTATAATAAAAACAGGAGGCTAATAACATGCGGCCAATAACTTATAAAAGTTGATTGATTTAAGAATTTTAAAAATCAAACGACTATTTTTAAACGACGTGTTCAAATGATGCGGTTTTTAGCCGAAATATTGTAGGCAGGACACGCACAGGAGTGTCGGATCCGAGGATACAGCGTGATGCCGGCGGTCGAGTGTGAATGAACGAGGACAAACGTGAGATAAGACACCCAGTATACACAATACGTATATACAGATGGCAAGCTTATGACGCTCGTGAGTTTGTGCGTGGATGTGCGTGTGCGAGCCCGACTACACGGGGGTGACGGAGCGTCGACGACGAAACAAGCGATGGTAAGTGTATAATAATAAGTAAGATTTTCAAAACTTTTAGTTTCGCTCGGCAGTTTTTTTCTTGTTTTTTTTTTTTTTTTTTTGACGTTTTTACAGAATCCTATCTGACTACGGTGAGAAAACGACGATTGAATATAGGGATATCGCGAATCAATCTCGTCGTCGTTGCCGAAATAACACGTTGTAGGTGATGTACGCGGCTTAAAACCCGCGAAATCGATCTCGCGCCGCGGTCGAGCGGTAATGTATAACAATATAATAATTATAATATTGTGTTATATTCGCGCGCCTGAAGTTTGACCAGCTGACGCGTCTCGTCGTGTACACACACTTCGGTGGGCTCTGTACGTCGTTTAACATTCGCGTACACATTATAATAATATCATAAACACACCGCAAGTTCGACGACGGAAGTCGTGTAGCGCGGCGGTGGCGGTATCGGCGTTGGCGGCGGCGGCGGCGTCAGCGGGTGCACGCCAAGAGGTTATACGCTACACCTCGCAGTTGTATAGTGAGTCAGTTTCGGTCGGCTTTGCATCGCCAACGGTCGTCGGTCGCGCGCGGACTTTGGCCCCGAAACGTGCTCGTCGAGGAGTCGTACGTTATGACGATAGTACGTACTACCGGAGTGCGAGCGTCGTGATACACACCCGTATACTGCTGGTCGGGGGGGTTGAAATTTGGAGATCGAAAAACACGCAAGCACGCACGCACGCGAACCTTTGCCACTGACGTCGACGAGCGATAGCCGCAGGAACGAATGACGAGACGACATCGACAATGACATATTATATATAATTACCTGCTAGATCGTGAAGTACCTGTGCTTGACTGAGTCTTAGGCCACTTGACGATCGACGAAAAGCTGTTTGTGTGCGTGCGTGTGCTAGCCAGTTAGCGATCCATACCATAATACACACACAGTCACCGCAGTTCGTATTTTACAGTCGATTATAGTATTATGATCGTTCCGTTTTCCGATAAATTGGCGAGTCCGATCGGTTAAACGAGGACCTACCTACCTATATATAATATTATACTGGTGCGAAGACCGTGCGACACACGTGCGTTTCACTCTCGGCACGTGCTGCTATAAACTATTACTATCGGTAGGTGAAACTAAATAATACAATATATTACGATCGATAAATATTATACGTATTCCACATAGCAGATATCTAATATTATTATAATAAATTATGTACGAAACGTTATTAGTACTCGTTTTCGATCGAACGATCGTCGTAAACGTATAAATTATACAATATATACAATATTACACATATATAATAATATTATGATATATATTTTGTGTGCGAATGAATATATAATATTATAATTACCATTCGCATACGTGTGCATGTGTTACAGGTGTTCCGATGGGGTGGACGTTGCAACAGCCCAGGTCTCGTCATTTGTTATTGTTATTCATAACGTTCGCGACATGCATCACGTTCGTGTTCATCTCCAAGTCTGGTGAATAATTATTATTCGATCATACATAGTTTTATGACAATTATCTGTATATTGACGACTAAATACATAGGTACTTGTCTTACACATTAACTCTCTCGTCGTACCGCGCAAACAGTATATAATACAGATATTGTAATTTATTGTAATGTGGGTGATTAAGATGAATTGCGGGCTGATTATATTATATTGCAGGACACTCGCTATATACCTTAACCTGACTGACTAACTTCAAGATTTCCTCTAAACGACTAAACATAATATGAGACAATGAACAAGAATCCTCGTGTTTATAAAGATAGGATACAACTGTATCTATATTATCATTGATATGTCGACCATAATATTTGATGAAATCCCACAATGATAATTTATAAGGTCACAATATATATTTAAATGAAAAAATAGTTTAAATCATATAAAACGAAACTCTGCAGGTGCGGCTAATTCGAGTAAGACGTTTCCTGAATTAAGTGGAGATATAGACATATAAAACGATTAAGATAAAACAAATAGTAAAAATTACAATGCGCTTTATATTCAAAATAACATGTAGTAAAATATTTTTTTTTCAATAACAAAAGCTTAAGATAAACAGTTAACATTATAGTTCATCTTTTCAGCACTCAGACGAAAGAAATGATAGGCGCTTATAGTCGGCTCAAAGAATTTCCCACCCAAAAAACATATACATACAGTCGTTTCCTTTTAAGACAACTATCAACAATTTTATTAAAAAACTTAATTGTTAAATTTTTATGCTTTTTTTATTACAATTTTCAGTAAAGTTATAAAAAAAAACTATACCCCCGTGTAATAGCTGTATTATAGAAATAATTCGTCACATCTAAATATTTTACTGCCTTCCGAATATAAAACAGCTCTCCTGGGTTACATACCTATATTTGACTACAACGTTTGGCTGCGGCCCCTCACTTCCTACCAACAGATATTGGCGTTTAGTGTTGAATTTTAAGTTCAATTTTTTTGTAATGTCAATATATTTTATTATTGTCGTTTTATCATAAACGTGTACGAGCAATTCATGGTTCTAAAAAAAAAAAAAAAAAATGATTATATCGTTAGGTATAAGGTAATATTTTCTGTAAACTTGTAAGTTTTCACTTGACAAATAACATCATTTATGATGATTTATGGTAAACGCCACTTCGCACTCCTCGTGTTCGAAAACGAATTCGCGTTTTCGGGATTCGAACACAATATAATATATAGGTAATTGATAATACATTTATGAGTAATGATTTTTCTGGTATTGCAAAACGACAAGTATATGTGTAATAATTATTCCATCCGAAGTTCATGTTGCTCATTACACACAATACATGGTACGTCTATACTTTAATAAGGCACCAGTGCACATGGTTTATGCTGTACGTGATCGAGCTAGTACGTAAGTACTATACGTATACTGTTTATTATGTATGTACCTATGTGGCGCACGTGTGTCTGTTAAATATTGATGAATGAAATAAGTGTTTGAATTGCCTTGGCATCGCCATTCCCGTACGGTTTGCGTGTATTCGCAGAGGACATCAATATAATAGTACCTATATTATAACATTTATAATACATAATATCTATAATTATTAAATATTAAATGCATACCTATATACACCCATCGTATAATATTTTTTTCCTCTAGCGGAATTAATATTTTACAACGATTTTAACGATGCGCCGGCATGAGATATTATATTTTAATCGTATAATATACTTACTCGAACACGTGTCTTCCAAAAAAAGTTCAATTTTTCAATTGATGTATTTTTTACATTTTATACTATTATGATATTATGTTATCTCTCGAATCTCTCACAAATTACCTATTTATTTATTTATGCTCTTACAGGCCGATTTTATTAGTGTGGTTCAAGTACTGTATCTCGTCAAATGGGTTTCTTATCGTTGTTTATACTATATTATAATATTATATTATGTCATAGCTGCAGTCGCGTATAGTACACAAAATAACAGCCAGGTAAATCCGTATATGAACGTAATATACACAGTGACTAAAGAGAAAAGCAGTGACTGTGAGAATAAATAGAAATCAATAAATTATTATTTTAAATAAATTGGTAATCCCAATCTGTGAGATACGATTTGATGGAAATGTTCATTTTTTTTTAAATATGAATAAAATATTATGGTATAAAAATGTTTGATAATAAAATAAAATATGGCTTGACATTGATGGGGTCGACGTTGACTACATGACTACCTACACATTACAGATGTATTTTATTTTCAGATAGACGCTCGTAAATTTTTTTTCACCATACGTTTTTACATTATTTCAAATGAAAAAAAACATAAGTATACGAGTAATCGTATACTGGATTATCCATTAAACTAGTTGCCCTGATTTTACAAATAAATGTTTCTATTATGTTTGCAAAAATATCTTTAATAAAATATATACATATGTAGATCAGTTTTATTTGTATAACACACATTTTTTTTTATCAATATGGATAATAGGCAATAATATCAACAAAAAAAGCAAATAGAAAAATTGCGAAAAAAAATATTATTATAAGTATAAAAGTATAATAAAAAAATATTCATAGAATCATAATATTATATTAGTAGGGTTAAGTTATAACTTATAAGTAAATTTAAAAAATATAATTCAAACATAATAATAAGCATAACACTTGATTGTCACGTCGTCGAACGTCGTACAAAACTATTTGATGTTCATATACTGTGTACTGTGTACACTATTCTGTTTACCATAAAAGCAATAACGGATATTGCCTTAAGTTACAATAATAATGACAGGCTTATAAATATTATAATATTATTATTTATAGTTTTTATCTATTCCCTGTTCACCATTTACTTTAAAAACAAGAGTTTAGCCCGTAAGCATTCGATGTATAATTTTTCACTAAAATTTAGTTTCGTAATTTTTAATTTGCTATTTTTCAATTAGCAATTTTTTTTTATCGCTTTTTTGGTCGATTACCATCAATATGCGTTTGTTGTAGGTCATTTGTATTTTATAAATTTGCGAATTTGCAAGAACAAAAATATCGATGTGATGTAACAGTTTTAACAAATAGATAATTTTGATACGAGGACAGCGAATCCATGGGTCATTTATCTTGTCGGAATAAATCTGCGGCATCCTTAAAAATGTGAACATTTCAAAAGTCACAGTGGGATGTTTCCAAGACAGTATTCGAGATTGATACATTATATGATAGTGGCACCCCACCGGGTTAATTTGAGTATAAATTTCGATCCGATCCCAAATAACTTCTATAATAGTGCAAGTGTGTGTACGCGCGCGCGCAATTCTTACGTCCGAGATACATACAAACATATAAACGTGACCGCGTCCATAATAATAATAATATGTACACACAATTCTGAGAACTGAGCATAAAATAATCGATACAAACGAATAATGTGCACATTTATTGCCCGGCGTTAAATTAAAAACAAATCGCACGTTTCGGGTATAATTCTAAGCATATGCTATTATAAAACATGTATATGTATGTAGATACGTATATAATATATAAGTACACGAGTATGCTTTTATCCGTTTAATTCCAGTTTATCCGGGTATTTTTATTTCGTCAGATAAAATATTAAAATAATTTTAGTTTAGCTGTGGTATCGCGGATTTGCTATACTACTTTATCGGTAAGCCTTATAAATTGATTGTTTTATTATTTTATAGGTACCTAAAACACGATATATTAAACGTATTTAGTAATCCAACGGCCTGCACTGTGGTCGAGGGTTATGTTAAAAAAAAATGAATTTCATCTTGCTAATCTTTAATACTTATTATATATTTGTATGTTATATATATATATAGAGTGATTCAACAAAAATGCTTAGCTCCTTGTTTTTTACAAAAGCGCAATCATTCATAATTTGATTTTTAAAGTTTTTAAATAAATATATACTTACTATTAAACATCATCGGTATTTTTAAATTCTCGACATTTTTCTGTAACTATATTTGGAATTTCTTGTGTAAATACAAACTTATGTTTTTCAAATTAAAGTCCTCATTTTTCACTTTAAACAATTTAGCCGAACATATTTCTGAAAAAAAAAATAAAAATTAGAACAAATAGTTTTTGTGAAATTTAATTCTATGTACTAAGTATATTAGGCTTGGTAAATACGAGGGCTATGGTAACTTGCAAATTTTAATAACTTATATTAATCTATTACATTTTTCAAAGTATATTAAATACTATATCCTATATCCAAAATTGCGTCTATTTTTCATTTGTTTTTTTGTTAATCCAAATTTATGAACGTTCATCTTTTGTATAAACATTTTAATAACTAAATAAGTTACATAAATATTAAAAAAATAAAATAAAACACGTTACCACTTTTCACTCCTTAAGTAGTAGTATGAATAATATCAAAACTAAATTTGTAAATAATGGTTTTAACTTTTAAGTTTAAATATAAATACTCCGATAATTTAAATTTAAATAAATGTATTATTAAATAAAAAATGATGATGAACAATGCTCAACAAGTCAGCTTGTAAACTTAATACGAATATACAAAAATAATTAGGATGATTTTATTATCATATAACATTATGAGAGCATAATATTATAATATTATATTAGTCATGAAACGAAAACAAATATACAAAGAGTATTTGATCAAAAATAAAATTGTACTAAAAAATTTAAATTACTAAAGTACATGATTTGATTCAAAGTCAACATGATTTATGAAAAGATTGTTTTGTTTTTTGAGGATCGTATTGTTGTATTGTATAATCATATAGAATCATAAACTAAGTTGAATATTTAACGATCTGGCTTAGATTACCTGACAATTCATACATTATTTTGAAATATTCGTTGTTCGGTTTAGTTTGATATTTTCACAAAAATTATTTTACAACCAATTATCCAATTTTCTGAAAATTCATGAGGACCCGAAGATTCAACTCAAAATTAAATATATTATAATTAAGTAGTCAAAACCATATTTTATGTAAATATTATCAGAATAACTTAGTCTATACAATACGATATCGACCATTATGTACGATTGAAAGAAAAGTGATTTACAAGAATATAATATATATATATATATATATATATTCGTAATAAAGAATACTATTATAGTATTATTAGTAAATGCTGATGACGTAATATTTAAAATTATATTTATATAAATAATAAAACAATAAATTGTTAATTAAAATATATAATATGGGTATAATACTAGTATAGTAGTATATTATTTTGTTAAAAATAATTTTTTTGTTTCAATATTTATTTACATTTTAATTAATTATGTTTTTTTTTATAAGTATTTAAACAATTAGAATGCAACTTGAAAAAATGTAAAATCATTTTACAGCAGACATAATATAGAGTAAATATTTTATAAGTCAGATATAAAATACTATTCTATACTATGGATATATTTGAAAATTTTATTTTTTTATTATAACTTGTAAGTATTTATACTGTTGACTTAAAATTCGTGTTTAGAAAACACTACATTAAATCTTTGATAAAAACTTAAAATCAATTTAAAAAAAAAATAATAATAAACAGCAATATTATTATTCTTTATGTTTTAGTTGTAGCTGTATTGTTGTGGGTGTATTACATAATATTTACATTATATTATAGATAAAATCTAATTTACTCCATAAAAACGAATGGTTTGTGACAATATGATAACTTTTCGTAATCACCATTATTTGTGTTACGTGAATTTCGAAAGAATTTGCGGTACATAATATATATAGGGATATTTCTTAAATAAACGTAAAAAATACTTTTATTATCTTTTTTAAGAAAAGCACTGTTCCGTGCTTTTGTTCGCTATGGATTTTATCATGATTGGACCACCGCCGTTATTTACCGTAATTATATTTATATATATGTATAGTGTGTCTATTGATTAAACCTCTTTTACATTTTTGATTTGACAATTATTGAAAAGTATGGTTTTACCACCTTGCAAATTCAAATATTCGATATTTAAACTGATTTTCGTTAACCTGTATATAATAAAATTAATTTTATCCCTGTTATTTTTTGTTCAGAAGCTTTTTGTATAAATTACATAACTATATCACGCAGATTTTTTCAGCCAAACATAAATCATTTTATATATTTTTGTAAATTAATAAAAAATAGTTGTAAAAATGTTTTAAAAAAAAATATTTAATATAATATATAGTTAGATACTCTCCTATTATTTATATTTATTTACAAACTTGTATTTCAATAATGGTTTTAACTGAAGTTAAAATTTATTGAAAAAATAATCATTATAATTTATAATTATGTAGGTATTTATGTTAAATTTTTTTTTTGCTTATTTTAGTTCAACATCAAGTTAAAGTATATTATACAAAGAGAAAAAAATCTTGTTTTAATTATTTATTTTAATTTTTATATATTCTGATTATTCTGATGTAGAATAATAATTATGTTGAAACTGTTTATATGAAAATGCAACTGATTTTATAACCACGCGTGAATTTAAAAAAAATATATTTTGTATTTGTCTAAAGTTTTAGATTTCCGCACATTTTTTTCAAGTACCTGGAGTTTTTCAAAGTTTATATTTGATATTAAATATTATATCCTATGTAGATAAACAATTTTAACACATCTTTATTTAATTATATTTTTGGTTGTACATATATAATGTTTATTGGTATATACAGGCTGTATTTAAGGGTATAATTATATTATGTTACAAAACTAAATCAATAGTATTAGGTATCGAATATAATGTAATATTGTTTTATAATTTTATATGATCAGTAGAAATTTTACCTGTAATAATAATAATATAAAGCATTTTATACATTTTTGAACTACATAAATGCGTTTTATTTTTCGATATATTATTTTGTTTAAATGCAAATATAAACTATGTAATTTCGTGTGTAAATACTGTACTAAATCGAATTAAAACACGTATCCTCTTTGCGGTATACTCAAAACTGTAATCTTCACAACGTGCAATGAATAATATCTGATTTTAATTAATTTTTAAAAGCATAGTGAATATATTCGTTACACATTTGTACGGAATTAAATTTTCAGCACCTAAACTCATGGTCACATAAATAAAACGTGTGCCCAATTGGTTGAACACATTTTGGACTTGGTTCAAAATAAATTAATTTTAGTTGAATGGGATTCAATATATCTTAAGTCGACTTAACGGATTGCTAGTTTGGTGATGGTTTTCGTACAATTTGAATTTAATTGAGTTGCTCAATGGCTAGGAAAACTAGTTTTCCGTTCTAGAGATGTGATCTTTCTGACAAGTTGGTTTAACAAATTTATCCGTAAAGAGTACATAAAAGTGTACCAATGTAATCAGTTAATGATTATTAACATTAAAATTTTAATCAAAATAATCTGATCAAAGTTAAATATAAAATTGCTTGAGTGAAAAAAAAATGATTTTGTAATTTTTTAAAACTGTTTTTATTTTAAATAAATTAACTTTGTATTAATTAATAAAGTTAATGTTTAATTCAAGTAGAATGTATATTGTTATTCTAGTATGTACAATAATAATATATGCCAAATATACTATTAAACAACAATTTTGTGATTTCTCTATAAATTTCCAATTTATTTTACGTCAATTCGAATTTAAGTTATTTATATGGATATATATAACGTATACGCGTATACATTAACATTATTTTAAATTCATTTTACTAATTACATCACTAATAACGATTTTCTCATATTTTATAAAACTTATAAATTATTTTATAAGTACAATACCAAATATAACATTTTTTATGATGCTAAATATCTAGTAAAATCATAAATTAATTGTATTACAAGAATGATGAGTAGCATGTTTATTTTTTCAATTTTTATAATTAATTTTCTATTAATTGATATTTAATTGAAAATTTACTATCGTACGCAAACAAATATTTCCGGTTGCTTGATATGGTACATAGCGTAATTTGATTGAAAAATGTTGGTACAATATTGTGATTTGTAGGTTTATAGGTATAATCTAATACTTTATATTCGTATATTAGATAATAATCTATATTATAGATTCTATAATATTCTTTATTGCAAATATATATTGTGTTTTTACTGTATCTTATTTTACCATAATTATTTATATTATATGTTTTATGGACACTAAAAATAGTTGTTTGAACCTAACCTTATTCCTTCAATAGAAATAATTTAGTTTATGTCGACTTGTGGTTGTGAAGTGCCTGTTCCTTTTTTGTTTAGGTTTTACATATTGTTAAATAGGTATTTTCTTTTTACCGTGTTCAAAAAAAAAAAAAAAATCAGTTTATTATTGTTAGTTTGACGAAATTCGATTGCAAATATGTTTTTATTTGATTTGTTTATTGTACTTTTTTTTCCATCAATTTCGCAACATTTAAGCAAATATTATTATTTAAAATGCAATGTAACTAAAAAATGAAAAAAACATACAAAAACAATTAAACTTAAAATAATAATAATAAAAATCATACGATAACAACTTTTTATAAATTCGAGTAAAAGTCAACTTTGAACTTTTATTTAAGATTTATTTACCATCTACTAACATACTTTTAAGTAAACTTCTTGATGATATATTTCATGATTTTTCTAAAAAGTTAGACGGAAAACTGAAAAAGATATTTCACTGCAGTCTACATTAAAGTAGAATGACAATGACGTATAATATAATATAAACATTGAAAAAACAAAGAAAAAATCAGAAATTTCAAATAAAAAACATTTTATACAGAGGCAATAAACTTACAGTTTCGTTATGAATATTTTATTAAACATTTTAGAAGTATATCGACCACCCAGGTAAACTATTCAAGAGAACTAGAGATAACAAACTAATCAAAGATAAGCAGATAAGCAAACGGTTTGATGATTCCACACAATTTATCGCGATCAAGTGATTACTGCTTTCCGCACGTGATAACGTCGGTTAAAGTGCAAGGGCCCTATTTTCTCTCAAATGGTTCA
Source organism: Aphis gossypii (assembly GCF_020184175.1). NCBI lineage: Eukaryota > Metazoa > Arthropoda > Insecta > Hemiptera > Aphididae > Aphis > Aphis gossypii. The sequence goes on from NC_065532.1 coordinate 5,206,374, forward strand.
TAATACATCATACCTATCACGTATGCTGCAAATAATTTTTAATGCTATAATCCCAAAGCTCTCATTAACCATTGTAGTAATACAAAAATATTATATTTTGCATTATGATATCTAAAACTACATAGTTTAAAATTGTACCATTTTATCTACACTAATATTTATTTATATATTTTAATTGAATTATTTTGAGTGTACACAATTCAACCATCGAATTATCTAGTATTCAACTTAGTAACTATAAGATAATTTTCTCGTTAGTAAAATCATTACGTTATATTTAATCAGTCGTTATCATATTTATTCAGTTTTTTAAGTTGTTTCGAGATATACACACGTCACACACATATATATATATATAATATTATATACATTAAACATGGCACGCATAATTGGAAATGTGATGTAGCGGTTTCCCAACATGACGAATAAAATGAAAAAATTAATTTAAACAAGTACTTCAATAAATTGTTGAAGTATTTAAGTCGAAGTAAAAACTATTTGAGTTATAAAACTCTATTATTTAGTATTTGCTAACTGCGGAATAAACGATTTATATTTTTGAAATGTAGGTTTAAAAAAAATAAATCTTAAAACTAAGTACTGTAGTTGAGACACCTGATACATTAAAATCACTGAAATATTCAGGTTTTGTTTTAGATTTTTGTCCCAATAATAATCGCAATTTATAGACTGTATCATAGTACTGTTGTAGTAGTAGGTTGTGAAGTTATCTACATTTGACAGTTTAATGTAGGTAACTTAGTATAAAGTTCTGTATGTATAGTCTTTGACATGTATTTGATTGTTGTATAGAAGATTAGATTCATATAATCATATTTCCCTGCTTTGACTAAGTTACTTTACTCGTTACTTGGTGAATAATTATTAAAGTTATGAATTTACTTTACTATAGTTACTCAATGTCTGTGAAATAATTTTACTTGTCAAGTCTATTTAAATTATCTTTACATAACGATAAAAGTAACATTATTAAACGAATATTTATTTTATTTTATTTCTTATAAAAATCGTAATTCAATAAAGAAATTAATTTGATTTAAAATATGTATGTATATTTTTTAAAAGATATTTAAAAAAAAAATGATTGACAGTTACCTATAACTATGTAAAACATGGAACGTTACACATAAAAATCTAAAAATAAAATATTTCCCCTTTATAATTATAGTGCTTAGGTACATTGTTAAAAATTCAGAAAGCTACAATGCAATTATTTCAGTTTATCATTTATCAGAATTCAAAAAATAATATTATTAAATTTTAATTTAAATTGTAAGGTATACAAATAAATCTAAATTTATAAGAATATTAAAAATAACGGTCATAAGGAAACATAATTTATTTTTAGTGAAATTATATAATTATAATTTATATGAATAAATATTAAATACGTACGTTAATTTTTAATACTTAGTTAATAAGTATAAGAACTTCATAACACCAATTCACGTGTAATAGAACGCTTTCTGTGTATTTCGATAAAAGGAAATAATATTATAAATCTCTAACTTTTCTTGTCAAATAAAACTACATTGTGACTAGCTAAAATTAAACATGTACTCATCGTAATTATACTATACCGGATACACACGTCATAAACATTTTTAGTATTATTTAATTTTTTTAATTTACATTCTCCAAACAAGTCGTCAAAACGACAACGCATTATATTATAGAAATTAAACATCCAAAGTTATTTCCATAACATTTCCATTAGTTGGAAACAATTATAACGAAATTACGTAACGCATTACTTCCATTACGTTATTGTGTCCTACTATATGATATTTTCGTATACCTATGTATATCATCAATTTATCATAACCACATTCGCATAATCAAGAATTTCGTATACCCATTTCAACATTGCAGCTCGGGCCGCAGATGAAAAACAAAACACCGCGCAAGTCAGCCACTGACCGTTGACGTGACTGTCGGACAAGGCGGAGGCTGCGGTGTTCGGTAGACGTTTAGGGGATGAAGTTCGGAGAAGGAAATCGTTCTCTACTAGAACGAAGGTAATGGCGTGACGAGGGTAAAGAGGAAAAACCGTCGAGCTTCTGAGACGTCGAACGGAAACTCATATCCCGTTTTTCATGAATCGCTGCAGCCGGTTAACCGAGTTTAATAATGTACGCTGTATTATACGCGGGCGATAAGAAAATGGATATCGTCCAGGGAAACGCCTAACGAGTCACCGCGTATATGGTTAGATTCCGGGAAAACAGCCAGGAACAGTTATCATCCCGTGTGAGCCTGCACTCTATCACTTTCGTTACAATATAATATAGTGATCTGCTGGTAAACAGCCTTGCGACGTTTGACGTTTAACGCGATGGCAGTCCACCTATACACCATATCACGAAACGCATTTGACCGATAATTTCGCAATAGGTATCGATTTATTAAAATATACTAATAAGTCATTATACCTACGTGCAATAACATAGGTATTTATAGTATTCAACAAACGTTTGGCAGACGGTCGTCGTGATCCCACGAGTCTATAGACGTCGAGTTAAATAATGATCACTCGATAATGAAATTATGCTAATTGTGTAAATGTGTGAAAATAAATCGTCTGATTTTATTTATCAGCCATTCGAAGTTTTTTACCTGTAGATAGATATGTACTATATACTAGATACATATTATAATCGAGAGAGATATTTAATTTGCAAGATTACGATATTATATTTAGTTATTTGTTAGTTTTCCCCAATAATTAAAACAGAGTATGTAACTAATCTTACTAAAGTTTTTACTTTTGATCTCCAGAACTTCATCACAATTTGTTATCCAAAATAAGATTCAGTGTTAAAGATTGAAGTATTTTATGTGCTTGAAAAACTGTCGTCATTAATCATCGTTGGACCTGCAATACAATAATGCAGTTATATAGAATAAATTCGATTTTATCGAATAGTTTTATTTCGCTTGGTACCTATAACTAAAAACGATGAATAAAAACTAATGATTATATTACCTTTAATGTCTTTTGTCAAGTTCAATATTCAATCTAATATGACGTGAAATAGGTTCTACAATAATATAATTTTCACTAATACGAATAGTACCCAATTGGCCAATTACACGGGGTAGAGCAGAACAAAAGTTTCATATATATATTTCTATATTCATATATGTATATATTATTTCTTTTATAGGTCAGAATTATGATTAAGTCTTAATTACAGTTTGCAGGTTCATAATGAGGTCTGGCCGGTATTTCGGCAGTTTTTTTAATATTCTAAAAAACACAAACATCACATCGTACATATATAACATACATTTGGTATACATTTTTAAACACGACAGAGTTCATGACAGCTCTAGCAATAATTCAGTAGGGTAAGGTAGTTAGATCCAGACGTCCAGTGTAATATATAGAATAATTATACAGTCAAAAATCGTTCGTTCCGTGTCGTCTATATTGACTACTTTGTCAGTCCTTGTCGATACGAAATGGGACCAAAAATGAAATACACCCGGTTTAGTAATACAATTTAGACGGTTGAGATAGATACGGCTTGTGACGTTTACCGTTAGGTAATAAACTCAATGAAAATGTTTAGGAAACAAATTACCAACGACGAGTTTACCATACCTTTCTATTATAATATGTCCTATAGCTTGAGGTAAATGTATGATATAGATTATAGAAAATAAATAAGGACACAGTAATATACATTTGAAATGTATATAGAATGTTACATTGGTCTCCGAGGACGTTTGAGGGATATAACAAATTGTTTATCGACCGGGCCTCATCGGTGTTTGAAAAAAAATCAAGTCGCGTACCTACCTACGCCACGCGAATTATCTAGGATTCTAGACGTTATTAATACTTGTGTTGGAAATAAACACGGGAGACAAATGTTTCGAAAACACGATTTTTAATGGATTAGCAATAATTGAATTGAAATAAATTCGTGGAAAAATTAAGGCCGTAATTATATCATATTATATTGGATCGAAAAATAAATACCATGTGGCAGATGGCAGGTAGGTACGTTGAATAATGAATATAATTATACATAGTAAACGCGAAGAATAATGAAAGTACAGCTGTCTTTGTTGTTGTAGAAAACAAGTTAGACTTAAAATATAGCTGTTTCAACTCAAAGGGATAGTTAAGATGAAAATACAATTTACGAACTTAAGACATTATTAAATAATAAAGAAACAAAATATAACGGCTAAAAATGTAAAATATTTATTGACATATTATATGCGATGAAATATCCAAGAATAATATACCTTCGGTTATGAACTCGAACGAGAAAAACTTCACTTTAATTAAACGTTTATTTTCCTTAATACTATTGATCAATTAAAAATTTAACAACTAGATCCTCGTTCTTTATCATAAGCACTACATAATATTATTGGAAAAAAAATATGTAAATGATAAATTGTATGTATAGGTTAGGTTAGGTTACAAATATAATAATAATGTATAATTTTATATTGTATAATAATAAAAACTTTACTTACGGATTCGAGTAATATAAAAAGTTTTATTTTGTTTTCTCTTAGTTTATAAAATTAAAGATTTGGCTGAAATTGATTATTTTTGCTATTGATCTGAAAGTAATTAATTTCACATAAAATAAACTTTATTATTTTATGTGTATACAAACAAAGGTGAATTTAATCATCCATAAATTAAAATACAAAAAAAAACGTTACCTGATTTTATATAAGGTGCGTTTTAAAAATGAGATATGATTAAAATTGTCAACTTCCTTTGTTTTTAAACTCAACCAATGAGAGTTTTTTAATCATTTGTTCATTCTGTGTACAAAAAAAAAAACGTTCACTATATGATTTGACTACCTTCATTTCCTCAAAATTGTATAACTTCATAATCATAACAGACTGCAAAGTATTTCTTTGTTCTGTAATTAGGAAATTATGTTATTTTGTGCTTTTTTTTTTTGTTTTTGTTAAATTAATGCAAAAATAATGAATTATATTATTAAATATTATAATTTATTTGTTTGGTGAACATTTTAAGATTCATTTTTGTTTTGATTCATTTTTATCATTTTTTTTTTTCAAAATAAATTATATTTTTGTTCTTTTAAAAACCATTATTAGTATTTAAATTATAATATTAAAAACGTATAGAAACATTTTCATCGAACACGAATGATGGTATATTTTTATGTGGTTTATTCACAATTTTTTGAGTAAATTTTTATTTATGCAGGCATTTCAATTATAAACTATGTCATTACGTTATTGGCATTATTCTGAAAATGTTTTGATTTTCCTACAATAAAAATATAATTTATAAGGTTTTAGTCAACTATATATATTATCGTTATATGATTTTTGAAATTTATTTGGTTTTATAGACAACGTTGTAAAGTTTTAATGAGCAATTATAGAAATTAAAATTTGAAAATTTAACCAAATGATTTTTATGCTGCATAAATCATAATTATTATTATTATTATATTATTCTTAAATTAAATTATCAAACGTGATTCATTTTAAAGATAATTTATTGCAGTGAAATAAAATTGTTTAATCAGTTCTTACAAACAATATGTGTAGTAATATTATATAATGCAAATTATACTTAAAATAATATTTTTTTTAGCTATATTTTGATGTAAGTACACTACAAACGCGACCTGACCCCGTTGGTTACAAATAAATATAGCTGGAAAATGAGAATAATAAAACAGAATAATTTCCCCGGGCGGCAGGCGTACTCACTCTTTTATAACCTTTAATGATGTATTTATTTTCATTAAATTCTATAATTTTTGAAATTATTTAGTAGTATTTTAGATCTTATTTTCAAATACTTTGAAATTTCATAAAATTTAAGAAATATCTTGAAGTGTTACAAATATTTTTTGTCGAATTTGAACCACTATTTTTACTGTGAATACTTAATTAATCGATGATTTTTTCATAATATTAACGTTTCTAGAAAAAAATGTTATCAATAAGGTTTCTGAATAATTAAACTATATAAACTTGGATTGGATTTTTCTTTGAATATTAAAAACATAAGAAAGTATTTGTTTGAATTTTGATTTTTTATAAATAGTTAACATTTTTAAAAAAATAACCTTAGCTTTCAATTAAAAAAAAAATGTATATGAAAAAATAAGTTTGTATTGCTAAAGAACAATACTTAAGTTACATTAAAAATTTAAGTATTAGAAAAAATATGATCCTTTTATATATTTAATGAATTCGTCGTTGAAGGAATTAATAGGGGTTACTTATTTAATCACCCTTTATAATCCTGGATTATTTCTCCTGGTATTCCACTCGGCGTTTTAATATAGTATTTATAATAAAGGCAAAGCTACAAATATAGACCCACATAATATTAGTTATTACTTACAACTGCTTATTAGTGTTACCTATTATCTATGTGTTTGACCTTAGAGACTTAAAAATAACTTCAAACTTGTGTATTTTGCATTCGAATAGGATATATTAAATTTAAAATACATTTTGTACAATCCAATATAAATTAGATTTGAAAAATAATATTGGTAGTGCTAAGTTCTTCTCTCAAAGTCCACCAAATTTTGCTAATGCAAAATATAAAAGCCTTATGGTATTTGTATTTTGTTAGCTGACATAATTATATTATTATGTAATTTATATGTACTAGTATTCATTTAATGCATAGGTCGATAATTTATTATAAATTACAATGATGTTAATAGGTATTGTTTTAGCAAAAATAAACAAAAAAAACCATAAAAGTTTTTAATTTAGATTGATTAAAATGGATATAATTTTTATTTCATTTTCGTCAAGGACAAAAATATAATGGGTAGAGACGGCGCAGGCGGTTGACGTATATAATTTAATAATATACATATTTCCTTTGCCGTTTTATGTAATATGATATAATATGTTATATTATGTGTGACAATAAAATGTAAAATATCCGTGAATATTATTTCATATTTTCATAATAATACAACCACCAGTGATTAACATTTTTTTTAAATGTGGGCTTAATCTTTTTTTTTAATGTACAAACACAACATGCTATTGTTTATAATATAACTATTTACTTGGCAGTATTAAAATATTTAACAACTAAAACATTTGGATATTCAAATATTTTAAGGAATAATAGCAACGGCATTAATAGTTTTTTTTCACAATTACTTTTATTTTTAAATACTTACTAACTATGTCTATTGATATTACGTCAATATTAATATAATATATTATGCATATTATAATATTATTATGTACATAGACACATGTGTAATTTTATTTTATTTTGTCGTTTTATAATTTTGTTTTTTAAATTGAGATTTAGATATAAATAATATTGTATTCTAAAAATAATATAATAGTAGAGCTAGATTTACCCGAAAACAGGTCAAGATGGTCGTATTTAGTTTGATTAAAAAACTACTCTTGTTTATATGTATTGAACGTTTTTCACGAAAACTACGAAGGAAGAAATATAACCTTTTTCGAGTGAAACTTGCGATAAATTTCTAATATTTATAGTATTTGGTAGTAGATAGTGCTGCATAACTTGTTCAGCTCTATTTTTATTTCAAGTAATATGTAAGCAAATATGTATTATAAAATATTTAATAACTTAATTAATCTACGACAACTTCTGAAATTAAAAATATGCATTTTGTTACAAATACTTTAGATTCACATTTTTATATATTTTATTTTTAATGTTCTCGAGAACGACGTTTCAGCAGAAAACTAAACCATTCGTCATACATTGGTATTCATACGTTTTTAAAAATTATTATAGTTATTAACACGTTGACCATGCTAGTAAAAACTTTATATAATACATGTATTGTTATATATTTACAATAATATGAATGGTACTTTTACGTAATATAATAATAATAGTTTTATTTATTATAAGAATTTACCTATAGTATTTTGATTTGCTTAAAAAATTATATGGTATTGTTTTCATTGTCTGTATTTGGTTCCCATTATTTTTATAAAGTTTAAAGTTTAAATTAAACTTTTAAGATAAAAAGTATCAGTTTCTAATTATAGTGAATTTAGTCCAGTTTCGGAGAAGATTGTGAACATTTATGTTTTTCTTAACAGAATAGCTTTTTCCGTACTGTGAAGCAGAATGTAACATTTTTTTTAAATATAATATTTAACTACGATAGTTAAACTTTTCATTATACCTTGTAATTACTAATGGTAGTATTATTTATCATAATGTTTGTAATAATGTGCATTTGGTGTGGACAATTCTCCATTTTGTCATGAGGTCTCATTATTATTATTACAAAAATTAAAACTTCTGTGTCACGAAATATGACTTGATACAAATGATATTCTGCAGTCGTTCTATAAATATATTGTTTTTGTACTTCGTTATTTTACTTTTCAATGACTGTTGGATTTCTCTGCACTCACCTTAAATTATCATTATTAAGGTATTGAATCCCAGTCCGATAAGGAACCTATTACTAAATAAATTCATGTCGTTCCATAATATTACTATAACTCGGTTCATGGTTGCAGGCGACCCTGCAAAAAAGTATAAGTTTGTCAACGTTACTTTTTATTCAAAGCTTTTTATGAATGTTATAATAAAGACAACCAATAAAAATATGATAACCTTCGCAAATCAGTTTTGTTTTAATGTAATTAAAAAGAAATTCAAGTTGGTGAATATACCTCTCTCTAAATGTTTTTTAATTCGTATATATAATCTATATCTTATAAAGGTCTGATTAAAACTTTCAACCATGTTTTTCACAGAAAAAAGTTTTCTTATAAAGTTTAAACTAATAATTTATGGCTTTCAAGTTTTTAGCTTGGTATACCTATTATATTTATACACCTACGTAGATATTTATAAGAATAATAAATAAGAACCTTAAGTGGATTCATATAATTAATATGGAATAGGTTTAATAAATATAAATATTATATAATATATACGCTATTGAAAATTACTATATTATTTAAATAAGACGATTAAAAAATGAATTATTATGAAAATGTAAATTTAAACTAACGTTTTTTTCGTATAGTGCTATATTGTAGGTTTCATAAACTATTTGTACACAGAGCTTACACAATAATATAATATATCATTAAACAGAATTTTTCGAATAGTTAGGATTAAAATTACTTCATATAATATTATTTTAATAATATTACTTTTATATCACTCAAAAATATAAATAAATCAAATATCAAGAACTTTTTCAATTGACATTCAACATTACTGCAGATTTTTAATAATATAAAATTTATAATATATTGCACAAAACCTAAATACTTAGTGTTATATTCTACAAAATATATTATACGAAACACATGATTTCAGAATAAAATGTAAATGTTACAAGTTTTCTAGTGGAATTCAATAATGTTATGCGTTATGCACAAATAATGAATATAATATACAAATACCGATGTTTCAAGATTTAAAACACCAAAAAGCTATAGCTACAATCAAACCGTATACTAAACCGTCTAAACTTAAATATATTCGAAAACTTCAACATCTTTCTTAAACCGAATTTGCAATTAACGTTGAAACAAACCAACTTATTTGATAAAACTTAATACAATATTTATATATTTATATATAACAATTTACCTATTTAATATTACATTCGTAATTTTTATTTGTTCTCAAATATTGTATTCTTCATTCACAATTACATTGATTTCAATATTTTGATTATTTAATCAACGCTGTCGCGAAATCAAATAATAATTATAATGGCATTTTTTATAGATGTTTTTCCGAAATTAATTAAAAATATTTTATTTCCTTCCTCGTTTTTATTTCGAACATTTCAGAGTCTCCAGTGAGCTGAATATATTTTTGCCACGCATGTCATCAATTACTTTAAACTTGCAAAATCATGATACCATTTCTAAGTCTGTAAGACAGATGGTAGAAGTGAAGGGGATATAACTTTACGGATGTGTTTTTCCACGTTAAAATGTGTATATAATTTTAACATCGCTATAGTTATACGCGTTAATAAAACTTTACGTTTTTGCCGTTTAATTGATTTCAACAATTATTTAAAATCCGAGATAAATATTTCAAGACACTGCATATACTATATTATTCAATTAAGTTATAGTATAAATCGCACCGCATTTTAATTTGTAATAATATTCTTACGTTCCAATTATCGTGCACGGTTGGTTAAATAAACGTTTCAATTATTTTAAACGATACGTACCGCATTATTACTCGAGACATTTAATTAGCCTTTAAGTAAAATACTTCCACCATTTGGGAACAATCGTGCGTTATTCCTAAATAGCTAAGTCTCGAAAGGAGTAGGTATAATAAAATTATTATACTCTCTGCGCGTAATTATTAAATTTCAATTGAGTTCATACACCTTGATTTGGATGAATATGGATACAAAAGATGCACACAATCATATCGCATATTGTATGATCTCTACGCTAAACGACTTAGAGTTTATGGTCTTCGTAATTGTTTATGTTGTCTTAGTAAAATTTGTAAACAATGACGGAACATATTTCATAAAAAGCAATTCTTAACGCAGAGACATTTTTTATTACTCTCGTTTATTACAAGAATAAAGTAGGTATATAATTTATCAAGCCATATATTATTTTATGTGTACACTATCTTTTATAAACTCATAAAAACGTTTGTGTACAACTATATTTTTTAAAAGACTGAGCTTAGGATTCTTATTATAACTTAGGAATGCTAGTTTTTAACTTTTTAAACTAAAAATTATTCAGAATTTAGAACGAAATAAACATTTTCTTATTTCTTATTTCAGAAATAATATATTATAGTGTTTTTAATAATACATAAGAATTCAGTTTTATTGTATGGGTATGACGAAAATGTTAATCAAAAGTTCAAATCTTAATACATTTTTATAGTATGCTTTGAAAATTGAATTTGAAATGATAAATTATTGTTTTAAACAAAATTAATTTTATGATGTTTTGTATATTATTATTGCATCCCATAGCCATTAAATTGTTGTTAAATCAATTCAAAACATTTCATTTCGATTGACATAATACTTATTAATTATTATAATATTATTACATATTTGTGAAACATTTTATGGTGTAATTTATAATAATAATAATAATAATAATACTATTTGTTATTAATACAATAAGACAAGTACCTATGACAAATATATTAGTATATTATCATATAAAATACTTTATATTTTCGTATAAAAAACTATAATGAATTAAATACATAATATTATAGAATTTACTTATTTAAATAAACGTTTTTCCGGAAATACTTAAGTAAAAATGAATTTTAAATTTTAAAATGTGTTTGTTTATTACATTATATGCAGAGCAATTCAGTAATTTTTAAATCTTTTAATAATTGTAAATCTTTATTTTACTTTTATTCGATTTGATACTGAAAATATATTTTCTTCTCGGTCATAGACAATTTATATAAGATAAAATACGTCTGTCCGAGATACTGTTACCAAATAGTAATAGATAACACATTTTGTATGAAATGGAAATTATTATATTTTACTGTTCATTACATGACTAATGAATAAAAAAAAATTATTAATATTTCTTTAGATTACGAAACTGATTCAATATTACACATTTAAATAAATACAATTTAGAATATGAATCAATAGTTTTTAGTAATATAATTTTATATGCACTTGAGGAATACCTTATTTTAAAAAATATACTGTGAGTTCTATAATTCTGCTTGTCTAAACTTTAAATAATTTTAAATAATAAAAAAAAAAAAGTCAAGCTCAATATTCTTATTTAATATAATAATATAATTTCTCATAAAAATACATTAATCCGGAATTTTCTGTAGATAAATAATGTTCAAGAGGATATAAGCGCACTAATATTTTTTTATGAACTACTATTTTTTTACGATTTTTTCTCCCTAACCCACATAACATGGAAAATTTGCATTAAGCATAGTTAACCTTGTTTTTTTTTTTAGTATAAGAGTGAATTTCCCAGCTATCATCAAACTTAAATTTAAGATGATTATCTATGTTTGTGTGTTGGGTTTTTTGCGATATTAAAATATTTATTTACGGTATGAATATGTAAAATATCTTAAAAATGCTAACGTATAAATATTTAAAATAGTCTAAACTTTAAGTTTGATAATAATTGGTCAATTCGCGGAAGTATAGGTATTAAAGTTAACAACACTAGGTTTGTTCTGCTTAACATATATTTTCTATGTTGCAAGTGGATAAAATGGAGAAATAAACGCTGCCATCCTGTTGAGTAAAAGTAAGTTTCTATTTTACCTACCCAAACTTATTATGATTTTTAAATAAAAATAAGTTTGGTTTGGATAAAACAGCGTTATATACATTGCCTCAACAATTGAACTACTAATAGTCCAAACGAATAAGGAAAAATAAAAAATAATTTACTATAATTTATTTTTAATTTAATTAACACTTAGATATAATTTTATTATACAGTATACGCCGTATATATCGATTAAATATAAATAACACTCATTACTCGTTAAACATAGAGAATTTGTTTATATGTTAGTACTGTTATTCATTCGAAGTAATAAACATATTTAGGTAATATTAATGTATATATAAGTTATACTCAATTGGATTCATTTCTATTATTATAAGAAAACAATATGATTACTACTCGTTGTTTGCTCGGATAAACTGAATTTGAACACTTCAGAATTCTCAAATTAAATCAATATAATAAAATAATTCTGAATTATAGAATATAGAAAGTTGGCATGTATTTATAGATTATATGCAGGGCTTACCGCATTAATTATTTATTCGCCTCTCGGGTTTCTGGTGCTGGATGTTCAAACACCAGAATAAGAAATTTAAACAAATGATTAGGGGTGTTCATTAATAAGTTATTATTCGGATTAACATGGATTAATGAGGGTGTTAAGTAAAATTCGCGAAAAACTTAATTTGAAAATTATGAATTTATCAAATGTTTTTGATTATAATGGGTAATCCATACAATATTTCATATTTCATAAATTATTACTGATGGTCAACATATTATGATAATATGACATTACTGAATGATGAAATTAACGATGCATATAATGCATTGATGTTAAAATTTGTTTTTAACGAAAAATATTTAATAATTAATATCCATTGATTATAGGAGTGTTTTTAAATAACTAATCGCAAAAACAAATATTCCATCATATGTTATTATTATAAAAATATTTTATAAAAAAAAAGAAAAATCGGATTAACCAGAATGATTTATTCTGATTTCAGTTAATTGAAAAAAAAATTTGGTTGTAGAATTTTTAGTTTTTATGAGTTTAAAGGGTTCCTGCTAATTCGGTAACAAGCTCCTGGTTATCTACGTTTTTTCTTTATGGAAATAAATCAATTTAAAATTAATTTCATATGTAAATTAATTTTTTCTGATAAAAATATGAGATATACAAAATTGTTATAAAGGAGAAAAACAATTTTATAGTTACTTTTAAGGGGACATTAAATTTTATTTGAAAATATAATATGTAATATGTAGCAATAAAAATGTATTTTACCCATATATTTTGCGCGGTGAACCAAATTTTGAAGTACCCCCCGTTTGACGTCATATTACAAATTAAGTTCAAAATCCCTTCAAGTATAAATTTTAATACTGCAATATTATATAGGACATAAGTAGTATATAATATTAATTCCAACTTGATCGACGCTTTTAGAAGAGCCTCTCGAGTAAAATAACATTATCATTAATATTCTATCTTTATAGTAAGTCTTATAACAAGTTACAACATAAAATAATCATACTTTTTATCAGTTTTCCTGGAAAGTTCAAAATAAATTTGAAGTGTGTTTTGGCTTAATCTGTATAGTGTATAATGTATATATATATAATTTAATATGTTATGTATATTGTACACCGAGTATCTAACCATGTTTGTCACCCTTCTATAACTTTTTTCTCATTAATAATATTTTCAAAAATATATTTTGAATAACCAATTTACTACAGTGTTAAGAGAGCTATCACGAATTATATATTAAAAAAACAAAAAAATGAATAACTGTACATAGTGTACAAAGATACTTGTACTTGAAGTTGATAGTAACCATCAAATATTTATGAATATTTTCTATGAATATTATAATTTTCAAAATATTTTGAATCTTTTTAAGTTATTTATAGATATTTTACATTTTTTGATTTTTTTTTATCTTAAAAAACTTAAAAAATGTGTCATAAGATTTCTCATAAATAGTCCATACTTAAACCATACATTAAAAAGCATATAACGACAACTTTCTTTATAGAAATTTCAATTTCAAATTTGGATAAAAAAATTTCAGTTATTTTGTTATAAATATAATTTTTTAAAACATTAAGATTAATTTTATGTTATTGCCTATTTATACTATACAAACCGAATCGCACCACTTTAGGTTAAGTCCTTATTGAGTCAAAAGTTACTAAAAATTATAAATAATTAATTTGTAATAAATAATAAATATATACTAACGTTTTTGGCAAAAGTTAATTCAACCTACTCACTACTATATTTCTAATAGTCAATTAAATTATTACAGTACCAATTTAATTTATATATCATAACATTAACCCATATAAATTGACGATCTATCTTATGACGAGAAATAACACTTAACCCCAACTGTAAAACAGAAATTTTGCCTTTTTTTCTCTCTTGTTAAAACATAAACAAAATTATTAATCACGTACCACGTACCTGTACACAATTATTTTTCTGACTAGATTGCAAATTAAATTAAAGTGAAAATAAGCATATGATTTCTATTAATTTTTATTAAATCGATGTATGACACTTTTCAGTTTTTTGATATGTTTCTGAAACGATAAGTTATAATATTATTTACAATAATTCATTTCAATGGAAAATAAACTTTAAATATATAACATAGCATTCTATATTCGTATTTTGTATACTTATCAGCAAAAGTTAAAAATCTATATAATAATAAATTTGGATTTGGCTTCTACTTAGTGATATATGTTTACGGTTTACAATATTATAAAAAGTTATATCATAAAATATACCTATATACATTACATATATACGTAAATGCGTTAAATTGCGTGTGACGGAGATAGGTAACGATTTAGAATAAAATTTAAATACTTACATAATACATACTATAATATTATATTGTATAATAAATATTGACGTAATTTCTTTAATGTTACAGATACCAGAGATTTATACGATCATAGTTCTGTGACATATAAGATGGCGGAAATGGAAATGCGCGTGGATCATTTAACCAGGCTGTATGAATTAAAAGACAAAGACGTCCAGGAACTAATCAAGCATTTCAGCTCGGTACTCAAAACGATTGTGAAGTCGCTGAACGTATCCGTTTCCGAAGACATAGAATCATTAATGATTGCTTACAACAAGTCCGTGGAAATGGTCAGGTCGCCGATGGCACATTTCGACGTGTACACATTCTTACCCCATCTGCGATCCCACGAGAATTATTTGAGGCCGTTGATATTACATTCCGGAGGCAGAAATGCAGGTTATTTACTCGTTTAATTTCACACAAGGGACCAATTTGAACGTTGTACAGATAAACAATATTAGTTACAAGCGTCAAGCAGTATAACTATGGTAGTAAAAATAAATAAGATATAGGTCAAGAATGAAGGACATCATAGTATAAAAAAAGGAATTTTATAAAATATCTTACCAATGTTTAAGTTGCATATTATTTATGTTGGTACTGTGGTTAAAATACCTGCAGGGTATTTATACATCAGTTTTGATTATTAATAAGGACTTCATAAACAATAAAAATTACCATTTGAATTATGTCAGTATAGTTGTTAATAATTGTTAAGAAGAATTAAAAAGTAGTATTATATTATTTAACATACGGAATAAAAAAAAAACATTGTCAATTAAAAAATCCTGAAATCAATTTTATTAAAATACTAATTTATACTTACTAATATTAATCCATAGACTTAAAATAATCACTGATCTGTTTAGTAATCAAATGAAAAAACGTACCTAGTGTTCTTATCTAATACGAATTTAGTAAGCAATATTTCAATATAAGCTTAATATTTAAAATTTTTCTCGTTAAAATTACAACGCAAATTTATAATATTGGTACATAAGATGTTGAGAGGACGTCATACCCGTATGTTATGTTTCTGTTATACATCATAGTAAATTTTCGTTTAGCGGAATCAATTTTATGATATTACCTTAATATCTATAGTAAAATCTTAAGGTAATAATTTTATCTAGAGCATTACTTAAGCTTTTACATATATTTAAATTATTATAATTATAAAAGATATAAGTTATAATTATATAAAATATTAACACTTAAAAATGCTCGTAACTCAATTAAAAAATAAAATATCAATAAAATCCTACAAGATGCCCTAGATAATATTATTACCTTTAAGTTTAATAATAAGTAAATTATTTACTTTAATATTAAAGCTAACAGCACATAATTGATTCCGCTGAATGAAAATTTTCTATGTTGTATGTAAGACGGAGACAAACACGTCATGCGGGTGTGTCGTTCTTTTAATAACTATAATTTTGAAATATTGTAGTAGTAGATAAAAACTTAAAACGTCTTATTCCTTTTTTCGTAAAACCAATATATTAATATTTAAATATTAAGCCCGGATATTTGTTTACAAGGCGCGTCCAGAAAGTAAGATTACTAGATTTTTCTAATTTTTTTAAAAGAATTGTATTTTAAAAAAAAATGAATGGTTTTGTTAATTTATACCTATGTAAAATATTTCACGTAATCACTTTCTCGATCTATGCAAATACTGATCCGTGGTACAAGTTTTTTGATGACCTCTTCTTATATGAGCAATTAGTTCGTAAATAAATATGTCACGATAGTATTGGTATTTTATGTAAACAACTGTATGAATGAACACATACTTATATTTTTTGAGCGTATGTAACAATGTATCCTGCAAAAAGAAATAAATATTTATATATAAATCAATTTTTTGTAAAAAATGAAACTTAAGTTAAATATTTAAACCAAAGATAGATAGATTTTCTTTTTTCTCCGCCAAAATCTGCAAGATCAAATCGCCTTCATATAAGAAATAAAATAAGATTTATTAATTGATATACATAATATATATTTACTGATGGTTCTACTTTAAATCGTTAATATCATAATTATTGATTATATTATTCAACAGCTATTTTATTCACTACAACCAATTTCAAAATGATGAATGGTGGTACCAATAATTTAAATCAAGATTTATATAGTTTAAATTTGAATGTTTTTTTTTAGTGTCTATGGTGTTTGGAGTTCCTACAGTTCGTCGCCAACAACAGACTTACTTAATACAAACGTTGATTAACATCATAAACAACATGAATCAAACTGAACAGAAAGATTCGTTAATAGTAGTAATGATTGGCGAAGTAATGTGCAATTATCATTATTCAATATGAAATATGTGATCAATCGATTAATATTTATATCGGATGTGTTTAAACTTTTACAGATCGATCAGCAATACCTGCAACAAGTAACTGCGGAAATCAAAAATCGGTAATTATTTTCAT
Organism: Aphis gossypii; assembly: GCF_020184175.1. Classification (NCBI taxonomy): domain Eukaryota; kingdom Metazoa; phylum Arthropoda; class Insecta; order Hemiptera; family Aphididae; genus Aphis; species Aphis gossypii. The sequence continues at coordinate 5,223,997 of NC_065532.1, forward strand.
TTTACTAATGTGGAACAAATTAAAAAATTGTTATTATTGAATGTTATATGATTTCAGGCTACCAGAAGCAGTGAACTCGGGTCTCGTGGATATAATCGCTCCGTCCCCGGAATACTATCCAGATTTTAGCAAACTTCGCATAACGCTCGGTGACTCCGAAGATCGAGTTCGATGGAGGAGCAAACAAAATTTAGATTATGTTTTCTTAATGATGTACTGTCAACCGAAAGGATCATTTTATGTTCAACTCGAAGACGACGTAGTCGCAAAACCGCAATTCCACACTATTATGAAAAAAACGGCTTTGCAGAGGATAGCCGACGGACAAGAGTGGTTCATATTGGATTTCTGTCGACTTGGTTTTATCGGTAAAATCTATCACGGTCACATCACTATAGAATTACAATGTATAGCGTTTTGATTTAGGCAAAATGATGAGATGTTCTGATTTACCATGGCTGATTCAATTCATCGTGATGTTTTATAACGATAAACCAGGAGATTGGCTTCTAGACGGAATGATGGAGACAAAAGCTTGTAATCTTGAAAAAGATCTGGTGAGTAAATTATGTTTAATAGTGGGCATATATTTTAAGAGCTTAAAAAATCACGTTTAAAATGACATTTCCAAATTGTATGCAATTTGGAATAAATATTTTAAGTATCGTATAATATTATTCATACTATAGATATAATACTTACTTTTAAATGTCACCAATTATTTTTCGTCAACACTTATTACGTCAATTATTGAAGTGTATAAAACAAATTTATAAAACACGTTGTTATTTATAGTGTATGATTTATGTTGTTAATAATAAATATTATTCTTAGAGAGATTGTCGAAAACGAAAAGACGAAATATGGGTGACATTTAGACCGTCTCTTTTTCAACATATTGGAACCAGGTCATCTTTGAATGGCAAAATTCAACTGTTAAAGGTAAATGTATAACTTAAATAGAAAAATATTACATGTTAAATAATATAACTTGATAAGTAAAGTACTAAGTAAATACAAATGTTTTGCCTCACAGGATAGTCTTTTCAAGAAAAGCGTCAACGTAAAACGTATAAATAAAATCAAAGGAAAATGACCTATGGCAAGGTACAGGTTACCTGTAGCAAAAATCAAAAAAAGATCTCATCAAACGATGATGATATAATTAAAACAACAAAGAATCGTCTGTGATTGCTCGAGTGAAATAATTTATTAATATATGTAAGCACATCTATTATTATTTTGTATGAAAGTTCAAATTTGAACGTTTGTGTGACTGTATAATAATAATATAAGCATTAAGTCAATATGGAAATAATATAATTACTGGTTACTTTCATATCATTGAAAAGTATTGTTATAGAGATGTGTTTGTTATTCGTGTGAAATATACATTTGCGTATTGCATTTATTTCCACTCTATTTACGCTAAAAATAAACAATGACATATTGACATCCGAGACAAAAACATTTTGCAACAATATAAAACGTATACAAATGTACAACATTTGTACAGGATAACAGATTATAACAAAAAATACACGATTATTCAGGGTTAATTTAAGGGACCTAATATTATTTTAGTGTTTAATATTTTAATTAAATGCGTATACTATAGCTGATATATAATAATATATATATAAATATAAATAATTAAATATATCACTTTTTTAAATTGTATTATACTTAATTAAAATATGTGCCCAAGTGATATCTATATTATGTAGAATATGAACTATAGACGATTCAAAATAAAAATTAAATCTACCAAGTATGCGTTAAATTATTAAATATTTACTTATCAAAGTAACCTAACGTCATATATTGTAATAAACATTTAAGTTGATTATACTTCGGCTTTTGGTTAAGTTGGATTTGAAGTTCTTAGACCATCATAATGTAAATAATTTGTACGTAATGTATAGTATTATCATAATGTGTATAGTATAATATAATCTTAGAGATGTGATAACGTATACTCAATGAATATCATAATAAATGATAGCTACAAAACATATTTTAAAAAAATCAGAGGATATTCGGTTGAAAAAAGATATAGTTCATACATTATACAGAAGCAGAAATAATATATAAAATATTATTTAAGATTTGATTTAATTCAATATTAAATGCTTGTATCAACTATGGTAGTACTTATAATAGTGATAAATTTAGTTGTATTTTATATGATATATAGTATAATATATTGAGTGTATCATGAATATTGTACAACATAATAATATGATACTTACCTAAGTATTTATAAGCTAATGTTACTAAATATATATTACTGTTTAAAAAAAAAAATATTGTTGATTTTATGATATCCACCAATAAACAAGTATATGCCTAAACTTATTTTCAGAAATATATTACAATTATATACATATATATATATATCCTATGTACCTACTCAAGTTAAAAGGTTGTAAATATTATTAATTTATAGTTGAGTGCGCACAATATTTCGTGTTTGGTTTTAACTTTGACGTATTATTATTCATAATAAACCTAGAAATATTTCATCGTCTGTGTTCGAGTTTCACGCAAAAATATTAAAAACACTTTCAAGAAATATTTGAACTATATATTAAAAGTTAAAACGCACTAATAAAGTGTTTATTTTAATTTATAGTTTATAGGCCTTATAATATTATGTATAGGTAGTCTATTATGAAAAATCGATTTTGTTTAAAATTAAATTAAATACACAAAATAAGTTATTAAAACCAATAAATAATTACTTACATTTTGATTCTGAATGGAAAGTTGAATGTATTGGTTTTATAATAAAATGTGAGGCTTTATTATTTTTGAGGTGGAGTTATACGATAAAATGTTCTAATCTTCAGCTTCAGGTGAGTTTTTGCTGTAGCCGAATTATATTTAGTTTGTACTTTTGAGAATAAGTTCCGAGTTCTACACAAGGTAACTGTAATAACAAAAAAAAATTTAATAAATAAAACGGAAATATTTACGCAATGTAGGTGGATTTTACATAATATTATAGAAATGTATGTGGATTGAAATCTTTGATTTTATATTTTTAGTGAAATAAATGTAACCGGCTGTCAAGAATATGTGTGTATGTGTTTGTTTGTGATGACTGATGAGAGAGGGAGGGTGGACCATGCCAGTCTTTTATTGAGCGCAATGTCAATATTTATTTGACTTCCAACGAGATTGGGATTGATATTTCTTGAAATTGGAGAAATTTAAGGTCAGATATTTTAAACATGAACTATAGCTAGATACATGTAAAACATAAATTTTTCAGATATTAATTTTGATTTGTAACTTAGACGACCAACTGTTGATTAACTTATATATTTTGAGCAAAGTATATAATTCTATTCTGGAGAATTTCTGACAAAACGTATTTTAGTCTGCGTTTATTAAGCCTAACCTAACCATAATGACAATTATTTATATACATAGAAAATGTATCTCAATAGTTGCTATTATAATTATTATTTTTTTTTCAATCATGGTCAGTATATATAGTAATACCCACCTACAAACTAATAAAACGTGAACAGTTTAATTGAAAGTTAAATCATAAATTATTATGCATTATTTAGACAAAGATATCATGGCCATATAAATAATATGTAATAGGTTAGACTAGTTGGAGGAAAATCGAAAATCCAAACCTTCTGACATCATTGAATCGCGTTGCATTATTTATTGCAACAAATCGGTTCGTTTACTGCTGACGTTGCTTATGTATTCTACGTTTATATTATATTGATATTCCCATAGAAAACGGTTCGGACGGAACACACCATATGAGTATTGCATTCAAACTTTGTTAGATCTCTTTCCAACTGATCGGAACACTGTTCGACGCACACAATGAACGTTTTGTGAATAAAGTTGAAATCGTAAGGCTGTATAGTTAGTTGACTTATTATCCAACCTAAATATAAGGTCATTAGCTGTGTTTACGTTAAAGACTTGTACAATATTTTAATTTTTAAGCAAGTTATGAGCATTTTTAAATTGTAATAATTAATATACTCATAACTTACTTAAAAATTAAGAAATAGTATAACGGCTATAAAAAATGAAAATACAAATAAAGTTCTAATATTTATAATTAATAATTGGTCAATTCACTCTATTATTTAAGTTTGTTGAAAAAAAATTAAGATTGTTGAACTCAAATTTGTTATGTTGTACTTACATATGTAAGACTAGGGGAAATTAATTTTTTTTTTTGTCGAACATTAAAACTAAAAAGCTATAATTAGTATCATACATCGATATAAATTATGCCATATAGTTTTCCATATGTAAGAATGTACATTTTTATGACAGTTAATTGTTACTAATTATTAGTTAGTAAGCCTTTTGTTAATGCACATACCTTTTTAACAATGAGGATCGGGTATAGAATATTTTAAGTAACGTTGTTGAAGGAATAACAATTTTCCACCATACGCGATAACGTAACAGGTACGTATTGAATATTACGGCGGAATAACTATGAAATAAGTAGTATTATTTTTTAATTCATATCATATGACATGCATTATTGTAATTATTAAAATTAATATTTGTTGTATAATAACTTATTAACCCAGAAATTAGAATAATTTTATATAATATAAGGACATTCAAGTTAAATTCAACAGTGAATTGATATGATGGATAATATTAATAATAATATAAGAAAACTTAAATGCAGCAAATAACTGAAATAACATTATATTATTATTATGAATTTTTTTAATTAAATAAAGAAAAAATATTTCCAATGTTTTTTTTTAAAAATAATATCTTTGAACTTAAAATAAAGCATGTTAGTCAAAATAAAACGTATAAATGGTATGTGTAGTTTGTTTATTGGTAGTATATTGCAGATAATGTGTTACTATAGGACATATAATGTGGACAACAAAAGGTTTTGTTCGCAAACACAATACAATTATTTAATATTAAAATAAATTAAAAATCACTGACAAAGTAATAAAAAAAACCTACATTTATATAAGTTACACATAACGTACAGGTTGACGTCCACCAATTTTCAATTGTTATGATTATGGTATGGTATGGTATAGTATGCACCGGATATAAGTAATGATAAATCGACGACGGCCGTACGCTCTCGTTTCTATAATTGTACTATTGTCCATGAAAACCAACCGATTGCTTGAGTTATAGGTATAAAACTTAGTAAATGATGATTAAAAATAAAAAATAATAAAAATTATTCGAATTCGTAAGATTGTTTAGAGATAAGGTTTTAATGAAATAATGAGCTCCACCGAAAATCCCCACATTATAGTAATTATTTATACGTATTATACTTAAAATGTTATTATAATATTATCTCTTTATGCTTCTCATGTGGTAAATTAGATTCGCTTTTTATATATTAGTAACATCTGTTTTGAATTTCTTAGTTTTTTACCGAGATCTAAACAGTAAATAAAAGAATTTTTATAATGGACCGTTTGAAGTATACTACCTCTTAATAAGACTTTATGAGGATAATATAATATAATATGCTTATAGGAATATAATATTATACTCATAGTTCATAATAATTTAATGTTCATAAGATGATAATGGAAATATACAACTTATTTTTAAATTAAATATTAACATTTCGTTCGTATATATTACATTTAACTTAAGGGTTTATAGTTGTTAATAACTTATAAAAAGTAAAATTATAGGAACTTAAAACTTTAAACGTAAAAAAATTCAGAAAAAAAGTGAACAAAAACTTAAAATAAACGATGAGAAGTTTCTTGATAGGTTTTAAATTATTAAAAATAATAATAATAAGAGAACTTAGACGTTGATTTTGAAGCTAGTAAAATAATATTTTGTGTATACGTTCGGTACAACGGAAATAATAAAAATAAAAACTGATTTAAAAATTGTCATTAGATATCTAGATTGATTTTATACACCATAATATACAATATCAAAGGTTACTCTAAAGTGAAATCGTACACAAAATATGTAGTAGTTCTTATTTAAATTTTGAGTGTTTCATAAAAAATATTATGATTAGAATTTATAATACTTTATGTATGTAAGAGGACAACGCAACAGTTTTTGAAAGTTATTAGAAATTATGATTAAATATATTAATAATAAATAAATATATATTTATGAATATCAAGTGATTAAAATTACAGTTTATGATAATAAATCATGATTAAAGTTAAAAGTAACAACTATCACCATCAATGCAGGTTAGATAGTAACAATATTAAAAAATTATAACTGACAATATAAATTAAAGAGTGCATCTCATATCGTTGAAATGTATTACTTATCCGATTATAATAATTTTACCATTTTTAATTTTTTAATTAAGCGACGAATATATTGATTTTAAAATTATATAATTTTTTTTATTATTATTGTATACAAACGATAAGTAATCAAAAATTGTTCTTCAAATTCTAATTGCAAATCGAATCTAGTTTAGTTAAAATTTAAAATTCTCAGTATTTTTCAAAATAATCAGGAAAAACAAATAAAAAATTTTAGAAAAACAAGAATCCCGCTTTGTTTTTTTTGTTTTATTATTAATTTTTGCGTGTACCTCAATAAAAGAGACCTGTAAATACTTTAAAATGTAACCAAATGTTTATATTAGCATTATTCATGATAAATATTACAAAATATTTTGATTAGTTTTGATCTATTTATAGTCCTCAACAGTTATCGATTTTTTTAAATTATCGTCAATAAAAAAATGTTGCTCATTCATAATTACATTTTTTATATTTGTAAAATGTAAACCCATATTTGAATGAAATTTTTGTATATTTATGTAGTACCTATACAGTTTCCATTTGGTAATTCATCTAAATAATACAGTTAAATTAAAAATAACAAAAAATACATAAAATTGTTCAGATATAAAAAATCTATATAAGTAAGTAAATTTTTTGTTCTCATGTTTTAAATCGCATTTATTGGTATTATAAATATTATAGTAAATTTATTATGAAATCGAACCAGAATTTTACCAGTTAATTCATTCGAAGCAATTATTATTGATTCTATTATAGTAATGTGTAATGTTATCATAAAAATCTATACCTACTGTACCTCACATAGCATAACAGAGCTGTATATAGTGTATACCTTTTATCTGCATAAATGTATATAAAATATACATTTTAGTTTTTGTTGTCAAAAAGTTTATCTAAATAAATAATTACTATAGTATTATTCTGTTTTATCCACGTAACATACAATATGCCTGTCAATCATATTTATAATATATAAGACATAAGTACCTACTAATTCCTGGAAGAACACGATTCCGCACGTTCATTGTTCGATATTAAATTAGTTTCGACTTGTTTTTTGCCCAAGTCCGTATTGTGTTTGAATGCTATATGTTGCCATGTTATGAATACGATTTTTCAGGTTTTTTTTTAGAACACGATAGAACCTGGTTGTCTTTTTCCGTGGGAACTATGGGCAAGTGAACCATCAATTAGCCCTAGATAATTTACATTTTAATTTTTATAATACGTTTTATATTGAAAAAGATTGTTTTATTAGAGCATATAAAACCACAAGTGGAACAGAAGATTTCCATCATAAAATGTACAACGGTCAATTTCATAGTGCTCATCCACCAACGCATAAAATACATATTTATATAATTTTGTAACATTTTTGTGTATTGTAAAATGCCCAAAAATGTTTTAAAATATCTAACTTCTATTGGCTTTATGTACCAAGGGAAAAAATGATATTAAATTGTACATTGTTTTATATTATATTAAATAAATTTTATAACTTTACACCCAATTCCTATTGTATTTCAATGAACAATAGAACATGCAAATCGTGTTCAAAAAAAAAAAAGTGCGAAATTGTATTCCTCCCCTAATTACTCGTCATTACGTCATTCATCTGTATAATATACTATTTATGTCCATGAGCATCTGATAAGGTTACATTTTGTGAAATAACTATCAAAAAATTACGTATAATAGTACTCTAAGTACTGCAAACGGTAAAATCATAATGAACTCTATTACGGTTATAAATATAGTTAAAGATATAAAATAGTATCTAATTAAATGTTATAATTATTGTTCGCTAGATTACATATATTACTATCATTATATTGCTTACTATAAAACCAATAAAATTGGATTTTCAATCATAATATTACTTAAATTCAAAAGCAATTTTAAATTTTTGATTATGTTTAAAAAAAATAGCATGACTTACCCAGACAGGAGGAATTTAGTAGGTATTTGAAATATATTTAGAGAAAACCAACACGTATTTTTTTTTTTTTGTTTCATTGAAATTTTGCATTTTTCTTCTCATAAAATGTGTAAAAAAAAACCTAAACACATTAATATTACACGAATTAACTATTTTTATAGTATATAAAAATCATTTACATTTTTAGTTGAAGATATAACAGTTTATGATTTTACAGCATGTAGTCAACTGTATTATTATGACTTTAAATTGGTAAAATCATTAAATAGGAATACCGTTAAAACTTTACTCAACTATACATAGATAAGTATACTCATTAGTAGAATCGTGCTTGAGGGATATAGCTAACTTTAAAGTCACCCGAGGTGGAAAATTGATGGTGGGCGAGTGCATGAACTTATCAAAATATGTTATACACATAATCAATTAACAAGTATACTGCTCATATTATGTATTTTTGTGGCATGCGCAAAGTTTAATTAACTACAGTAGTTGTAATTCTTACATCAAACACCAATACTAGACGCGTATAAAATACGAAGTATTCACAATGTTAAAGAAGAAATCCTGTTGGGTGGTGGGAGGAGAAAGAGGGGTTTTTCGGGTTCTATATTTTTTTTTTAACAAACTCAATATTGTAGTTATATTATTTCCAGCTGGAGTTTAATAGTATCTATAAAGATATAATGAATTTTTAGTTTTAATAACTGATGGAGATCCGAATAAATAACAAGTAGATATTATACAACACGTTAACACGTCATATTTTAATATATAAAACAATGAAAATAAGTTTGTTTTACTCTGTAATACATTCATGTCAGTATTATACTTATAAATAGGTACTATAGCCAATATTATGTGCACGCATTAATATGCAGGCTGTTTGCACTTATTATAATAAAGGCACATTATTTGAACAACACTCGCATATTGTAATATTGTGTAGAACTAAATTTTAACCTGTAACCATTTTGGTAATTTTTTTTTTTATCAGCCGCATATCGAACTTACAGATAAACAAAACAAATTGTTTTAATTTAATCAACTTTGCTTGAACAGAAAATATTTTAATAATTAAACATATAAGTATACTCACAGGTTGAAGACCACTTAGTTGTAAAGTATTTACATAATCAATTAAATGTAGGCTCTCAGGTAGTTGGTGAGCAACGCAAGCTGGGAGAATATAGTTTGTTAGTTGTATTATTATATAATAAAAGGTACTGAAATTTTTATACTTCAGCGAATACTCTCAAAATTACCATGGTAGGTAACGAAAAATAAATAGATAATAATAATAATAATAAATAAACAACTTAAAATAAAATAAATATGACTAAACATGATACAAACGACAGTACTTATGATTTAAAAAATAAAATGGTATAAATCTATATGGTTAATAGTCAATAAATATTAATATATTTATTTTTATTTAAAAAGTTAAATAATACTATCAAAAATCTTTTACTGTTTGGACAAGAATATACTTCATATATAATATCTACATAATTTTGTTTGGTTTCTAAAATAAATTAAAATTAAAGTAAATTTAATGAAAAATAAATTACCATAAAGTCTAAATAGAAATTTTTAAACAATAAAAAGTAAAGTTCACCTCCAGTATATTTTTATTTTGTCGTGTATCAGCATGATAAAAATGGTTTTTAAATAAAATTCTAGATTTTCGAAGCTTTTTAGTTTTTTCGAACTTTAGTTTGATCTTTTATACATGCCACATTATTTTATATTTGTATAATACGTCATAGTGTCAAATCAATTGTTGGTATACATATCCTATTGATTGTTTTTAAACTAATTATATAATAAATGTTACTCTGGTTAAAATGATAATATATTGAAATATTTTTTTAATAATCAGTTAATCCAGAATTTATACATTTTATTTCATAAATGTCATATATGACACGATATAATGATATTTTTCTCCCAACAAAATAATAATAAATAAAATATTTTGGCACATTTTTAAATGATTATTTGTAAAATTGTAATATAATATAATAATATTACCACTAGTTTTCGACAGAAACATATATTATTAAACAAATATTAACGTAATCAATCATGCATTTAATATATTTTCCACAACTTGAGAACTCGGTTGAAAATGCATCTGTATTGTAAATCCAGTTGGTATGATAGTCATATCAGCTATCTGAAAAACAGACATTTTGAAAACTAAACATAAGTTTTTAACATGATATATTAATATTGTATTTTTTTAAATTAATTATTTTTAACTTTTTTAAAAATCAGAAATTAAAGAAATATTTAAGTTAATAAAGTTAATAATTTCAAGGGTCAAATTTAATTGTTAACATTAAATTTATTTCCATAACAATCTTGGGCTTTTTCTTTTAATACATGATAGGTATTGTTTGATTCTATTCAAAATTATATTTTAAAAAGATATAACTAAAATAGCTTGTATATTATATTTTAGTCTGTAATCCAAGTTCGTAATACATTAACGTGACAGAACAATGAAGCATGGAAACAACTTTTTCACATTTCATAAAATACAAAAATATTTCACGAAAATAATTGGTCATTTTTTATAAAATGGTTAATCCAATTTTTTATTGTAAATTTTTTTTTATATTGAGGTAATTTATAATGTGTACTACTGTACTTAAATAAAACATTCACCGCCCACAGTTATTATTATTTATAACTTATAAGCTATAAGTAATGTAGCCATTTAGGTACATAACTATAATATTCATGTACGGAATATTAAATTTAATACCGTACAAGATTTTAAAATATAGTAATATTTAACATTAAATATAAAATATACAATCTCTTACATCTAATCCATTTAATTCTAAATTATCCCCTCTTGTTTTTCTAATTAAATCATATATATACACTCTCGAGCAGTCCAATCATCATATTCAATTTTTATGGATCCCTAGCCACATCGGCATACATGGGAACGAAACGGCTGACGGGCTCGCCAAAGTTGCATCCTATACTATCCTTCCTCCCCTTGCGCAATTGCCTTGGACCGATTTTTCCCCTTTATTGCGTTGTCATATTATCAGCCTCTGGTCCAATCACTGGAATAACCTGCCTGCTCATTTTGCTTCTAAGTATAAATCAATTGTCCCCAGTATCACTAATAAAAAAACTTGGTTCTACAACTTAGACCTTCCAAGGTCTATCATTGTTCGTTTTAACCGACTTCGCGTGGGCCATTCACTTCTTCCAGATCATGCATACAAACTTGGCCTAAATGACTCTCCCCTCTGTACACTACACTTAACCGAAAGCATTTGCGACATCTCCCATTTACTATTTGACTGTCCTTCATTGTATTCTAAACGTACATCCTTGATCAATTATATTAAGTTCTTCAACATTCATCCCACTCTTCCTTCTATTCTCAACACCCAAGTCGATACAGTTATAAAAAAAATAATACATTTTTTATTGGAAGCTGGCTTTGTAATTTAAGGTAGTATCTACCCCTATTATTATTTAATCAGATATCATAATTGTTACTTTTTTCTTTTTTAACTACCTATATTGTTTTTACTATATCTTTGTCATAGTTATTACTTGTTTTACTTAATAATTGTTGAGCTATTATAGTTACATACTAAAAGCTATTAATTAAAAAAAAAAAAAAAAAAAAAAATATAAAATATAATATTAAATATACAAACAAAAAAAAATTATTTTTATTAAAATTTTATTAAATTAGTGTAAAAAAATTGAGTTTATATAAGTAAATAGTAATTGATTTGATTTCTATTTATTTAATTAGACCAGTGAATTTTGACAACTGCTGTAACATTTCATGCTACCTTGTGCTTGGTTTGACAAGCACTTTTACAAGAACAACTTAGAAGCCCCTGACCTGCTGACACAACTTGGACAGTTTCCCAAAAAGTTAATTCATTTTGATTCAAAGCTTGTTCAGCTGACATAAAATTTGAAGTGGCTTATTTCCAAAATAATTTGAACATTTTTTAATAAAATTGCGATGAGCAAGTTGAGATTTGTACTCTGTACATCTTATTGTTCATAGTTTGGAGGTTAACTTTGAAATAAGAGTATTATATCGCAGTCGATAATTTTGAACTCTATAGAGTTACCATATTGTTAATCTATAGTAAATAATAATAATAATAATGTATATATAATAATATATAGTTATATGAAATAGTCAACTATATTCTTATTAAAATTATTACATTTGTCAAATTTATTTTTGTATAGTATATACTGTAATATTTATTCGGTAACTTTTTTAGACCGACATTTCTTGTAATGAATTTTCTTATTTGTTTTATTCAAACCACAAATATTTTATAAGGATTTGGTTTTAAGAATTTCGCAATATTTTAAATGATTTTCATGTTCTTGAATCTCCTCTTTCATATTTCATGAATTGTAAAAAATCCATTTCAATTTCATTAAATGTCAACTTTTAATAAAAAGATCGATTACATAAAGTGTCTGTGACATACTCAGGTATCATCATTCATCTACAGTGAAAATAAAAGGAGAGGCTAATTCCCACATAATATTAAGAATCACCCTCAAAAAAATAAACTTTCCTAAAATGTTGTACGTTTGATTTAAAAAAATAAAATCTAGGAGCTTGAAGTACCCCTCTGAATATTTATCCTATTTAAGTCGCTTTATGTTATATAATAATGTATATAATACACGTTTTTTTTTAAATATTCTAGGTATAGTGTAATTTATTCTAAAAGTTAAAAATAGGTAACTATAAGCGTTAAAATACAATTTTTTTTTAATTCATTTTAATTTTTTTACCCTCGGTTGTAGTATCAAAACCGATATTGACTGCAAATAAAAAATACATTAAATATGAACCGTGCCAATAAAATAATTTTTTTTATTAATACATTAATAAATTAGGTATTTGGTTCAAATTTCTAATTAAATAAACTTTTTTATTGAGAAACGTAAGTTGTTATATCATATATAAACACGTTTGATATGACAACGAATCAGCTATTTATGGTGAAATGTGTAACCAACAAGTACTTAATCTACAAATATTTTTACTTACAAGAACATTTGGTGGCGTTGTCAAAGAAGTAATTACGGCATTTGCGACGTCTTCTGCATCGAGTATTTTGAAATCAGCCGCAGTTGTTACTTCTTTGGAATACTTGAGGATACTTGCTAACATATCTGTAGCTGTTGGTCCCGGGCTAACACTCTAAATATTAAAACGATACTATTTTTATTTTTAATTGATATATTATCGGCTACGATATGAAATGGTATTTCCAAGAACTAATAATATACTATACAAAAAGTAAAAACGGTGTAGCCAAATCGATATAACTATTCGGAAATCAATGTCTTCATTTATTAAGAATAAATAATTATAATAGAAAACATAATTCTTTCATAAACGAATTAAGAAAATAATTTACGTGTAGGTAAACTCAAAACAAATCGTAAAACAAATAAACTCAAATTGGAGTATAAAAAAAATTACAATACGTCAAGAAAAAAATGTGTTTTAAATACGGCACTGTAGCTTGTATAATACCGAGCAGTATTTATTATTAAATATTAGTAGATCAATGTTACTCAGCAAACGACTACATCATAAATATTGAATTAGAATCAATGATATTATTTTATTATTATTTTTTTTTTTTATGAATTAAACATTTTTTATAATTTTGGTTTGTTGATTTTTTCACTTGTCGGGTTTTGATGTTAAAACGTCGACCCTTATTTACCTTCAACGATCACTCATCCTTCGGTAAATAAATAAATTTCCTCCCAAAGAACGAACAATCGTGTAATATGTATAATGAAACGGCACGTAAGCATAGTTATATTTTTACAACTGTAGTATACCATACAGATTGACCGATTAAACGTTATGTAATAAGTAATTAAAAAGATTAAAAGATGTACCAAACTATTATTACAATCTATGATGTATTACGGATTATCAAAAAATACATGCTAATTATTAATTTAAATACGAATAGATAAGATATCAGTGAATCATTCGATAAGAGCGTTTTATATAGTTATAGTATAGTTATAATTATAGTAGTTATACATTATATAAATGAAATAATATAATTAACATAAATTAGAAATAATTTATAACGAATCCGTTGTATAAATGATATCAATATAGAAATCAAATGTCCTTAAATTGCGTCTTTTTAGTTATTTATTTATTCTTTCAATTATTTTTATATTTTTCTGATTAACAAAAAAATAAAATAAAATGATTTCGATTATTATTTATTTTTTGGTAGCTTGAAGCTTTGAAACTGAATAAAAGTATAAATGGATTTAGTCTGTCCATGTATACATATAATATATATTATATTAATGTACAGTTGTATAATTAACCTTTCAGAGTGTTTACAAATAAAAATAAAATACTAAAATAACACAGAAAATGTTTTAAAAAGTAAAAAAAATCATAGCTTTTACGAGGAAAACTTTAATAAGGAAAAAACCCGTAAAGCAATTTTAATCACATCAAAATGATTGTATTTCTTTCCCTTTCCTTTGTGTTCAATTTTATTTTCTCTTGCTAACTCACTAAAAATAAACTCCTACCCTTAAAGGCTTCCAATGGGTGGTTTTTTATCTCCTGTCATTCAAGCTATGTTACCTCCATCACATACGCTTATATTGTAAAATAATAATTATAAATTATTTATTTAATAATAAATGTTTAAAAAAAAAAATCATACTTGAAAAACTTGATAATATTGACTAAACAATGATTCTCAAATAACTATTATAATATTTTACAGCTTCTATCGGAGAATTTAAAAAAAAAATAAGTTCTGATTAACAATAATAAATACAAACAAACAAATAAAATATACTTATGTCAAAGTGTCTAAATACTGCTCTAAGTACATATTATAAGTGTCATATAAAATATATCACTACAATAATTTATCGGAAAAGTAATGTTTCACAAAATGTTTAATATTTATTTAATATTGTAATCACGATAGTCATTTTTATATTATTATCTCATATAATATAGTGAAATACGTTTTAATTATTTTATAGTTATAATAAGTTATATTTGTAATTCTACTTTACCGAAACTTTGATTTTTGATCCAGTTAATTGTAATTCGTGTCGAAGTCCATCACATAGTACAGTGACTGCGGATTTTGAAGCATTGTACATTTTGTGAGCGAAGTTTGGAGTTAAACTGTGACCGGAGATACTAAAAGTAGCGACAAACAGGTAATAGCGAATTTCAGTTTAAAATTAGTAATTAATGTTTTTTGTACAACGTTCAATCTTCAATATAATAGCAGATTACCTATTTATTTGAATTATGTGACCGTCGATTTTATTTTTCGTCATCGATTTATAAGCTTCTCTCGAACACACGCTCAATGCCAGAACATTGAGATTTAATATCTCTTGCCAATCCTCCAGTTTTCCGTCTATATCGCAAGATCGATGTTTAATATTTAAATACTTATGAAAATTTGTAATTGCATTCTATTTGTAGGTATACTCACTTAGAAGACTAGATATTTTTGTAACAGCCGCATTGTTAATTAAAATACTGGCCCCCCCTAGTGTTGAATCTACCCACGAAAAAACATCTTTTACTGCTTGCTCATTAGTAACATCGCATACTTTTGTGTAAATAGTCCCGTAGTCTTTATCATTTAACGATTCTGCTAATTCCTTATGAAAAAATCAAATATTGAAATATATACATACACAATACACGTTAAACTATATAATAGTGTACATGATTGTTTTAAAAATGTAAGCAGTTATGACGTATCATTATTAAAATATTTTTTCCTAAAATTTAATTATTTTATTATTTTTCACCACCGATACTTTTAAAATAAAAAGTAAGTTGGCATTGGGAAAAAATTGTTATTTTTAAGTTTTTACATATTCAAAGCTATTGTTTTATTTAAAAATATTCTCATTATTTCAAAATCTATTAATATTTTTAAAAATATTTTTTTCCAATCGAAATTAAACGTGAGGAGAAAAATAAACAAACATTTAATGAGCTCTCTACTTCACTCATCATAACTTTAAATATACATACAACTAACTGCTCGTCCGAACAACCATTTTTATATATCAAAATACTCCAACAATTATTTTGCTTTAGAATATTCTTTAAAAAAAATGTATATTGTCATTCAAAAGAGTAAACATTTTTAAAAATTATAACGATAAAAAATAATTGTTTTATTTCGACTAAAAATTATGTAAAATAAAATATCATCAAAAACGTTATTAGATTTTTAAATAACAAGTTTATTTGATTAAAGAATCATCCTGTATATGTTATATATTTATATATTTTTGGACTGAATGCATATTTTTTTTTGTCTAACCAATTTCGTTTCACTTAGATTACATACATTGTTATTATTATAACTATCATTTTTTAATCGAAATGTTCGTTAGTTATCTCTATAATGACCAATGATTAATACAATTACGTTACCGTAGTAACAACGTTGATCCATTTTTTTAGATACTTAACGAAGTACTTCGGGGGTGGTTTCCGATGTCAAAGTAAATATCATTGGTGCATTATTGAGGTCAAAAGCAAAAAATCGGGAAAATCAAAAAAAAAGTGTCGGAAAAATGGGATTTTTCACGCTTAAAAATAGTTGTAACTCAAAAACGTGTCACTATAAATAATTGAAATTTTCATCAAATGTTTAGGTATATTAGCGTTATCTATATACAGTTAAATTTTCAAAATATTTTGGATTTTTTTGAACAATTTATAGACAACTGAAATTATATATACTTATACAATCATTAAAACATAAACTTCCTTTTTCACCACCTAATTTAAAATATATATATCCTAGACTGATAAATCATCTCCTTTTATAATCATTTTTCATATACAATGATTCCTATCGTTGGATTCAAATTTAATATATCCATTATAGTGATCTACTATACAACAGAGCGTTACTCACTTCACCACCTTTTTTTTTTTTTAATTTAAAATTTACACATTTTCCATAAAAAGTATGAAGTTTCAAATTTAGGAGAAAATATTGCAAATATTACATTATAATTTACAACATATAAGTTAAGTCAATAAGTTTTTTTTTATTGCACTGCAAACGAGTATATTATATACTCGTAACATACAGGTTTGCAGTAGTTATTTATTATTATATCTATAATTAAACGATTTTTATTATGTAATTAATAAATGACTGCATCGTCGTCCGTCGATAGTTTACCTTAAGTTCTTTTTCTCTCCTGGCTAACGCCACAACGTGCACCCCGTTCTTAGCCAACTGTACCACAATCGCTGCATCAATACCAGCACTGGCGCCAGTAACTATCGCCACCTTGCCACTCCACCGTTCCATTGTGGTACTTATTATTTGTATTATTTTAAGTATTTTACTTACGTCGTTATGTATGCACTTATATGATCTGAAATAATAATTAACAATATGATACCTATATAAACGTATAGCGGCGACCGGAGAGTTCTGTCTGATTAACACGGTAACTCAGACCTCGCTGCAGTTTTTGTTTAATGGAAATTTGTTATGGAGACAATGGTCATGTGTAACACGCTATTATCTATACCTAAGTTATTATATAAATGGTTTAATACCTACCATAATAGTAATAATAATTATAATACAGTGTTTCCCAAAGGGTGGGTCAGAAAATTTTAAAGGTGTGTCGTGCAAATTTGATGACACTTTTTTTTTAAAGTCCTAAGTACTTTACTTTTGACATAATATATAGACAATTTATCTTATGTGTGCCACGCAATTTATAATAGCTAACAATAATTTGCTGTGGTAAAAAATATTTTGGGAACCACTGTCAAACTATTTAAACCTCAAATAAAAATCTACATGTGGCATACATGTGTGCGCGGTAAGATACCTGCATAGTAAATATCCGTCCCCACCAATTGCATTTTGCGATATCGCAAATTTATCAATAATATATGATTAAATATGAGATTACTTCATAGAGCACGTTTAAGTTTTGCGGCATTACAGATATACAATCTCACTGTTTAGCTCCACTTTCAAATTAATCAATTTCTCCCATCCAAAAACGTGTTCGGTGGGACTGTACCTTTCGCTATATAATAAATGTGCGATAAAATTTCTTAGGTACTGTATATCTATGTATATAACATATTATATGCAACTGTTTTACAATGATCGTTATTGATATTACAATATTATGGTTATCATTAAGGCTGGGATTTTAATGACCAAAAAATTCTCAAAAAATGCAAAAAATCAAAAATGCATTTAAATTTTGTACTATAGATGATTATTTTATAATACATGATTATTAATCATGTACGTATAGTGATTGCTATATAATTTTTGAGTGGGGTTACGAATGAATTGATTTTACAATGATGCGTGTTTTATTTAAATACATTTTTTTTTACATTGGTCATCTTATCAAATTTTGCATCAGTAAAAGTACTTTAATTTTTGAGTTTTTTTTTCTAAATTCATAAGTATTTTTTAACTTAATTGGTCTTTTAGTGATCAATAAATACAATTATTATTTTTGAAAATCTAAAATTTTTAAAGTACTTATTATATATTTAGAGTATTCAGTAGTTAATATTTAAGTCTGTTTAAAAAAAAAAATTAAAACTTTAACAGTGAAAAGTGTTGTTTAAAAAATCCTAACATATCATAATATCCTATGAATTGCTTATTATATTATATTACCTTTTTTTTTTTTTTGCTGTTTGAACCGACAACGCTGTGGGAACTGCAGTCTTCGCATTATTCCCGCGGAATTGTTATACATTACCTATATTGTGGTAAAATAACTTACACATTTTATAAACATTTTGAATTAAATACTAAATAAAAATTCACATTCATTAAAAATAGTATTGTTCAATATATGTGACATAACATAATATAAATATATCATAATTCAAATAAAATAATAATAAACTAAGTATGTTGATATTTTATAAAATAATTGTTTAATCAAATATTTGTAACTTATAATCGTTTAAATAAACAAACATATTTTCATTCTAAATTATAAGTTCAATACATTTTCTACAACTTGAGAGCTCGGTTGTAAATGAGTCTGTATTAGTGATCCAGTAGGTATGATGGTCATTTCAGCAATCTGAAAATATTATTGAGAAATTAAATACAATGTTATACAATAATTATTTTTAAAAAGATGAGGAAATATTTTAGTTATAATTTCAAAAAGTAAAATTAGCTGTTGACATTCATTCCATAAAAATAAAGTTTAGATTTTAATTTATTATTACTATTTTAAATTTTTATAAAATTCCATGTTTATCAAATTCATTATACTTGTTGTACTGTAGGCCTGACTCTTAAATAAATGAACAATTGTAAATAACAGTAGGTACTGTATTTTTGTTTTATGTATACATCTCAATTCATGAGCGCATCTTGGTAACAGTATAGGTACCTCGCTTAGTATACAAATCTGACAAAAGTGGCAATCCGCTTGCGGTGAATTGGATACACCACTTGGTGTACTTAGTTTTAAGTATAACAACTATTAACTTCGTGGACTAATTGGTTTAGATGTACATGTATCTACGTCGGCGAGAATGAAAAATTTTAAATTACGTTACTGTTTATTGTTAGTTGTTAGTATATAGTTTATACTTATTATAGCAGTAGCAGTTTATATGGCATGTAATAAATAAAAACAGAAAAGTTTGTTCAGCACCACTTATCGGACGTGGTTCAAACCTTCCTGATATTTCCTGTCTATTTGTTGAGTCTATAAACCACAACTACACATACAAACATGCATATTGCCTTATATTTATATACATAAACATATATTAAAACTTTTCTAAAATATGTCTATTTGCGGATTAACGATGTTCCACACACGTAAATATCTTATGGGGTATCCGGATTACATAAACGATATATTTACGCGTATGTAGTAACACAGAACCTATTTATTTCCTTATACTAATTTAAGTCTTTTACCTCGGGCTGTTGGGGTACTACATTCACATTATTTTATTATATTATTATTCTGTTATTTTGTAATAATAATATTTGTATACTAGTTTTACCTATCCGCTAACATTTTAACCTCCACAATGACTTTCCTTGTGAGCACCAGAAATAACTTTTAAGTACATTTTCCTTGCTTACAAAGAACACGTTATTTGAGAACAACGCCCATGCACTTTTTATAAATATGGACGTAGCAAAAAATTAGTTTTTAGACATTGATTTGATTTCATTATTGAACAGATAGAGTCGATAGAGTCGATCACTATTATTATTTACTTTTCGGGCTGTCAGTAAAACTTATCTCAGTTAATTGAATAAACTTTTTATCTTTATTAAACAGTGACTATTTATTGACTACAAATTTACTTACATCCGAAGTATTATTTACGAAAAAAGTGGGCTTCTTCGTTAAATAGTACTAAGTCAGTCTTTTCAAGTCCGAATCACTACACGTATAAATAAGTATATATACTAGAATTATATTATGTGTTTGTAAGTAAGCTGTGGGTGAATTTCGAGGTTGTAAAATTTGTTATCGTACTAGATAGTTAATAGATATAAATTTAAACATAAGATTAGAATTCGTTATCATATTTTATAAACGTTTAATTAAGTTCTTACATTCCTCTGTGTTTGGTATAATTTCTGTTTTAATTTTTTTCAATACTTTACAATAGAATTTATGTTGAACGTTTATTATGACTGTTCAAAATAGGAAACTTTTCAAGTATGTCTTTCATAACCCCAGTCATAATATAGCTTAACGATTATAACTGCAATTAATTAATGATATAGAGAGTGCAAAAAAAAAAATAATAATAACAATTGCCAAAAGTTTTAATTATTCTCAGTATATGTACCTAAATAGGGTTGAAATCTATAATTAGATACGTTTTTTGTTTAAGAATACATATACTTCATCATAAAACTGGGTTTGTTAATTCTACGATTCAGATATTATTAATAGTGTTTTTAAAAAAATCGTCGGATAGCTACTAAACTAAATCTATGACATATACTATAAATCAATACAAATTAATTCATAGAATAGCATATAAGTATTTTTACGTACAAGAACATTTGGTGGTGTGGCCAAGGATGTGATTACGGCATTCGCGATGTCATTTGTATTGAGAATATTGAAATCCTTCGTAGACGCGTCTTTCATGACTTTGCTGACTTCTGCTAATATTTCTGTGGCTACTGGTCCCGGACTAATACTCTAAATATGAGATTAAATCAATATTATTATTATATATTTACTCGATAAGTGATCGACAACCAATATGGAGTAGTATTTCATCAGTCTGTCAAACGAGGCGGACGCGCAACAGCATAAATAATATAATACAAGGACGTTGTGTCCAAATAATCATTATTTATTACTATTCAAAAATCAATGTTCTGATACCTTAAAAACAAATCGTTATTATAAGCGATTATTATCCTCACACATGGAAACACGAATCGACTTTTTGAGATTTGATAAATCTGATGACGAAAAAAATTACAATACCTATCAATAAATTATAAAATAGACTGAATATATAAAAAATAAGATATAAGTTATTATGTAAATTAAATTCTTAAGCGAAAGTCACTATTATCATATAGATATGCCGTGACATATCGTGTCACAGACTATTATTTAATAATAATTTATTACTGAATACATACATCATAAATACATATAAGGTATCAATGTTTTTTGGCTCAAAATAAGCTAGGGGTACTAAGCACCCCAGTATGATAAACTACACTGAAAAAAATCATTTTTACTGTACTTCCCTATACTAAAATTATTTTGCATTTGACATTTCATTTGCACGTTTTTCAGGTGCTCGTTGTCTTTAATTTTATTACAATATCGCGGTGCAACCCTCTCCTCCCACTCATTGCGTCTTTTAATAATTTTTAAACCTATAGTTCTTTAATAATGCAGTTTTTAAAAAATCTGATTTTTAGCATTTTTAAATTTACTTAAATTAGTTAGATTTTGTTTATAAATTCTTGAGATTTTTTATATTTCTTCAGAGGTATTCTTTGGAGAAATGAATTTCTATTTTTAAATAGTAACGATCCATTCTTTTCTTTCTACAGTTAATTATTATTTAGCACATAGTTCTTCTGAAAATTTTTACACATCAGAGTCAAAATTCGAACTAGTAATTGTAATTTTTGGAGTTATTTAACTCAATTTCATATTTTTGTAAATTTGTTTTTAAGGACTACTGTCCTTAATATAAATATGTAATACATGTTTAATATCTGAAAACTACTTGTTTGAATTTTTAATTAAGTACATTATTAATCAAAAAAAATTATCCACTAAATTATGAACAGTTGAAAGGGAGAGGGAAAGGGTTGTCATTTAAATAATGGATGTTTGTATCGCTTATTATTGAGAAATGTTAATCATGAGATTATGCGCCTATTGTATTGTATGAAACATACTATCGTTGATTAAACGCGATTTCAAAGAAAATTCACGCTTCCGATAATTTGAACGCAATTGCATAGAATACTATATAGTTACGTTTCAACAACTTTTGATCATGACCCTATATGGCTATATTATACAGATTACCAACTAAGCCAAATGCCGATATATTCACCTCAACCTCGTGCTTAAATACAGGGGAGGTAAAAACTCCCTTTAGGATAGAAATTAAATTATCAAATAGTAATGTTAGTAAGATTCTGATACTAGAAACTAACAAAAAATTGTAATAATAATAAAACAATGATAATAATATTATAGTTTTCCATCTTATAAATTGTATTTAAAATTTAATTATTAGAACTTAAAAACTATCTTTTCAAACCTTGTTTTAAAAATAATAAACTTCTAAAGTTCAAATTTCTATGAAACATCTCAAAATCGCAAAAATTTGCAAGTAATTTTATAGTTGAAAATTCGTAAAATTTTAAGTATTTATATCTAAGATTAAAAAATTCAATACAAAGTTTTCCATAAATTTTCTTTCAAATAACAATAGTGTTCAAAGGCCGACAGCCGATCACCTGGTAACACAACACTTAAAAAAAAGTATCTATGGATAGCGATAATCATCTCGATCATATAGATACTAATCCGATCTTTCTAACTTAAATACCGGCTGAATGACGTTAAACACCACGCAGGAAGCAAATCGGCCGCCCATCGTGAATGTTTACTCTTCGGTACGATGTTAACGCTTCGGTACGGTAAGTAGTATTTATACGAGTGCATTTTAACGAACGTTCACTCATTCTCCAATTAACCTTCAACCTCAGAATAACACACATTGGAACTGAAGAAATAGAAGAAACAGAAGAATATCACTATACTGAAAACGACGACTTCAAACAGTTCAAGTCATATAGCGACGACTCCGGTTAGAAAGCCCATACCTCGGATCAGACTACCGCAAAACCCGGCAAAGTAATCGTCCTAGATATACCACGATAACCGACAGTAGCGCCGTTAAGTGGATATCGTCTGAATATTCAGCTGACGCGCCAAGAGACCAGTCGCACCATCGGCAAATCGGGCGATTATACCAGGTGCTCTAACGCGGTGATCATATCCTACTGCCAACGATCATGCAGGATTCAACGTGGTTGCAACGGTGATCGCTAAACAGTCAATCTACCATAATTTCTTTGGCATAAATTTGTTCTTTCATAAAACCCCATAATTAAAAATCTCATGGGTTAAAATCAAAACTGCGAGATGGCTATATTATGTTTGGTGGTATTGAGCATTGTTTCAAGCTACTCTATCAATAAGTTTGTCATGGAAAAGATAATGCAATTGTTGTCGAATCAAAATAATTATTATGTTACTGTAATATCCAAAAACTGAAATTTCAGTATTAAACACACAAAAACTTGGTTTCTTTTATCTCTAACCTATGACATTACTGATAAAATTTACCAAATTTTATTTTACATCTAAAACGGCTAAAACACGTAACATGGTAATAAATTAGATCATTTAAAGCTCTGTAAACCCTAATTATACTATTATTTCATCGTTTTAATTAGTTTACAATGTAAAATAATATGTTAGTTAATCATGTATGTTAAATAACAACAAATAACTACAACCACCGTTAATCTTGTAGTATTCTCATACATATCGATGTGTCATACCACTTTTTTTATGGTCGGCGATTCGAGCGTCAAAAACGCGCGACAAACTCAAAAACGATGTGACGTCTCGATTCGTATGAGAATTATGCAAAAAATACAACTAGAACGTTTATTTTTACATTTAAGATAATATTATAAAAATAACTTTAAGAAACTCAGATTTTAAAGATAGAAAAAAATTTTCAAAAAATCGTCATTGGGTCATCACAGCAAGTACGTGTATACTAGTGTTCTCGTTAATTTCAAAAACACCCTGTAGAACAGGGTTCTACATTTAAGAATACACCATTAAATGTAGCTCATAGAATTTATTAGTTCAAATAATGTTCAAACATCTTTATTGTGAAAATAATCAATTATTAAAGTATTAAAATTTGTATAATACAGTCGTATAAAACTGTATTATACACAAAGGTATCAAATTATTATTATTTCTTTTTTAAATTTTATAGTACATTAATTATTTCTTTCATTTTTATTTTCTCTATTTGATTCTATTATGTATATTAAGTATGTCATCAAAAAATATAAATTTTGTTATTCCTTAATATTATATAAGGTACATTAATTATTATTATATTGTTTACATAATATGTATTATTAATATAATTTTTAGTCTTTGAGTAAAGACTCACTACTTGCACCACAAGCATTATTTACAGGGATTAGGTATCAACATTATATAATATTAAACTTTGTTTTGTACATGTACGTTTTTGATGTTAAATAAATAAAGTATAATTGAATATTCCAAAAATCGAATTTTGAATAATTGAATAATTAAAGAAGGAAAGAAGGGGTGAACATGCTTGGTTAATCACTATGTACATACCATAGTACTAGTACGTATATGCCTAATAAAAACCTACGTAGTGCTACTGCTATACTGTAGTATCGTGTGTATTCGTGTGAGTAACTACTAACTAAATACTGTTGAAAATTTCCTTTCTTAAATTTTTTGAAAGAATGCTTTTAAAGTCCTTGAAGTTTTATAAAACATTTAATTTTATCATACTTCATATTATACAAAGATAAAATGCGTTACATAGTACATACCACCATCCCGGTATTTAAATACTCTAATTTACTTTACATATAAAAAAAAAAAACACGAACACTATACAAAATATTCTGATGGAATGCTTTGATTGTTACACTTTCATGAATAGGTAGTTATTACTATTATTTGTAAACCTGCCATAGAAGTTTTTGTAATATATATTATTAATTTTACAATTATAAAAGTATTCTGTCCTTTTAAGCCAAAAGGGAAAAGGCAGCAGTAAGCAACAATGTAGAAGTTTTGAGAAAAATAACTTTTTCTGAATCATCTTGTTTCTATCTCATTTTTATCACATTATAAAAATAAAACAATAAATAACTTTTCCTGTAGAATCCAATAACAAACAAAAAAAAAACAAAAAATGCGCCTTAAAATAACAAATATTTTAATATTTATTTACCTAATATATAACCTAACCCTGTTGCTTACTGCCTTTTAGTAGTATTGCTTTCCCGATTTTAATATATCATTGCTTGCAAATATCAATAAACACGAGTGACACCATAAGAAAGTTATTCGCCTTATAAGAACAAAATAAATATAACTCGCGTTTCAAAATTTAATTATTTGACAAGATATTGAGTTCAAAAATATATATAAACGGGACTTGGGGCATGTTAACTCGATAACAATGGGTTAATTGTGTTTAATATATCTTATACATTGTTTTGCTCAGAAAATGGGAGGAGTAATACACTAATACGCTTCATAGCAATTGACACACTGAGAGCGCAAATATAGTTGTAGTCACGCTATAGCAAACGACTCGAAAGACAAGTGAAATTCGTTTTATTGATTTCATCCTATTACAATCCATGGTACAACAAGCAAACATATACAAAATACAAATATTAACTAAAATATACATATTAATATATTGTTATGAATTATAATTCTTAATAACTATATCAGGAATGGATCCAAGGGGAGAAACTGAACAAGGGCGATAATCCTCCCCCTCTCCCGTAGACTCTGCCACACTGGTGAATTTTAGGATGTCTATTTTCGGCAACCGATAAAATACGATACAAACATAGTCATCTTCCCATACCCCAATAAATTTATTCTGGATCCGCGTCTGATAACAATATAAGTGTAATCCTTGTTGTCTTATTTCAAAATGCAATACCATTCTCGAAAATTGTGATAGAAAACTAATTTATAACATTTTAATCAACATTTGATGAACGCACTGGGAAAAATAAAATAAAGTTTATCGTATTATATGGAACGCACGTATACTACATGAATGGTCCTTAAAAGACGAGAATATAAAAAAAAAATTATTTATTTACAACTAATAAATACAATACAAAATAGAGATTTATAACACATGCACAATTTACTCGAAATTTAAGAATATCGACTATTTTATTAAGGCAAAAATTCAATTATAAATAAAATCGATTGATTTCGACTTTATAAAAAAAAATCAGATATCGTAAATTAGTTTTTCGAATTTTTTTATTTTTTGTAAAAAAAAAATTATCCTAATTGCATTGGACTCGATTTTTATATTTATATTTATATACACAAAGGCATTTAAAAAATATATAGATTAATTTTAAGACATTATCAATTTATAGATTTATACTAACCTATTCGCTGTTATACAGTAAAGTGATATTGAATCAAAGTTAATACTTAATAGTAAAATATAGTATAAAATATATAGTTAAAATATTATTTACCAATAATATTATAAATGCAATAATGTTTTCGACAAAAATTAATCAACCTATCATGACGAATAGTAAAATAAATTATTTTAATATAAATATCAAAAAACACATGAAGTATAGGCACTTAGTGATGTAGGACGACATACCATCTCTGTTCAGTATCGTTTTTCGTATCCGTATAAGTATACAACTGGATTTAAATTTAACACATTCATTACAGTGACTCATTTGACATCAACTGTAAAACATAGTGGTACCCACTTAACTATTTTTTTAAGGTATCTATTGAAGTTTGAAATCGTTGAGTTTTATAAACAAATAAATACTAATACAAGTACAGTGCAACTTTAACTAGTTGCACAGAAGTAACTATAAACAATTATCTTGTAATACGTTTTATACTACCTAATCGTATGATAAATATTGTATTGTACTATACCGAAACTTTGATTTTAGATCCCATTAGTTGTAATTCGTGTCGAAGTCCATCGCACAATACCGTGACTGCATGCTTTGAAGCGTTATACATTTTGAACCCAAAATACGGAGTTAAACAATGTCCAGCAATACTAAAATAAAATAAAATTATAAGTTCATATAATTATAACAAAACAACTATAATACTTGTACATAAAGGCATTTATCGAATGTATACATTATAAAAATATACAATACATATTTATCTACAATTGTAGCTATTATTATGTAATTGAATTAAAGTAAAACGCTTTCTGAACAATAATAATAAATTACCTATTTATTTGAATAATGTGACCGTCGATCTTATTTTTTGTCATCGATTTGTAAGCTTCCCTTGAACACACGCTCAATGCTAGAACATTAAGATTAATTGTGTCTTGCCAATCCTTCAGTTTTCCATCTGTATCACAAGAGCGATGTTCAATATTTAAAGACTTACGAACATTTTTAATTGTATTCCATATTATGTAGGAGTACTCACTTAAAAGGCTTGATAGTTTCGCAACTCCTGCATTGTTAATTAAAATACTGGCACCTCCTAGTGTCGAATCTACCCACGAAAAAACGTCTTTTACTGCTTGCTCATTAGTGACATCGCAAACCTTTGTATAAATAGTCCCATATTCTTTATAATTTACCGTTTCGGCTAATTCCTTGAAAACAAATCAAATATTAAAATATTAACATACACTATACTATTATACAATGCACGTCGTTTAATAATATAACAGTGTATGTAATTGTTTTAAAAATGTAAACTGTTACAACGTCTAAAAATATTTTCAAAATATTTAGTATTAAGATATTACTGTTTATCTCTTATTTCTTATTTATCTTTACTCGTTCTGTGACTACCCCGAGCTTTGTCTCAAAAGACACTGACATTGCAAAATCACATTAATTAATTAATTTGTCTCCTAAAAGTTCTAAATCAATGGACAGCCTCCCTCATTATTGTTTTATCATTGAGTTTTTTTTTTTTATTATTATTATTTTATACTCTTTGTACTGACAAATAAGGTCCTATAGTTGTAAATTTTAAAAAAACAAGTTCCTTTAAAAAACAATGTGATATTTTTATTTTATTTGGTTAGTTTCAATGTATAATAAGTTTATATACATTATTCATAAATACGTATAATATTATAATATATAATGCCTATAACGCGTTTGAGGAAATTTCGAAATCTAGCGGGAAAATAATTAAAAAATTAAGTATATAAATAACGATAAATAACGTTTTCCCCATTAAAGATGAGGCTTTTTATCATTTATTATACTAATCCTTACAGTTATACTGTTTATTAAAATAGTACCCAATTATAGTTTAAATAGTTTAAAAAACAATTAAAAAAAAACAATTATTTTTACTGCTGTTTTATTATCTACCAATGCACAGGTTTGAATTAATCTACAACTAAAATATTGTACTGTGCGTATCGTACATTGTTTTATTCGTATATCCGTTATTCGTAGTTATTGATTTAATGGCGATATTTCTAATTCTATTTCTACGTAACATATCGATGTGCAAATACTAAAAATGTAATTTAAGTTCAACCTCAAGAATTGAGGGTGCAAGAACAGTGCTCTTGTGAAATCCGAGTTTTTAGACTAAATAGTAATATAATTTTGTTGCACCATTGCACCCTAAGTATTTTTCAATATTACTAGGTACTTTTATACAGTTTTTCTAATATGCCAACTCGTACAATTCCGTCCATTGGACAATTTATAAATGAACAGAAATAATCTATTCTTTAATTTAAATTAAATTTAATATATAAGTACATAATATATTTTAAAACAAATAGATCAATACGGTATACCTTGGTATAAGAACTAAAAATACTCGCGAGAAAAAAATTTTGAGTGAATTTATAACTATATAATATATTATATTTACTTTCTTAAATTTAAGTTCGTAAGCTATAACAAATTTTTAATACTGCTACAACTAAATTTTAACGAATATTCCTGTGAATGTTATATTTACGTAACGCCATCATTTTTTCTATTTATAATAGTGCAATAGCATAACGCCATACAACTTTTGCATAGGTCATCACGTATATAGGTAGAATAGACAAAATTATCGTTATTTCTCGTGACACTGACATACGATATTATTAAAATTATGAAGGTATCATTATCAAATAATAAATAATGATTGTAAAAATATCATGTAATAGGTACATGGTTTAGAGTGTTTAGAATTTAATCACTGCGAAAGTTCGAACCATATTCCAAATAATTCACAGAGGATAATATACTTCAGAGTTCAAGTACAATTAATACTAATTATCATTCATTTTGTAAGTTAAATGAAATGCATTGAAAATCGTTCAATCGATAAATTCAGAATAACTTATCGCCTATCGGCTATCACATGCATGTAAAATGGTATAAAGCGAATTTTGAAGATAATCAACCCATAATCGATATTATTATCAACAATATTAATGTCGGGTTTTTTTGCTATTATTAATTTTCTAAAATAAATCAAATTTTATAAAATCGGAACAATTTTCAAGTCTATTATTTTAACGGCAAACCATTTCCGATACTTCGAAAATTTAAATCACAGTAACGATCTACAAAACCCTTGTTTAATATTTCAACTGCCTTATAAGTAATAAGTATTATTTTATCACGATTATTATTCATCTGTAACCTAAACTTTTCACTTCACAAATACCCGTAACATTTTCATTCCATAATCGTATTACTTTATTCCACCAGTCATATGTTTAACTCAACTATTTATGATTTTTTTTTAATCGTAGTAATGCGTTATATATTTTATTTTATTTTATTATTGTTTATTCTATACTCATTTTTATGTATAATTTTCATGACAATATGAAATCTTTAATAGAAATAAAAATTAATTGAAAATGCCTGAATTAAATATACTGAATGGTAACCACCATTTAATATACTGTTGATGTCGGTTAAAGTGCAAGTCATCTAAGTAAATTGAATCTGTCATCCCAATACGCCATGCCCCTCACTTTTCAAAAATGAAACAAACTAAAAAAAAAAAATAAAGAATAGTAAAATAAGACTCTTGTTTAGCCATTGTTGACATTTCTCTGAGCTAAAACATTGAACCATCAAATTCAATAAAATATCAGTTTATCACAGAATCGATGTTCTAAATGCGTATTTAGTATTTACATAATATTGTCTACACACTTCATAGAATATCTCAATACACCAAACATTATAAGTATATGCATTAAAATATATTTATCGATTTGGTTTTAAGTCGAAGACTTCTAGAAGGTTCCTCAACAATAAAGCTTTTGTAAATAAGCTAATTAGTAATTAATGATAAATTATCCTGAACAAAGTTTCAACTTTAAAAATCTAGTTTTTAACGTGAGAAAAAATAATTCTTTTTTAATATCACAACGTTCAGCAATTATTATAACATGAAGCTAATACAGGAATCAACTTAATTAAAAATTGATTTGATAATAATTCTAACTTAATCTTTCTAAATCTAACTTTATACATTTTAAAATAGTTAAAAGTAACAATAATTTGAAGTTTGACAAATTAATATGATACACTATATCTGATGTTTAAATTATGGAAATAATTGCATCTGTGTTGTTATTAATAAAACTCACACTGTACAGTATTTAGGTATATATTTTGATGCATTTTTGAAATAGAATGTTTACAATGATAAATTAATAAAGTCGGTTCGAAAATTGTTTTATGTATTTAAATGCTTGAAAAACATCCTAACTGTTAATGTTAAAACGACAATATATAAATTTCTAGTATAATCAATAGTATCCTATGATATTGCATTCTGGGGTAACACTTTTGATTCACATATTAAAAAATAACAATACAACATTGAATTCTCTTGTAAAATATATATTCAATAAGCCAAATCTCTTCCCAACAATGTATTTGTATAATGATTGTAAAATTTCAAATATTAAATCTCTTCGAACAATGCTTGTTTTTGCTGTTATTTTTAAATATATTTATACAATTAATTCGCTTACTCATAATTATAACACACAATTTGTTAATGATTTTAATATTGCATTACCTAAATTGAGAACTGCCTTTGGCCAATTAGGATAGGGTGACCAATGACCATATTAAAAAAAAAAAAAAAACAGGACTACACTTTTTTGCAATGAGTAAAATGTAGGTCAATTGATTGGCAAAACATGAAACAATATGCAATATTTATATAATATAATATATATTATAAATACTACGAAAAACGGGACAATCCTGTTTAAAACAGGACGTATGGTCACCCTAAATTAAAACCATATTTTGTA
Organism: Aphis gossypii; assembly: GCF_020184175.1. Taxonomy (NCBI): domain Eukaryota; kingdom Metazoa; phylum Arthropoda; class Insecta; order Hemiptera; family Aphididae; genus Aphis; species Aphis gossypii. The sequence goes on from NC_065532.1 coordinate 5,255,966, forward strand.
TTCACTCAGTTTTGTATTAAACATAAAATATGTATTTATAATTATATTAATTTTAAAAAATTACAAGAAAACTCATGTCTCTAGATTTAAATAACATTGAATATTATTGACATGTATTGGTAATAATTTATTATAAATTTATGGATTATCATTTATCTCTTAACATTTTTATAACTAGTATATTATATGTTTTGTTTTCTTTCATTTCTCCTTGTTACAACCTTGTTATATTTATATCATTTGTGGATGTATGAACTTTCATCTCTAGCACAGCCTATGACTTTTGTAGTGATCCAACTTAAATTAGTTTTTTTTATTTTAATACCCTTTAGTCTTTGTAAAAAAAAAATTCTTGTTGGAAAATTAATGAATCATTATTATTATTATTATTTGTCCGTAGTATGTATTATTTTTTAAATGTTTCTAATAATATGATATACTATTTATTATTTTTTTGATTTTAGATTGTGAGTGGAGCGAGAGGTGAATTATTTTACAAAAACGAGCGTTTTTTATTATGTCTGAGACATTTTTTTATAGAAGAAAAAAATAATTCAATTTATAATAAACAGTTTGTGGTTTATACCTTCGAGTGTAAATTATAATAATATGACTAAACTAAGTTAAAATGCCGTAAGGCGTAAAGTCTAATTACAAATTCTAAAATGCAGCTAATTTATATGAATATAATGGCTTAAACATGATAAGTATATTGTTTTACAAAAACAATATAGCCAATATTTGAACAATTAAAACTTTGTTCATCATCGAAATACGCATTGGTACTTGGTAGGTACCTACCAATTTAGGAGAAATATTCACTTTATAAAACGTCTAGGAGCTAATGTACGGCGCTTCGGCTTGATTCGTAATAATTTTTACAAACGTTTGTTAATTATAAAAATTATAATTTATAATAATATGCTGCTATGATTCGACAAAGTTTCAAGAATATCATCAATTTTTCTTTTCGAATGGGAGGTCGAATCGTTTTCCCGCGGCTCTGCGCACGAGCACGTTCAGCCACAATATCCACGACGATAATATTATATAGTATTAGAGTGTAGTTAGTATAAATGTTACTCGCCCTAAGCGACTGCGTAACTAATACTCGATGATAATTTACCTTAAGTGCGTTTTCTCTTCTGGCGAGCGCCACGACGTGCACGCCGTTCTTCGCCAACTCGACCGCGATTGCCGCCCCGATGCCAGCACTAGCGCCAGTAACTATCGCCACCTTGCCACTCCACCGTTCCATCACGTTTTTTATTTATTTTTTATAATTGAAATTCAAGTATTTATTCGTTTTAATAGTGTGCACTTATACGATTCTCGTCCTGCGGAACATAAATGAAAAAACAAACAACATAAGTGATCTATATAAACGATATAATATTTAACCGCGTACGCCGGCAGGTCGATACTGCCATGCGGACCTCGCGGCGCATAATAATATATTATTACTTTACTGTTTTACACCGTTCGGAGAGACAAACATGGGGTATTATGTGGTAATAACACAGTGGTATTAATACTCTGTTGCGATCGTTGTGTGTTGTGTGTGGTTATTATATCTATTACGTACCAAAATCCATCACAAATATTACGTATCATAATATAGGCCCATCGTAACGATAACCACCGACGAAAAATCTCCGCGTGGCGCGCTGCCCAATCAACATGATATTTCACCTGTGATAAAATAATATGTTTACACAATACATCAGGCACACGTGTGTAGTAGGTAACTACAACGACGTTTAAGTTGTATATAGTGCTCACTGATCAATATATAATAATCGTAAAATGATATTATTATGTAAACGTTTATGAGTTATAACGATTATAATAATATACATTATGCGTATGTAGAACCAGCGCAGTGGTTGAACAGTGGTAAAAACCGTTGCAAGAGGGGAGAAAGAGACTATATTATACGACCGGGGTCATTGAAACGTAAGAAACATTCTGTTTTTCAATTTTCTGGGTATTTTTATTTAAATCTCATCATTGTTGAATCGAATACTTTTCATTCTGTTATTTTGAAGGTTTTAAAATATCTGTTCTATATAGTTGATAAATGAAGGTATTATATTTTATGCTTACTCAGGTTACTCTAGTTATTTATGAAATCTTTTTTAACCACGAAAATCCTTTGTTTTAAAAATTTCAATCTAATCTAACCTATGAACTGTTTAGTTTATTGAATAAGCCATATAGATATTATTGGAATAGTAAAATAACTAACACGATCAATATTTTAGATCTTTTGAATAAAATAAACGGTATTGTTGAAGTACATCGAATTTTACGATTTCCAAACACTTTAATTTAAAAGAGTGTATTGTTTTAAATAAACGAATTTAAAGTGGTTGGGAATTAACTGAGCTATTACCTGTCAAGATATATGCATAGTCTTATCTTTGTCTTTTATAGCTAAGTAGGTATATATTATAGTCTTTAGTACTTATTACCTATTTCTTACTGTTCCGAAATAATCTACTTAACTACAGTGGCATAGACAGTCACTGAACAACTACTATAATTGTTTAAGTTTTTACTTTTTTAAATGATAACAATACAATATACTTTTTTAATACCATGTTCTGAAATATAATGTTACTCGGAGTATTTCGATATTTAACATTACCTATTACCTATTTAAAGTTTAGATGAGTCGAGTGTGAACCAACATTTTGCGGTACGCCCTAATAGGCAGTATTCAACTTCTCAAATCTTTAAATATTTATAAATTGACTTATAAACTATAAAGGCGTAAACTTTTGGTCCAAAATTATATTATATTTATGTATCAAAGTACACCGAAAATATTCTGCTTTACTTAATAAAGGATTAAAAATAAATATTGTTATTAAAAATAGTAAGAAATTTAAAATTATAAAGATAAAAATACTAAGCTTACTGCTTATGTACCTGTATTTTTATTTTTTTATGTGCTACTTATAAGAACAATATTTATACTAGATTTTATATTAAATATTTAAGCTTTTTGAATTAAAGTTTCAATTAGTAGCTTAAATTTAGTCAAAGTATTTTTAAATTTCATTAAGTATAGAAAATTATAATTTAAGTAATAATGCAATATTTCATATTTCTATAAGATTAATACTTTAAAATTAATACAAATTATATTGTATAATAGGCGCCTAGTGTCATAGTGTATCTCGTTATCGAAAAATTACTGTACCTATGTATTTTATATGAATAATGCAATGATAAAATAAATCATTATGCATATTCGTATAATGATGAAAAAAATAAATTAAAAATTCTGAAAGCATTAAATGATCTAATTTTTTTGGTAACCAAAGTAAAACATTAATATTTTAATAATATTTCAATTTTAACTAATGTTTGTTAAATGTCCGATTATTTTAAAAAGCACTGAGAAATGTCCAAGTACCTATAAATTTGATCTAATATGATACTCAAAAATAATAGAAGTTGATGATTGAATTTTTTTTCATTCAAAAAAGTGTTCAAAAATAAAACCACATACTATTACACAATAAAATAAATTGATCTATTTTTTTCATTTATTTAATATAAACATAAGTATATTATAGCGCTACTAAATTAAATAATAATAATAATTTATTCACGGTGCAGTACTTTTTAAATATGTTAAGAAAATACATCATTTAGTGTTTATAGTTAGTTAGTAATTTATACTTTTACAGCTATATTGTATGATGTAACGCATCATAAAACTAGATTTAATCTAGAAATAATTATGACTAAAATCGATTAAATAATATCAATTGTTGTTAATGCTGTTAATTAGTAGGTACAGATAAAATTGAATATAACAAACACGTGTAGTCTGTAATAATAGAAACTAGAAAATTATTATTGAATAAAATATATATTAAATAAAGATATTCTAATATTTTCTAAAAAAAAAAAAAGATGTGGTCTACTCTGAAGAAGTGCAGTAACTCCAAAAAACAAATTGTTCATGTTAAATAGTTATGCGCATTATAATAAATGTATATTATTTGGTACTTATTGTCTTAATAATATGCGGTTAAAATTATATTTCAATAACCTCTTAAAAAGATGTCTAACACGCATATACATTATACATGGTGATTCTTTTATCAAGCAACACTCATTATTTAAAAAAGTATTAACTTTTTTCAAAATTTAAGATCCATAGTGTTCTAGAATTGTAGAACTTTTCCATATTCTCACCCTTATATTTTATTAGGTAAACTACTATTAACTTTTGATTTTCAAATGACAACCTATACTTAATATTTCATAAATGAATAAGACTATATTTTTATGAATTATCACATTAAAATTTTTATTTTTCGTTTATCCGTTGATGAGATATAGCTCTTCAAAGTTAGGTAGTATTGGAAAGTCATTGTGTGTAAATGTGTTATAACTCAATAGTATTTATAATAGTAATATTAGTCCATTTAATTATAATTATATGACAATTGACTTCAAGGCCGTAGCCAGAAAAATATTTTGGGGAGGGTTAATGTATAAATATGTAATATTATGTAATAAAATATGAAATTATAACTATTCAGTATTATTTCAAAAAAAATTTCGGGGGGTTGAACCCTAAGCCCCCTCCCTGGCTATGGCCTTGATTAACTAAAAGATATGAAAGGTAATAACAGGTACAAATATTACCATTCTTCGCTATAAAATGAGGTCGACGATATCAAATTCATTACTATTATAGCTACTAGACTTAATAAATAAAAATCCCAGTTCTGACTAGTTAGTACTGATGTACCTATAACACCTAAAACCTTTCTTAAGCCAACCAACTTTGAGCAGCTATAATTTGCCTACAGATCAACCAACATTTTAACGTGAAAATTCATGAAAAAAATGCTTAATTAATTTAATGCAATTATTGATATAGGTTGCCATTTAAAAATCAAAAGTTGATAGTTTTTTTACTATTAAATATAAGAATATAAGAAAGAAGAAAATTAAAATTTTATACAGTTCTAGAATAACATATATATCTAAAAATTTGAAAAAAAAATCTAAACTTTTTGAAATAATAAGTATTGTTTGATAAAAAAAAAATCACCCTATCTAAAATATAACATAGCAAATTTTACTCTTTTTAATACTAGGATAATTATATTTAACCTACTTCAAAGAAAAATGGTTTTCGTAATTATTAAGAAAAATACTGAATATGTTTTACTTTTGACCATTCAAAGGAACAACCATAGATTCACAAGCATTTTATGAAATTTCAAGTTACAACAGTTATTTGTTTTTGAACTACACCAAATAAATTCGATTTTGTCATATATAGAATTCGAGTATAGAAATTCTCGTTTTTGACTATTATTTTTCTTTTAGAAATACCAATTACTAGGTTTAAATTTTACTAAAAGCCACAATAGAAATTGAATATTGAAGTACTTTTTTTACTTTGTATCCGAGATGGCGAAATGCCTAGATTCCAGACTACTGCACTTCTTTATAGCAGGAAAAAATGATCATTTATTATGAAAAAATAAAAATTATGAAAAATTTTCACTACCAATTTATGTTCTTAATAATATAAGTTATTATAGATGTTATCATTCAATTATAATAATTATTACGGTAATATGAAACATACTTGATAAAATATTTCCATGTTAATAATTCTTGTCCTTGTATATTGTAATTTTTGCTGGTGTGCATTATTTATTCTCATTGTTAACAAAATCAATTGTTTTAATTTCATATCAAATTCTGTCCAATTACAGCTATATAACATGAATATTACAGAATCTTTCTAAAAAAATTATGTAGAGTAATTCATAAACTTTTTAATGCATCTTAGATATTATAGTATATATAAATTATAAATATAGGAGAAATGAGAATTACAATTTACAATACCAACTAAAAATATCATGCGATACTACATTTAAATCATTTTTTTAATATTTCTTAGAAATGCAATATGTTATGCAAAAATTATTTTATATATTTATTATATTTTATTATTGTTTTATAATATTTGATGCACAGGTGCATTTTTTATTAGGTACTAATAGACTATTGTGGACTAATTATTGATAAGTACTAAGAAATCATTCAGGTTTTATAATTTTTTTTCTATCCTTAATAATTAAGTGATACATTTTACAGAAAAATACGTAGTTTAAAAAATTTTATTCATTATAGGACTAGTGACATAGATGAACTTTTTATTTACGGATATATCAATATAATCAGTTCATTTTTTTTATATAAATAGCTCTCTTTCTATGGATCATAGCTATACTACGTCTTATTTATAACTAAGTAGGTTTGTTCTATAATAGGTATTCCAAAAAAATAAACAACGTTTTACCACAAAAATAGTACACAAGTACCTACTATAGTTTAATAATAGTTTCAAATGCTTAAAAAAAATACGGTAAATGCAATCTAGGCATTTCTAAATAATTTAAAAATATACAGTCATCATTTCCACGTCTAGAGGTAGAAGTATAGGCCAATCGACTAGTAATTTAGCTAAAAATTAAAACCATAAAATTCTACAGGAAAACTCATCAAAAAAATTTCTAAACACTGTTTGAGAATTGGATTGCATAAAAAAAAATTCAACTAAATGTTAATGATGAAATTGTTTAGGTTTTGTTTCTCAAATTAATTATCGTAAATAATGTCGAACAAGTAAACTGCAAAGTCTAAAAAAACATCATAAAAACAAAAAATTAACTACAGCCGATTATGTTGATAGTTGTTTATTATTAATTATGTAAACTATTTAATAGGTAGTCAATTTTTAATTTTAATAGGTAGTTATATTTTATTTTCTTAATAAATATACATTTAAAATTACTATAGAAAATATATAACCGATCACATTAGTACATTACGTTAATATGGCCCTGCATATTATGATTATTATTTTGATACACGCTTATATAATATATTTTAGTTTGTATCTATTAAGATTTTAAGTAGGAACAAGTACCTATTCAATTATTTTAACAATAAAGACCTACCGTACTGTACGTGATCTTCGCATGATAGTCATTTCTTGGACATATTTTAAAACAATAAGAGTAAGGTAAGTACTTTTGATAACCAATATTATTATTAATATTTTGTGAATCATAGTAAAGTACATACTTTATTAATATCAATGGCATTCCACCATGGGTTCAATGACCGTAATATAAGCTTTAAATGATAAAGCTATAGTACACATACGATAATATTATAGATACACACAGTACATTTTATAATATTAAGTTCTGGTGATATAATACTTTTAATAATAAGTAGTCAATTATTTGATCAGTACTTGTGATTCAAATTATTTTTGAAAATTATCAACGTCAAAAACTATGGAATTTATATACTAAAACTAGTCAGAATTAAAACATTTTAATTTCGTTTTAACCAATAAGTAAGGCTCGGAACTTAATACTCTTAAAAAGTACTTAATATGTTTGGATTTATGCACTTAAAAATATGCACTTATTTTTTAAAATAAAGATTTTATGAAATTATGAAAAGTTAATTATTACAGAGTTAATATCCTTAAGAGAGTTGAATACGTTTGATCTAGCTTTATAGTTATACTCTTAAAGTTACAAAAAAAGAGAGTATACCTAATATAACTAACTAAATTTATACATTTTTGAAACATAATTTCTAAAATAGCTTAAATAATAAATAAATTAAATTAAAGATTATACTTGAATAAACTTATTCTTATAATATTATAACTATTATAAACTAGATATATAATATTATATGTATAAATATAACGTAGCAAATTTGAGAACGATAAACCATAATATAAATATTGTTGGTTAACACCAAAAATATGAATATTAAGATCTATCAAAATGTATGTATAGGTACATAAATTTTCAATTTATTAATGTCTTAATCATCAAGTATACTCTAAACAATTGTAAAATTAAGAAATATAAAACAAAAAAAAAAGGTAAATAAATGTGTGTTCTGCTCAGCTGTACATTAGGCATTTCGATTGGGTCACTATTATAGGTGTGTCAAATTTGAATTCAATGATATATCTGAATTAAATTTTTACTCAGTGAATGATCTTTTATCGATATTCATAGAAAAAAAAATTGAAAATTTCAAATAATTATGTAAATATTCAAAGTATTTTGAAAATTTGATTGTATATAGGAAATAACAACCTAACTTGATTTGATCAAAAATTAGATTAGCGTAAAAATTCCCGTTTTCTCCTCATTAAGTTTTGGATTTTTCCGATTATAAAAATTAATATAGGGAACTTTTAATCTCTTTTCAACATTTTCTATGCAAAACCAGCCTCAAAATTGAAAATCGAAGTATTTTATCGACTACTAATCGTATACACATTCACAAAAAAAAACACTACATTGTAAAATCAATACATATTTCACTCCGCTCAGAATCTAAAATCACAAAATAAGCGTTATAAACTTTTAATTTTTTTTTGGTTGTTTGTTTAAACTAAATTCTAGTCCACTTGGCAATATATATTCTAATATAGCCCAACAAAAACATGCAAAATATGTAACAACTTTCCAGTTTTATTCATGAGATTTTAATTCAGTGTATAGTATTGTTGGAACTTCAAATTTTATACCGAGTATTTCTAAATTAGAAAAGTAGCTAACGGCAGCCAGAAGGGCCACTCCTTCCCCCCTTCCCTCTCATCGGTCGTGTTTTTTTACAGACTATAACAGTACATTTATTGACAACAACGGCGGGCGCAGGGGGGGGGGGTCAAACTCCTTCCGAAATGAATGGATAATTAATTTCAAACGTAGTTATTCTCAATTATGAACCTTCAAAAATTCTAATTTTTTCAACCCCCCCCTCCAAATTTTTTCCTGCTTCTGCCTCTGATTGACAAGTATGTAAGTAGATACATCAGTATACCTATGATAATATAAATATAATATGATATATAATTAACAAGGGCAGCTCGTGGTGTTCAGAGTGGGTGGTATGCAAGTGCAATTCTTATAAAAGTTTATTAGAAAAATAAATTAAATCTATCTAAAATATTATTATGGTTCGATATAAATATATTGAAATATTTATACCCCAAGTTTAAGAAAATAATTTATATACCTACGAACATAATATCTAATAATATGCGTTAATTGTATTAATTAACAAAAAAAATTATACATGAAATCAATTCGTCGAAATACGATTGACTTATTTAAATTATAACCGATATGGAGCGCCGCGTGTGCAGCGATTGCTGCACACCACGGTCTCATTAATTTTTGCCAACCCCCCACTCAATGACATAATACGTTTACACTGACAAACGGTGTTCTGAATGAGCTGCACACCAAATTATGTGTATTTATTATAACTTAAATAAATTATAGGAGTAATATCATATTCGGGTATATAAGCAAACATAATCTTTTTTGATTAATACAATATTATACAATAAATATTATATTTAAGCTTAAATGATATAAAAATTGTGTTAAAAATTAAAAATATATTTTTACTATTTTATCTGTATTAATTTATGTGGTGTACGCACACCAGCACACCTAGGCACGAGCCACCACTGATAATTAATATATGGTGATAAAAATAGTGTATTGATATAAATTGTATTTATTATCTATAGCTTTGGTTGGAAGATTACAAACATAAGCTACCGTTCATGTTGATCGCGACAATGCAAGCCGTCCAAGTTGAATGGACGATAATATACGATATTTTATACTACTGCTGTACAATTTTCAATAGTAAAAAACATATTTAAGAGATACAATGAATGAATAAAGATTGAATGGTTTAGCCCTAGCTTCTATAAATAAATACGAATTAAAATATGATAATGTAGAAAAATCAATATCGATTGCTTTTGTTAAAAAAAAATTCCTAGGAGAATGAAAGTTTTAGATTGAACTTTAACGCAGTTATAATATAATATTATAATGTATTATATGTAAGTATACCTTATTGTACGAAAATTTAAGATACTCCTTAAGTTGTTTGTAATAAATTATTACAAATAAAAAGTTATTAATACCTTATTCATTTAAGTACGATATATTTAATTTTATCTCTGATCATAAGTATAATATGTAAAAAAATTACCTTTTATCTATAGTAAAACTGTACAAATTTAATTTAGTAACGTATTTTTATTACACACCTCCTTTTAGACATCTTGACTACGCTATTATTTATAACTACTTTAGGAATAAAAAATGTACTACTTTTATCATAGCTATAATATTATATCTTTAGGCTTTGTTGATATTATAAAATTATTAATAACACATTAGGTAAAGATTATTAAAAAAATACATAACAAATTATAAAATAATTCCAACCAACTTATATGAAGCAAGTAGAGAACCCTCAATGAACTATCCTATGTTATGTTATAACAAAATATAATGTGTAAAAAATTATAAAAACCAATATTATTAGTATTATACAGTATACATATATTAAGTATGTGAAAAAATGTATATTAGTATACTATGTGCTGAAATTCCTGTTTTATAAGTAAATATATTATGCTTTATTTTTCTTTATTTGAAAAAAAAAATTATAATTTATAAAAACTACTTAAATAAAGTATTATTTATTATCATTATTTTTTTAATTTGTAAGATTGTATAATCAATGATATACTATAATATTATATATTATTGTATAATGAATCGTTAACTAAAGCAATTGGTCTATTTAAAATATTTATACATAAATCTACAATATCCTTGCTTATCGAATATGGAATATAGTCATTTAATCTAACCCGTAGCCAAAACTAAGTATAAAAAATGTAATTTTTTTAAACACCGTTTTTAAATCAAAACTTATAACTTTCAATACGCTATAAATATACTACATGATTCAATATATAATAATGGTAGATAGTATACATATACGTTTACGTTTCTTAAACGTTTTATATGTAAACCGACGTGTTCTAAATAATATATGTTTTAACACATTTCGAAAATCGTTACTCTCAATTCCTTTTGGTAAGCATTCTTATTATCTGTATATCGACCATATTAATAAGTACCACTGTTTATTATCATTTATCATACACCGTTATATCAATATAATAGTTGAGTCGAATTAGATAGTCTGAGACGCGTGAAAAAACAAAAACAAAAATCAAATATCAAAACACTTATTATAAATATCTATCACGTTATTTTCCACGATCTGTTATCCGCGTGTTAAAGAGTTCAACGACCGCGATTTTAGCATAAAACGATAAGGTCGTATTATAATACCGGTAAATCGTAAATTCATAACACAACAAATATATATTTTATATATAGCAAAATACTCGAACTTTAAGTGTTGGAATAGAATACGTAGTTGGCAAATCGCAACAATATTTCGTATTGTGCACTCTTATCGCCACCTGAAGTGTTATACTACACAGAAGTACCTGTGTACACTATAATATGTAATTGGTATACATATTTCAGCTTCAAAAACATGATTAATGTGATAGATTAACAGCGCCGGCGATGATGGCAATTTCTAATATTAACAGACGCGCTCGACTGGTTTAAAAACGGCGCCCTCGTACGATTCGCACACCACTGAGCCGATGGCACCGTGCCGCTAACCACTACTACACGACGTCATCATCGTACGCACGCATCGACCGCAACCGGAAATATTCGACATTAAATTTATCGTATTATAAACAAATATAAATACCTGTAACTTCCGACCATCGTCGCTGTGATTGAATTTGATTTTTTTTAAATTTCACACGGGAAATCGCCAACGCCGCACACGTTTCCGGGAATAGACAATAATATTTTATTATAATATAACGAGTACGAACCCATCGGAAAAATGCTATCGGTATCGGGCGCTTCTGCGACGACATTGGTGACGGTCCTGGCCATGACCGCGGGAGGATTTCCGGGTCCCGTTCCCGCGAGATGCGCGAGGATATTGGCCGTGGAGACGGTGGGCGGCCGGAGCCACTGGAATTTCATGAGCGGCATTATCGGGGCACTGGTAGACAACGGGCACGCAGTCACCGCATTCACGCCATTCTTGGACGGCGACCGGGCCAATTACACGGAAGTGGACATATCCACCGGGTTTCCGGTGGGCCTGGACCTGGACATAGTCGGCCTTCTGGACCACTTCCGCAACCCGTTTTGGACGTACGGCGCGTACGTAGAGATGGGTCGGTCGCAGTGCGACGCCATCTACAGCCACGCGGAAATGAAACGACTTCTCCGCGACTCGACGGGCTTCGACGCGGTCATCATCGAATCGTTTTGGTCCGAGTGCATGTCGTACGTAGCCGCCCGGCTCGGTTTGCCGCTCATCTACGTTACACCGCTGCCGGTGGTGGCGTTCTTGGAGCGCACCATCACCGGTCACGTGTCCAACCCAGCGGTCGTTTCCAACCTGATGACCGGGCACGCCGTACCCGCGACGTTCGGGCAGAGGCTGACCAACGCGGCGCTACAGGTGTACGGATCGGCCGTGCAACGGTACAAGGAGTTCCAGCTCAGGTACACCGGACCTCCGAAGGAGTACGACCTGGTCGATCCCGTCCCGCCGTCCCTGGTGTTCGTCAACAGGCATTTCATTAGCGACGCCCCTAGTCCGGTGCCCAGAAACGTCATCGACGTGGGTGGAATCCATCTGAAGGCGGCCAAGGTTTTGCCAAAAGTGAGTATATTGACGTTTGTTGTTATTTTATTCCGTGATCGCAGTAGAAAATATATTATATTATCGTATGGGTATTACAAAAAAATCGGCCAACGACCGTCGTAATTTATTATTAATAGTATAATTTTTTTCACGGGCTTGGGTCTTTTACGTTCTAAGTATAAATATATCCTAATCAATAAGAGATTTCAGTCTTTGGTACGCACAGTTTGTTAATCTATTGCATCTTTTGAACCGCAATTAACTGCGGAGTACTGGTCAAAAAAATTATTTGAATTTTTCAAAATTGTCATAAAAATCAAAATTTAGCGCTCGCTCGCACTTATTATAGTTTCGACAAGTCATAAAGTATCGTTGTATTATAATAAATTGATGTAAATATTATTTGCTTGTTGATTCTAAAGATTTATTATTTCTATAAATAATAGTCTTACTGTTTAAAACGATACGTCATACGTATATAAAAGTTCAACTGTATTTATAATATATAATTAGTATAGTGAGATTAAAAATAAAAACAACTTTAAAAATACAGAGATGAACTTATGTTTCATCTTCTATTTACCTACCTACTTCTACTTCGATACAAACATAGGTACACTAATGGTCATTAGTCAATAGTTTAAATAATAATTAATAGTATAGTTTATAGATGTAACTATCACTAACTTATATTTTTGAATTACTTTTTTTTTATTCTACTGTATGCCTTTAGCTTTGATTGTAAATTTTTAATAATGAAGTATCTTTTCATTCAAAATATTATTTAAACAAATTATTAACAGCGGGCAACTTCTTATTCACGCCACTATTACGCCCCTTACTACAATATAATATCATCATAATTACTAATAATGTAGACTTTATTTTGTTTACCATTGTTAATAAATAAATATTATTTCGTGACTACAGGATGTATTAGAATTTATCGAACAATCACCTCATGGAGTAATTTATTTTACATTTGGTTCTACCGTAAAAATGTCTACGATACCGGAAAGCGTAAAAAAAGGATTAATAAAAGCGCTCGCTCGTGTTCCTCAAAGAGTGTTATTGAAATACGAAGACGAAATGGACGACAAACCGGAAAATATGATGATGAAACAATGGCTTCCCCAACGTGATATACTTTGTAAATAATAAAACATATAGTATCATTCTTACATCACGTCAACTCAAATTGCCAAACTTACAATAAATAAATGGTTTGATACCTGTTTAAATATGATAAAACTTTGTTGCAGTGCACCCCAATGTGAAACTATTCATCAGTCACGGAGGTATATCTGGGCTATACGAAACCGTGGATGCTGGTGTTCCAGTTCTTGGATTTCCTTTAATCGGTGACCAGGCGAGAAACATTGACAACCTGGTCAATGCCGGAATGGCTATTTCTATGGACCTGCTGTCCATCACTGAAGATTCATTTTTGAAAAACGTCTTGGAACTGCTCAACAACAAAAAGTAAGTTAAAAACTATGAGTGGAAAAAAATATTGATAAAACGTCCACGATTTATTAAATTTACGAACCCCTGCGGGTTTCTGTAATAATAATAATAAAATAAACACCAGAATTAAATGCAAAAAAAGAGAAGTGGGTAACCAGCGCTTTACTGATTAAATCATTGTAGTGTATGTTTTTTAATAAATTCAACGATATATCATTCTCTTGAACACAAAAAACGATTCTGAGAGAAGACATTTTGCCAACCATGGGCGTCCATTGGGGAGGGCAAAATAGGGCACTTGCCCCCCCTGGATAAAAAATATTAAAAACGTGTAGCTTAATAAATATTAACATAATACTATAATAGTATTATTATCTTTATTACCTTACACTTGAGAATTATTTTATTTTGATCCCCCCCCCCCTAAAATGTTACCTATGAGCACCTATACTGCCAGCCTAGGTACCTTATTACTGATAACTACATTTCATAATATGTTTTTTGATATTACTATTATTACTCGTATTATTATTTATTATTATTTATTTTGTTATTTATTCTACTATGAGTATATTAAGTACTGACGTACTGTAATAGATTGATGTTTTTAACTGAAAACTTTGCATTCATTTTACGATTAATTTCTAATTATTATTACAGTATATAATACACTTATATCATTTGTTGTGATTATTAACTTTTAAATCAATATCGTTTTACCGTAGAATGGTGTGAATAGATTCTTGGTATAATTAGGCAGAAGTTTAGTTATAATATATTAATTTAAATGACTATAAAATACCTTAGTTTATAAAATGTAAAAATCCGTGGCGTACAACTTTCAAGTGTTTTCTTCATTTTGATAAACATTTAATTACGTCCAACTTTGTACTTCAATTTCCTATAAAAAAAAATAAATGTGCATATTAAGTATGTACTTTTTAGATTTGTTTGATTCTATAGTATGAAAATATTTTCTCCAGAAAATTTTCAATTAATTGAATATATATTAATACATATATTTAAAAAGCTTACCGATTTAGGAAAACTAGTTTATTTATACAGAAACGTAGAAACAATATTAATAAAACGTGAATTTACTTAAATTTACAAATATTTAAAACATCTTCGGCTATCACGAATCTATTGGTTTACTTGCGTAGTTAGAAAAACTATTTATTAAACCGTTTTCTTAAATACTATAATGATTATAGTACGTTCAACTTAACATATTATTATGCAGAAATATGCGATTAATATTATGTGCTTTCGTCTCAAACATATAAAAATATGGAAAAAAATAATTCTCACTCGCAATCTGAATACAATTGTAATAATAAGCATACTTTATATAAATCTTAATCATTATTATTTTTATTATTGCATATACGTACGTATAGATACTCGGAGAACGCTAAAAACGCCATGAAAATATTTAAAGATCGACCCATGTCGCCGGAATCGTTGGTCGTTTACTGGACGGAGTATGTCCTACGTCACCACGGAGCACCACACTTGAAGTCTTGCGCGCTCAATCTGACGTGGTATCAATATTACCTGTTGGACGTGATGGCTTTCACGTTAGCTTGCATATCCTTCGCCGTTCTCGTAATCTACAATATTTTTAAATATGCTGCGTGTGTTATAATTACAAAAATTTCGAATCATTTGCGAGATGTCAAAGTAAAACGTGAATGATTTGAATAATTTTAATCCATAATAATATTATCATGGTGTCGAATTCCTCGATCTCGTATTAGGTATTATAGTTCCCTTATTCGTACGATGAAATTAACAATAATCGTTAATATTCCCATCGATGCGTGACGTTCAATTAAGAATATTTTAATTATATTTTGTTTGTATATAATGTTTACCAATTAATCAAATAAGTTTTTAACTTTCTTAAACTACTGGACGAAATATTGTTTTTATAATTGTAAATTACGTATATAAATCTTTTTGTTTGTAAAACTTTGTATTCTATGTTATATTATTTATAAGACAAGTAATATTTAAGTATTTAAACAAGTATTCATAATATGTTTGTGATATTCCAAATAGTATTTAGTTTGAACTATACATTAAAATTTATAGTTTATACAATATTGTAGTATAATTAAATTCGTTATATTATATTTGGTTCTCTAATTATATTCATGTTTTGCACATACAGAATATAATATTTTTATTTGAGATAATATTACTTATAAAAAAAACTGATATACTTGTTATTCATCTTATGTATTTATTCAAAAAAAATTATTATTATTGAAATTAAAAATTTGAGATCAATATTTTTATTTTCATGATTTTTTTATTCTTTAAGAAGATAATGGGCCCCACAAACAAGTTTGTTTTAGGGTGGCATAAGTTCACAATTTGAAGTATAAATTCATTAAGTATTTAATATAAAATAAAATAATATATGTTTGTTGATTGTTATAAAAATAAAAATTAGATTTAAATCAAAATATAATTAATTATTATAACCAAAAACTAATAAAACATTATCTAAAGTTATAAAATGTATAACATAAAAAAGGAGAAAGAATGAACCCTTTCGACATTTGGTCAAATATCTACAGAAGTTTTTTAATTATTAATATATGAACTCAAGTAACAGCAATAAAAGTAATTGTTATACTTTACCAGTTAACAATAACGCCTATGCTACAGTAAGGTCAACCGCGCATAATAATAGACAAATATAACTACTTAACAGTAGATATAGGTAAATTGTAAAACATATATACGTTAACTATAGTTATTTTATATATTAATATCGTTCACTATGTTATACTAATTGAACAAATTTTTTTTAATAGTTTATACTGTACATACAAAAAAATACCATAAAATTGGAGAAATTTAAACTTAGATTATCAAATCCAAAAGAATATTAATTATTGGTATGTACTGCCTATTTATTAACAGGTACTTGGGGTTAGGGAGGGTCTTAGTCAAATCCTGCTTGGGTATACCCCTCCTAATTCCTATGCCAACAAGTAAAGAATTCTCAAATATTTTTGCTCTGGATTTTCAAAACTATAATTTTTTATCTAGATTTCTATTTAACCAAACTTAACTATCCAACGATAATAAATCATTACACGCACGCACGTCGTTATTGTCGCTATGACTACGGTCATCACTTAATAAAAAACCATTAGCCCCACTATATGCTGGGGTTCTGACAACGGGTATTGAAGTCGTGTGTTAGTCATCACGTCGTCATGTCGTCGTCGGAATCTATGACCAGCGATATGGCGGAATATCCTGACTACGTACACGAATGTCTTAAGTATGTGCCAATCTACAGCAATGGAGCGTTTTCATGTTCTTCAGCGGACGACGAAGATGACTGCAGCTACGACGAGGACATGAAACGGATATTATCGGAACACAATGTACCTGAGCCGAGAAATTGCGATGCAACGGGATTTTCATCATCATACCAGGCCGCAGAGGCAGTGATAGCGGCGGAAACGGACTCTTCACTCAACACATCCAACCGGTATGAGGACTGGGACAAAGCACTTGAAGATGCGGTCATGGTGTACCCGCCCCTAGGCGTCTGTCGGTTCGCTTCAGAATCGTCAAAAAATCGAAAATTCCTTATCCTTAGCGGTGATACAGATGTACAGTCGGATCTAATCAGAAGTCCTTCATCATCTGCCCAGCTACTTAGAAAATGCCTGGAAGGTGCTCTTTACGGTCAAGACACTAAGGAGTTTGCAGTAGCGCAGCCTTACTGCGTCGCTAACAAAAACCTAGACTTCGGGAAATCCAAAATGTCACCCGGAGCCATGCTTGACTCTAAAAAAAGGGTTGAAAACTGGATGAGTAAATATTATGTAACCGATATTGGCCCAGGTACAGGAAATGGACATTAAGCTTGTAAGTTGTATATTATGCAGGACGCAGGTGTGTGCGTGCTAACTGCACTTGCAGATTTATGCAGTGTACATTGTAAACATATATTTAAATATCAATAATCTTTGAAAATTATGATTAAGTAAATGTTTTTATAAAAAGAAATTAAAAGTTTAATCAAATTAAATAAAAATTATATGGAATTTTAGCTTTTTTTACTGCAAATTATATTATATTCTTTGAATTGTAATGTAATAGATACATTAGGCCTATTGGTACTACCGTGTTTTGTGTTATTAATAGGTCTAAATAGAATAGAGTGCTTTTGCAGCTCAAGCCTCTAAACCAATAACAATTATTTTAAGACTGCCAAAAAAATATTTTAAAAATAAATTAAATTTATAACAATTTTAGTAATTCAATAAATTTTCATGGATCAGTATAAATATTTTCTACCAATATAATATTCGTGTCTACTATAAAATACAGATTATATCAATCTGTAGTATCAACCGTCAATTTATCTCAAACACAGTGCTTGAATAGAAACAAAGGCATGGTATCATATAGAATTTAAAAAAAAATTATTTTCACTTGAAATTATTCATTTAGCTATGTATGATACAGACATTTTATGTATGAATTATCTTAATAATGAAAAAAGAATATATTTTAAATAACATTGTAAAATAAATTAAATGATTATAAATATTATAATTCAGAATTGTGTTGTTAATAATTTAACTTATCACTTTTTATCACTTTAAGACTTATTATATTTTATTGGTTAAGGAAGGGTGTGAAAAATGAAAGTTAATTTAGAATTATTATTTTACTTTTTGAAAATGAAACAAGATAATATAATATACATTTTTTTTTTTAGAAAGAATGTAGTGAGTTAATTCTCGATTTTTATAGACACAAAATTTTTACTGTATACAGATTAAGAGCAGAAAGAATTAAATAAAATATACAATAAAATAACAATATTTGAACTATTAAATAATGCACGAGATATCAGATAATAATATACAAAGTAAATAATCAATAAAAGAATAAAATATCAAATATAGAATTACTATAGTAGAAATAAATCTGAACCACGGTTAAGCCTCAGTAAATCTTTGCCTAAACGATATTTATTATGTTTAATGTGCATTTTTAAAAGAAAGAATCAATAATTTCAAACTTCAACTTTAATTCAATTTATTATAAATTATAATGAAACTAAATATACCTAGCAGGTAATCTAATATTTTAATCATTTTAAATGAAAAAAACCGCGTAACCGATTGTATTTTTATATTTGTGCAATATGAAAATTGTAAATTACCTATATAAATATAGTATAATAACATAATACCTAAAAATATTTTTAAATATTTTTTAAATCACCATCTTAGCGACCAATTATTGTAGCCTTAGGTAATCAATTCGTGATACTATACGGTTTGAGGTACATCTTAAATTGTACACAACACTGCCCATTTAAATAAAAAGATCATTGTTTACACTTATATGTACATATTTTTATATTTTGCCACTCTTAAACTTATATTGTACTTAATATTTTATATATTAATAGTTAATAGTTAAAAATTAATTTTACTTAAAATTATTTTGATAAATATAATATAATTTTAATAAGCTTATACAAGGCAACATTTATTGTGGCTGACCCTCTTTTAAAATATTGTCTTTTAAGTATCGTGTAGATAATTGAGAAGTACGCTCACTCTATCTTTACTTTCTGATGTTTACTTTAAGTACTGTTAATTTTAATAAATATTTCTCAGTCATAAATCAATCGACATGGTATATAATATAATAATCAATAATGATCACTAGTTAGTAGTTGGTTAAAAATTAAAATTAAAATTAAATTAATAATATTTAATTACTAACTATGTATCAATTATAAACAGCTAGTTAATAGTAAAAAAATAATATCTTAATTAAAACTAAAATTTTGAATTAATAAAGAATAGATGCAGCTTCAACGAATTGCATAAAAGTACTCATTTTTCCTTGAATAATGAAATGTTTCTAAAATAATATGCACCATGCCACTATGCATACATCTATTAATGTAGTTAAAAAAAAAGTCGTCAACTACAATATGATCAATAATAAAAATACTAAAATAGTAATCAGAGAGCACCAAACAAGTATTTCATTTCTCACCTTTCACTTCTACAGAATGTCTCAATCGCTGTTAAGAAATCAAAATATTTTTCGTCCTTCTTACTAGATCAAAACTCAACTCTATTAATGCAAATAGTGACAATCATATTGAGTTTTAAATACAAAGTTAGGAGTAAATATACTCTTCTACACATACACAAAAGAAAAACAATTTGCCATTCCTCAAAACTACCGATATTCATATTAGGCGTATCAAAATTTTTTTAATTAAAACAAAACATTTTCTGAAAGTATTAGACGTGACAATATCAAATGAAAATCATCCTGTAAAATGATGATAAAGAATGTATTTTTTCTTATTTCGATGACCTATTTATACCTATCTCCCGATACTCCTGATAAATACAGGAGAATAATAAATTGTTGGTAATAATGGCTTGGTAAAAATACGGTGAAAACTATCTCATCACACCTTATAGGTACAATGATAGTTGTAGTGTTGTATAATATTGTATACAAACAATAATAATTTTGGAAGACGAAGAAACTATAATTTGAAAATTTTAGTAATCAATATTAATATACCAAACATCAATATTTTGTTGTTTATAAAAATGATGTAAGTATATTATAACTACACCAGACCCGATATTACACCTATACTTTAAATTTTTGTAAAGCAAGCACTATTGGACTATTATTCTTAAAATAAACATTTGAATGACAGAAATACTACTCGTTTAAATGTTAAATTAGGTACATCAAAATGTTGAAAAAAATTAGTCTCTTAACGGCTTATAGTGAAAAATTGTGTTTTCATTTAAAAAACAAAAGTTTATATTCACCACTGTAACTTTAAGTATTAGTTTAAAAAACCTCTAGGGTTTGAAAATATAGTCATAAAGTACACAATAGTAATACACATTATAGAAAAAAACATTATTTTATTATCATTATATAGTTATAACTTAATAATAAGTTAATATTTGTACTCTAACAAGTGGACTGTAAATAACTACACGAACAAATGCATTGATATTATTTCATATTGAAGTTCAAACTACTTACCGACTATAAATATAAATTGGAAAATAAAATAAAAGGAAGGCAAATGAGTACCTACCGCTGATTAGCTGTACTTTAAATGTTAAGTAGGTCACAATTATAAATCTGTAAAATTTGATTTCAATAATGTATCATTGAATAGGTATGAAAAACGATTCTGAACGGAAATGGTCCATTAGCCTAACTATATCAACAAGTTAAAATATTTTTTTACTTAATACTTACTATACACTATACAGCAAAGCATTACCCACTTGGCCATCTTTTTTTTATTGAAGGAAACAATAGATTGAAAATTTATTTGAGGAGATATAATTAATAGATATAAAGATATAATATAATTATTTTATATAGTTGAATATTGAATCTCATTAACATTTGGCCTTTAAATGCTCATAAAAAATTTAGCTTTCCGATAGAACTATTTTATTTAAGTATAAGTTTAAAACTAATTAGAAACTTGTATTAATTTTTTAAATCATTATAGGTATAAAAACAAAATCGTTTGTGAATTTCTAACAACAAAATAATTTACTTATTTTCGCAATTTTTATGACTTTTGTTAAAATTCTTACATTAAACACTTAGAAATAAATATTGTGTTTAATATACTCACTTAATATAAATTTTCAATCTTTTAAATTGAGAAATTAACAACTTTTATGAGCTTTGTATTACATTTTCAAGCATTTTGACTAAGCCAAAAAAATGTCATCGATATTTATAAAAATAAAACGAAACAAAAACGAATATTTTAAATGCTAATAGCCTTAAAATAAGTGAAATATTTTGAAAATCTTATTGTAAATAGAAAATAATAATAAACAGATTTGGTGAAAATTTCAAGTTTTTACAATTATTTGTTTTTGAGTTACATCAAAAAAACAAAATCGATTTAGTCAAAATTTACCGTTTTTCCTTAGTTATTCTTTGTTAATTTTTCCGAATCATAAAAGTAAGTACCGGGAATTTTTAATTTTGACTTACCTAAACTAGATCTATCCCTATTATTAAAATCTATGTAGGTATTAGGTGTATCAATAACTTACCATGTTACGCATACACAAAATAAACACACAATGATAACATCAAAACAAAATAATAATCAATATAAAAATACAATAGGTACACTAACTTATGGTAAGCACTTACGGTAATTATTTATTTTCCCATGTCATTTTAACACAAAAAGTGCACTTCGATCTGTAAGAGTCGCTAATAATTTAATATTTTTAAATTGCCTACAAAAGTTGTCCATCTAAATAATGTTAAATTTATGAATAGATTCCTACTCGGTATTCGAGATTGGTACTATTGTAATATTATGCTACGAGTTTATGAGTAATGACTCACATAAAATCGAATATATTTTAGTTTTAGTCTTACTATACTTAATAATCAGATAAAAGCCATAACACGTCTGCATGATAATATTAAACATCTTAACCAAATATAAATGATAAATAGAGCACCTATATGCATAATTAAGATAACTATAATACCTACTATAAAAAAAGGTTAGGTAAGTAACTATGTAGGTACTAGTCTAATATGATACCTACCGTAGTTATTTTTATTTTATTTCATTTTATTACAGGAAAGTACATTTGACTCATTAAGATAAATAACATATTATAACAGATGTACAAAATTATAGCTTAATAGCCATTATGATATCTGATCCACCAAGGCCCATGATAACTTACTTTTAGATAATATATTATTTTGGTCTATGTTGTGTCCTATTCGTTGTGAGTTTTACTGTTTGTTTTTTTATTTTAAAATAAACAAAAAATAATCTATTTGTACGGGCATTTAATATGTAATGAGGAAACATGAGTTAATTATCTTCAAGAGAAAAACTTGCTCCTAGAACTTGGTAGTTGTTCCAAATTAAAAGATGGTGTTATTTGTGGAGGCACGTTGAAAGAATATCAAAAAAGAGACTCAAATGGTGATTTATTTTATTAAAAACTACTTATTTACGATGTCAAAAAAAGGTTGTCAAACTTATCATTTTTTAAGAAAAAAAAATCCTTTTTTTACATATTACGATAAAAATGATTAAAGTAATAGTGATTTAGCATTAAATGAAATTATTAAATTAGTTTGGTATTGGGTGTATCAAATACCAGTTTCAATAATCGAAAAATTTACAACAAAAACTCGTAATACAATATTAAATTGGAATAATTTAAGTAAAGATGACGTAGCAGTTGTAATGTTTGATAAACGTAAGAAAATGGGTGGTCCAGGGAAAATTGTTCAAATTGACGATTCACTATTTCAAAGCAAGCGTAAATATATTAGAGGACGACTGAGAAATGGAGATATAATTCCAAATGTAAATGACAATTTATCAAGTGATACTGACAATATTGATGATCATTCGACACAAAAAAATTATGGTACTCGCATTCAAGGTCCATGGATTTTTGGTATGTGTTGTAAAAATATTGATGGAGTTATAGAAAGAAGATTTTTTAAAGTGGAAAAAAGAGATAAGGCAAATTTATTAGTTATTACCAATAATACAAAATCAAATAGAACTAGGATCAATTATTTATTCAGATCAATGGGGAGCATATAGTACCTTAAAAGATATAGTTCATCATCACGAAACCGTCAATCATTCCGAGTTTTTTGTTGATCCTACAACGGACACCCAAACACAAACGATGGAGTGTATATGGAGACATGTTAAAACTAAATACGGAATTAAAACCCGAAGAGCGACAGATTTGTTAGACCGATAATTAATAGAAGAATGGTGGCGATCCATTAATACCCAACAAGATTTATTAGAAGTTTTCTGGAATGATGTAAAAATAGTATATAATGAATAATAATAAATTAATAAATAATGACGTATTGAAATATTATAAAGTAGGTACTTGACAACGGTAAATTAATAAATTAAATTATTTAGTAATAAATTGTTATTAATATTGTTGTTAATTTGTTATTAATCAGTAAACGTTTTTTACCTACACCAACGAAGTAATGGTAAGTAGCATATTAGACGAGTATCAGTAACTATATTATGACTTCATTGCATATTTTATTCTATGATTATTACTATATAAAATAATTTTAGGAGGTACTTACTGATTACTCGTATACAGCCGTAACATAGAATTTACATCCGATATTGCATTGATGATTAATTTAAAAAATGACTAAGCAAAACCATCTTATGAAGACTATACCTATATCGGCTATATCATATATGCGTATACAAGTAAAAATAGGAATTTAATTTTAAATATAATTACACATAATATTAATTCATACCAATAGATAATCAACAAAATCATTTCGTAATCATAATGTCTAATAATTATTACGTCATTACGCTCAATTATATAAATATCTACTGTCTATACTTCTGGTATATACCATAGCTTATAAACTTACCAGTTACCAACTTAGTATACTTATATACAAATAATTGTAAAAATATTGTTTCTAGATTTTATTAATCGCGTTGATGAAGTCAACAGCATAGCATATTATTAATTAATAATTATGCTTTGACCAAATACGTTTAGGAATAGGGAAGAAAATATTTTTAAAAAAATTGAACACTTCTGTGAAAAGATGTTAAATGTAAAACATGAATATCGTGATTAAAACAAAATATGAATACCTAGGTATAGGTACAAGTAGGTTTCATGGTCCATATAATACATTTTAGTGGACAATATCAGTGATGTAATGTTTCTTCATCGTTGAATATGGACGCATTCAATAGAGAAAAATATTATAATTATAATTAACATACCTCAGTACATAATTAAGTATATTTTAGTTACCTGATATATTAATCTATTATTGCGAAGTGTGACAAACTCATAATGACAAGAGTTTTGTTTAAACTTTTAAAGTAATAATTTTTTTTTACATTGGATTTTCAGTAAATCAATTCAATCGAAATAGCTAAAATAATTTAACATATAAATAAAAAAAAATGTAAAGCAAATTGTTTGTGTTGCGTACTTGGGTCTGTGTGTTCCTTTAATTTACGCCTATGCCGAGTATCCATTAATGGGTTCTTGAGAGTTAACAGTTAACACTTCACAATTTGTAATATTGGGCTTAAATAACAATTAATTAAGTAACAAATTAAAATCCTCAAAATGGATTAAATGACGTAGGCATAGGATGCCCCTTAGTTTTAAACATAAGTAGGACGCAAATGATACAATTTTAAAGTCGATATAAAAGAAAAAATAAGAACCATGTATATTTAAAATAATGAAAAAAAACTAATTCCTTACATTTTACAAGTTAGTTCTTAAAATTTAAAATTTTTATTGTAAATTACTAAAATTAATAACACTCAAAACAGTTCAGTTAAACAAAATACAGAATGAATAAATTTTTACATTCACCTAAAACTACGTATAGCATATTCAGTTATGTGACGTGGCCACCCTGCGAGTATTGTTATCAGCTAAGACTACCTAAATAATATTAATAGTAAACACGATGTGATAGTAAATAATAATATTATTATTTGATATCTTGATTCTTAGCTATTAATTATTGACGTCTGACGATTAGTCATTCTATTTCACGGTGTTCGTTAAAAACAAAAACAACCAAACTGGTAGCAGAGGCCAGAGTTAGCATACAGGTTAGTCATAGGCCATAGCAAACTACTGAGCCCACTCCACATACTATAATATTATACTCTAAAGTACAGTGATAATATAACTTACTAAGTTATAACATGTTTAAGACGATTCGTATTTATTGTGTCGCAGTACTGGGTTGAAGGTTGTTAGTGTTGTTACTTGTTTCATTATTTCATAATTCCGTTCTCATATTCTCTGCTGACCCTGAGAAATTCAATTTTTGCAGTTTACATCACAAACAAATAAAAACGTTTCTGTAAGTACCTCTATATTGTCTGGTCTCCAATTTTGTTACCAAAATAAAAATCATATATTTTTCTAAAAACCCCTAACCTGTCTATAATTTAGTAATGAATTGTATTCTTGTCAATTTAATATCAATCTTTTTCAGCTTAATGGTTGTTAAAACCACTAAATAAGGAAGAATAATGACAACTTGAGTATTTCAAATTATAAATTATACAAAATTTGTATTATTTATTTAACTAATCTTATTTTTTTTTTCTTATTAAGATATTCTTTGATTGATTATTATTTTAATTTTAAATAAAAATAGAAAAATCTAGGGAAATACCTATCATGTTATAATATTACTTAAGGCATACGTATTGTATGCTATCTATCAAACAAATCTATATTATATATAATCTATTAACATACGTTACTAATCTGCTCAATAGTCTTTTAGTTGACAGTTGTTCATATTTCTTTAATTTTTTATATCCTAAAAAAATATTCAAAAACATTTTTTTATTGACAATCTCTACCATTCTTCTTGCAATTATATTTAAGAAAGATTGATCATTTTACGAGCTCTGATTCCATACTTTACTTTCATATTTTTTCCATAACACCTATATACCTCTATAATCGTCATTACTGTCAATACAATAGATAACATAATTACTTGTAGACAGTATACGACACCAAAATTCTGGTTATAGATAGCATACGACACCAAAAATCTGTTAATAGATCGCATATGACATATGTGCCTACTTTGTACCAAAGGTATAAAAAAAAACTTTTAAAATTGTCTCATCTGTAGTTTGTTAACTATTCTTTAAATTGATCAAATATTAAACTTGAGTAATTTTAAATGAAAAATAGTGTTTTTATATTGTTTCTTTATAATATGTGTTTAAAAATTATCAAAGTATTTGGCAATTTTAATAATGATCTTTAAAATATAACAGCAAGAACCTTTATAATTGAGTTTTCTACACTCAATATAATTTTTAATGCCTAATAATAATAATATAATAAATAAATAATTTTTTGTACTAATGATCATCATTATAAATAAATTTATTCTTTATACTGACCCCCTGATATATATTACTGTATCATAATGGTATACACTTACTTAAACTACCTTTAAAATTCAAAACTAATTTGCTACGCATATGGTACTGTTATGCTATGTTGAGGTGACTCTTGTGAAATATTATAAAATCAGATTTAAAACTAATAAAAAAATGGTGTATCTAAAAATAATTTATTTCCAAATTTAGATAAAACATGTTTTTTTTACTCATGCCTCAATATATCACAATTTACCTACAGGAACAAAAATAGAAATTCACAATCATCCAATTATCACTGCACACTTAATAAACTATTGCTGTTAATCAATAAATAGGTACAGAACAAAATTTTAAATATTTAGGAATTAAAATCAGTAGTCATGTGAAATGAAAGAACCAAATAAATGTTTTAGTAGTATTACTTAGAAAAATGATTTATATATTTAGAAATCTAAACAAAATTTTAGAACTGCCTAATTTACATCAAGTTTACTTAGTATTAGAATCAGTAATCTATTATGCTATGATATATGGCTGGGGTGTTGCATTTGATAATGCTGTAATATGTAAAAATCAAATTATTAAAATACTCCTTAATAAAGAACAATTAATGTACTCAACAATATATTTATGTAAAAAACTAAATGTGATACCTGTTAACAAAATCTATCCAAAAATTATTACAATCAATATTGCATGGAGTAAACACAAGATACACATAAACCATTTTACTATAAATAGATCCAAAAACTCACATTTGGTAAATATTTTAAAATAATTGGAACCAAATTATGTAACAAGATACCATTCTATAATATAAACCTACCAATTAATTTATTAAAAAAAAAAACATTTTGCAATACCTAGTTAGTGAAATTTTCTAAGAAAGACTAACATTATAAAAAATAATTGGTATTCGTTTTCTCTAATCCAATCAACTTAAAATAATTTAATTTCAATCATGTATGTATGTTAGTATGTATTTAAAATTAAATTGATTAAAAATAAAAAATAATGTAGATTTATCAAAAAATACTTCATTGTTCAAATTTTCTTAATCTATATTTTTTCTATTATTTCTAAAAAAATTTAATTTTATAGGTACTTCTTGAAAAAATTAAACAGTTTCTATGATGGAGTCAGAATTAAAAAATCAGAATGATTTATTACAGCAGTTAAAATCTTTACGTGCGGAAAAAGAACTATTAGAAAAACATGTATTTGTACTCAATGAGTGTTTATCTGTAGAGGAATTAAAAGCAAAAATATCTAATCTGGAAAAAAAGAAAGAGATGTTAGGATCATTGGAAAATGTAATTGGAAGATTACGGGCTGAAATTGAGCCACTAAAGTATCTGAAATCTATTTTGAAAACTAAATTAAGTGATGAGAATAAAATACAATCAAGTAACATTGGATCAGAATTGTGTACTAATTTGGAAGTATGTGCTGAGATTGAGCCGCTAAAATATTTGAAAACAAAACCTGATGTTGAAAATAAAATTCAAACAAATAACGTGGGGTCAGAGTTATCTATTGATTTGGAAGCAAATGTTCCTAAATTTGATATGGAATTTTGTAACAATACTTCTATTGACGTTCAAGTAGCACAACCTGTTGAATCTAAAACTTTTATTTCTCAAAGTACACAAAACATTCCTACTGAATCAGACACAATTGATTTGGTATCTTACCCAAAGTTACCAATGTCATCTAAATCTAATTCAGTGTCTACTAAAAATGATGGCAGTCTTGATGAATGTATGCAACTATTGGATCAATATGATGTAGTGACTGATCAAGAAATATTAAATTTTCCTACAGAAGATGTTAGTATTGTTTTTATTTTTCTTTTTTTTATGTTTAAATTTTAATAATTTATTTTTACAGAATATTTTGAAAAGTCAAAGTGTTAATCAGGAATCTATTAATACTGATATTGACAACAAGGTACAGAATACACAAAAAGCAACAACAAGCACTCATTTTGATGCTGAAATTATAAATACACTTACAAAAGACCAAGTACCTATAGAAGTAAAGTTTTTTCTTTGTCCAAAACACATGTTATTAATATTTAATTTTATATGTTAACATTACTTGTTTTTTTTATAGAAAGATGTAAAATTTGATTTAAAAAATTTAATTGATCTTGGCTTTGGAACATTTAAACTTGACGAGGCTAGTACATCTCAACCAACTCTAAACAAAGAAAGTTTACGTTCAGATGCCAATGCTAATATTGGAGATTTATTACTGAAAATACCACAGCTTTTACTGCAACAAGGAATGCATTATATTCAAGTTGGTCCATATTATGTATTTTATATTAATTGTACATTTACTTAGATTTTAATTTGAATTCTAATAGTCAATAAACACTGTGATTCTTTTGAAAGGTAACTCTAAATTATTCTGTCCAGTGACGTCAAATTGATATGCGGTTTTCAGGAGGAGGTAGGGAATACCTATATACACATTTCTTGATGATTTTTAGATTTGTATATCTTTGTGCACATGTGCAATACAACTTGCATTTTTTTAAATGGCAACAGGTGTTTTGAATACCTAATTCGGACAAATTGAATTTTTCTGAGTCAATTTGGTCCTTTTTACCATAGCTCTAAAACCTATCTTGACTAAATGACAACACGGTAAAGTTTTGATTAAAACTATTGAATTTTTCAACAATCATCAGTATTTCTTTTTTTATTATTATTATTAAATTTAAATGATTTAATAATATCTGAAAACCTAAAAATAATAAAAAAAAATATTTAAAATTGCATGAAAGTTCATAAAATTCATGGATAATTGTTGAAAAATTCAATAGTTTTAATCAAAACTTTATCGTGTTGTCATTTTGTCAGTTTTGATTTTAGAGCTATGGTAAAAAGGACCAAATTGAATCAAAAAAAATTGATTTATCCTAATTAGGTATTCAAAACATTTATTGCCATTAAAAAATGCAAGTTGTATTGCACATGCGCACACGAAAAGATATATAAATTAAAAATCATCAAGAAATGTGTATTTAGGCTTTCCCTATCTCCTTCTGAAAACCACATATCAATCCAATGTCATTAGATAGAATAATTTAGTGTTACCTTAAAAAAGAAATCACACTGTATAACAGTTTTAATTAAAATATATACAATATACCTATCCACTATTAAGTAAAATTTACAAGAGATGGCATTGTGTTTGGCCGCAATCATTGAATGATGATGATCTGGTTAAGCACTGTCCTGTGTTACTATTTCAGATGAGCAACAACTTGAGTTCTTAGCGACAAAGTCATGTCCCACTTATATGCATTTCAAAAACCTATTATTCTGTACCCTACTGTAATAAAAATATATTTATATACAATAAAAGCCAAACAGTTATTCAAAATTAAACTAATTAAATTAATGCTAAATAAATATTATTTTATTTCAGTTGAGTTTGATTAGGTATATTCTCTAATAATTTATCTTTGTTTTTCTAAATATTAAAGGTTGAAGAAGAATCTAAAAAAAATTTTAATGGTAATACAAATGTACCACCAAAAGAGAATAATAAATTAAACAAGGAAAACAAATTGAAGAATGAAGTAAATAAATTTTTAAATGACTATACAAATTTATTGCAAAGCAGTTCACAAGTATGTTGCCTATTTAAAGCTTTTCAAATGTTCATATTTTTAAAATGTGTTTTTTTCTTTACAGACAATAAAAAATGATAATGTATGCTCCAAACAAGCAGAATCAAGTCAGCACAATGAATTATCAGCTAATACCAGTAATTCTGAATGTAGTATTAGTAGCTTCAATGATATGAATTTAAAAATTGATATATTGCGTGGTATATATTCTCTTGGTTTTGTTAGTCCAACTACTTTACAAAAACGTACAATTGTACACTGCCTAAATGGACGGGACATAATTGTTTTTGCTCAACCAGGTAATGGTAGAACAATGATGTTCACCATACCATTACTACAACGCATTAAAACTAATTTAAATGAGTGTCAAGCATTAGTATTAGTACCAACTCGAGATCTTGCTGTACATATTCAAAAGGTATGATATGGCTATAATATATATATATATATATTTCCATAGCTATTTTTGTATTTTTTATTTAACTTATTTAAAATTTAAATTTAAATTGCAAAACCAAATTAGTTTAAATAAAATACTATTAACTATATTTATTGTTTTTATATCAATGTTTTCAAAAAATATTCAGCATTACATCACTAAACTTAAAAATATTGGTTGTCATTAATTGAATACTAATTTATAATTAAAGATGAATCCATATTTTATTGTTCATAATATATTTTCAATATTAAAATGTAGATGTCTTGAGAATTATTGTAATTACTAGTGTAATTTTGGAATGTTACATACTGTATAGTTTTACTTTTATTATTTCATTGTTAAATTGATTTTTTTTTTCTTAATATAGATCATTATGAGTATTGGTGACTTTTTGGGTGTTAATATATGTATTGGTGGTGACAATGTTCCAAAAAAACTGTCTGTTATTCCACATATAATTGTTGGTACTCCATTGGGAGTGTCTAATATGATTACATGTAAGTCACTACGTACTGGATGTATTCAAACAGTTGTAATCAACAAAGCTGAAAAGATGTTGTCTAATAACTACATCAAATTAATTGAGGAAATAATGAAAAAGTTAACAAAAACCAGACAAGTCACTATATTGACATCAGACTCACTAGATCACGTATTAGACATTTACATGGAAACCTTACGTGATCCTCTAGTTATAATAAATGACAAAGAAAAAGATAATGACCTGCTTAAAAGTATGTCACTATAAATAAATTTCTATTAATAAAATTTATAAATTAATAATTTTGTATAGCCTTTTTTATTTTCTTAATGATTTATTAATACTTTTTAAATTGTTGTGTTTCATAGATCTTCCAAAACAATTTTATTTAAATATTCAAAATGAATGGAAAATGAATGCACTTTGCGAAATCAAT
Source organism: Aphis gossypii (assembly GCF_020184175.1). NCBI lineage: Eukaryota > Metazoa > Arthropoda > Insecta > Hemiptera > Aphididae > Aphis > Aphis gossypii. The sequence continues at coordinate 5,288,143 of NC_065532.1, forward strand.
GAAACATTTAAAATGCAGAAATCTATCATCTTCTGCAACACTTTGGATAGAGCACAAAAACTATGTAATTCATTACAAAGATTGGAATATGCTGTATCACTTTTTCATTTGGAAATGAACGCACATGAACGCGAGCAAATCCTTGATATGTTTTCTTCTGATAACTTAAAAATACTCATCACCACAGATCCAATCAAAGGCAGTCAATTTCAGCAAGCTGCTTGGATAGTAAATTATGATATGCCAATAAATCCTATTTGTTATCTAGATAGAGTAACCAAATGTAATGATAATATAAAATTGATAAATTTCATTTCTGAAAATGATGAACTTATAAAATCGACAATTGAAACACACAACAAATCTTGTATGATTCCAATGCCTCTAAACATGATTGATTTGTTAAATTATTTCTCTTCTTAACTCTTATGATTTAATATTGTTTTAAAAATTAAGTAGTATAATATAAATTACTATAATAAATAATAGAAGATACATATTAATATTATATTCTATTGAACTAGAATTCTAGGAAATGGGTTTTATTATTATTTTATATTATTATAATGTTACTCTAATTATATTTTTATGTGGCAATTTTGGGATGTGTTTAAACTTTAGTTTACATTTATTTATATGATTTTACTTTATGTGATTTGTTTATGAGTGATATTAGAATGTTATTCAAGAAATAATTAAGTAGCGATATTTTGAAAATTAAAAATTTATATTGTTTTTTTATTTTTATTTTTATTTCAATAATAATACTTTATTTCCATAGTTATTTTTTAAACTATTTTATTTAGTTATCAAAAATCTTATGTTATTATTTATTACCACTCTAATAAATAATAGATGTTTTTACTAATATTTTAACATATTAAAACTGATATGGGCTGAGTTTACTATAGAAGAATACATTATGTAAATGGCTTTCTAATTGTATGTATTCATGAATAATAACATAAGTTTTACTAATTTTTACTGTTGTATGAAATCAAACATATCGTTGATGATGTGATTCTTGATAATTCAATTAAAAGCTTGTTAATGGTTTTTAATTAAGCTAAATTAACCACAGTAGCCGATTTTGACAATTTACAATTTACCTTAAAATGAAAATTCTATTACAGAAGTTGAGCAATGAGCATTGTGTATTAATCTTTTTTGGTAGGTGCTACTTGAGCTGTTAAGAGAATGTTTAACCCATTTTCATTGTTTCTACAGGTTTATAGTTGGTGTTATAATAGTGGCTACAATAACTGATACTATTATAATTTAGGTTAAAATGTATAAAAATCAACAAAAGTACACAAAATTTAAATTTATTAACTCAAAGCTTTATTATTATTGTAAATCAAGTTAACCTAACTTGATTGAGATACGTATGTGACAGAAAATTATTCAGGAGTATATATTTCAAAGCTGTAGCCAAGCAGGGTTTTAGGGTTCAGACCCCCTGAAATGTAGTATATAGTTGCTTTGTTGCATTAAAAGTTTGTTCATTTTTATAATTTCTTATTTTATTACATAATATAACATATTTATACACAACCCCCCCAATAAAATATTTTGCTTGCTACGGCCTTGATATATTTAATATTTTCTTAAATCTTATGAATGAGTAGCTGTATGTATTGAGTTGTGTGTTAAACAATTTTAGACTAACATCACAGTTATAAGTTAGGTACCTATGCCAAAACTGTAAAATCGTGTAAGGTGTACCTACAATGATGATGTGTATAGACGCCATAGACACTCATAATATGTTGGTTTAGCTAAGAATTCAATTTAGGCGATATCTAATTACGTGGTGTGACGTCAATTCGAACCAACTTTGTTGTACTCTGTACATTATTAGGCTTAAATTTCAATTTTCAAGCATAGATGTATTTAATATTTTAATAAGAGATCTGATTATAAATGGTTTTCTATTTTCATACCTTTTTTTTTTAACAAACCCGTTACCTACACATCAGTCGTGGCGTAATATAGTTATGTAATAATACTAATAAATATGAAAATTAATGAAACATTAAAAAGTATATCTGCAGAATACGGCATAATCTTTTAAATAATTATATCTGGCATTTTAATTTGTTGGCAACATCTATAGTATATTATTAAACAGTAAATTGAGCTTTATAAGACTTAGGATTACCTAACCACTTACAATTTATCTAAACATTTTTAATGCAAAAATACAAATTTAGTTATACGTTATACTTGTAAGTTGTAGGTATTATAGTTATGTGTGTATCCTTTCTTTTCGAAAACGTATTACAAATTTACAATTATGTCATAATAAAAAGGTGTTCCCCAGTTCCCCTTGAAATAGATGCGCACGCTCAGTAATCCTTCAAAAAAGCCAAACGTCACACGACATGGCTTTTCGTTGAGATTTATGAAGCAGATGTTGTGAATACAAAATTACATTAAATAAAATTCTTTTTTAGGAGACGAGACAAATATACCTCTTTGGCTCTATACATTATATCATGATTCATGACTATACATTGTATATTTGTGTAGTATAATATTATGTTACTATTTTAATTTTTCATATAAAAAAATGTTATTTTATATTAATTGTTAGTTATAATAATGTATAAATATTAAATATAATATGTTTATTAAATAAATATTTAAAATTAAACAATTTTATTTCACAAAAGTAGTAGGTACTACAAAATATGGATAATTAAGTTGATGCAATAAATTAATGCGATAGCCGATAGGTAGGTACCTATTTATTACTTCATTGAGTACCGTACTACCGTTTTATAATTTAAAGAGTACCTACCTACCTAATAGTAGATAATATACAAAGGTATAATGTGACACTAAGCTGGGATAGGTATTTAAATCAGCATTATTGATTTCGGAAACAAATTTTATCTAGATATGGATAGAATTTAAGTAGAACAATCCTAAATTTTACTTCCCACGTAAACATGCATTATACAATATAAGTTCATACATTTCAATAAATGTACATATTGGTATATTTACAAGTAATATTTATTATAAGTACTTTATGAACGATTTTTTTTTTGTGAATAGATAAATTATTTTTTCCTGGAATTACCAGTAATTGGATCTTCATTCCCACTGGAAAACTAACTCATATTTCAATTTTCAACTCCCAAGAAATTAATTTTTATTTTGGTGATACATAAATGTTCTCATATTTCAATCCTTTTAAATTTTTGTTGATGAGTTATCTTAAATATCAAATATCAATCAAAATCCAAGTAAGTACAATTGAACGATAACTCTGTTAAAAATCATACTTTTTATTTAAATCTCTGTAGCTTGTACCTATACAACTCAAATTTAACATATTATTATAATAGTTATAGTAAATTGTCCTATATTTTTCTATGAACAGTGTGAACTCTTTTTAGGGGCAAATTAAGCACACAAAATATTGTAGGTATATAATAATTGTAATAAGTTTACTTAAAATAACCGTGAATGGTATACTCTGAACTCGGAAGAAATTGTTGACACATTATCATAAAAATATTTAAACTAGAAAAAAATGTTGGTTTCACTGGAAAATGATAATAATAAATAATGATAAGAGTGATTGGCGGGTGTCTGAAATATATTTTGGGAAAACCTATGATAAAAATTACGAGCAAAAAATATTTGAACTTATAACTTTGGTAAATCATTTCTTAAATTTGATAAAGTATTCTCGATAGGTACCTACATTTATATTGTTGATGTTGAAATTGTACCTACCATGCCATTTGTTGTTTTAAACATTTTTTTTTTTTTGAAGCATACCTACACAAAACATAGCAACTGGTTCAGTCAAAACTAATTTGGTTTCATCACTAAAATTATATGATAATAATTTTGGCACGTTCCAATTACTATCGAATCATCTATTACTACTAAAGGTAAAATAAATTTAATATAATTATATCATTTATACATCTATTTAATGTTATTAGGTAATAATACCAGAATATGTTTTTGGTTTCTTAAAGTAATGCAAAACGACAAATTTTAATAAATTAGTAAAAATAATGTTTGTCTTTAATTTTGTTTTTGTATTTCTTAATTACTTCGATTTTGATATATTAAATTATATTTTATATATTTTCATTTTTACCTCTCAAACGTACCAACTAGTTATAATTTTGTATCAGAAACCACTCCCAAAGTTGAAGATTAACGAATTTTTTCATATTATTTATCACATATACAGTCAAAAAAAAAAAGATATATACATCATTTTAAAATTAATAACATTCATCGCTCCAAGCAAAGTTTAAAATGTATGATATCAAATGTTATATTTTTACTGTAGTAGGTACTTACCTATATATCAACAGTATACTGTTAATGTACCAATATTATAATTCATATTATAATTTTTACATTTAATATTGCTTATTTTTAATACTATCAGATGGAACACTAAATTGAAATTACGTGAATCGAGGATAATCCTTTCGAATTAATCAAATTTTGCTGCAAGATAGGTGTATAATATAGTATATAGGTATTAAACAATAAGCATTATCAAACCATATAATCAAACATTTGAAGTATAGACTGTACACATAAATAAACATCCATGGGATGAACAAAAACAATAATACGTCTGTTTATTATAGTTGACAACATTAGTATAAAAGATAAATTTGTGAACAATATATCAAGCTTTACCGTGACATAAATGTGCCACGGTTTTTTATTTAAAAGACTCGCTTATTATTATTTATTATTATTTGAATAAAACCATTCTAACCAGTGCAGAACTTTTCTATTCCAATATTTAGTATTTACAAGCGTGATACCATTTAAATTATTTATTTCCTTTTAAAAAATATTAATATTCTTAAATAACTACGTAATATCATCCCTAGAATCTTTGTCTTTTATGAATTTCTTATACCTATCTAAATGTGCTTAAATGGTTTGAACCCAATGACTTTCTAGCGTGTAGAATGTAAATATGTTAGTATTTTAAACTCGATCTAGACACTCGTATAATAATAATAATAAATAATGATAAGAGTGATTGGCGGGTGTCTGAAATATATTTTGGGAAAACCTATGATAAAAATTACGAGCAAAAAATATTTGAACTTATAACTTTGGTAAATCATTTCTTAAATTTGATAAAGTATTCTCGATAGGTACCTACATTTATATTGTTGATGTTGAAATTGTACCTACCATGCCATTTGTTGTTTTAAACATTTTTTTTTTTTTGAAGCATACCTACACAAAACATAGCAACTGGTTCAGTCAAAACTAATTTGGTTTCATCACTAAAATTATATGATAATAATTTTGGCACGTTCCAATTACTATCGAATCATCTATTACTACTAAAGGTAAAATAAATTTAATATAATTATATCATTTATACATCTATTTAATGTTATTAGGTAATAATACCAGAATATGTTTTTGGTTTCTTAAAGTAATGCAAAACGACAAATTTTAATAAATTAGTAAAAATAATGTTTGTCTTTAATTTTGTTTTTGTATTTCTTAATTACTTCGATTTTGATATATTAAATTATATTTTATATATTTTCATTTTTACCTCTCAAACGTACCAACTAGTTATAATTTTGTATCAGAAACCACTCCCAAAGTTGAAGATTAACGAATTTTTTCATATTATTTATCACATATACAGTCAAAAAAAAAAAGATATATACATCATTTTAAAATTAATAACATTCATCGCTCCAAGCAAAGTTTAAAATGTATGATATCAAATGTTATATTTTTACTGTAGTAGGTACTTACCTATATATCAACAGTATACTGTTAATGTACCAATATTATAATTCATATTATAATTTTTACATTTAATATTGCTTATTTTTAATACTATCAGATGGAACACTAAATTGAAATTACGTGAATCGAGGATAATCCTTTCGAATTAATCAAATTTTGCTGCAAGATAGGTGTATAATATAGTATATAGGTATTAAACAATAAGCATTATCAAACCATATAATCAAACATTTGAAGTATAGACTGTACACATAAATAAACATCCATGGGATGAACAAAAACAATAATACGTCTGTTTATTATAGTTGACAACATTAGTATAAAAGATAAATTTGTGAACAATATATCAAGCTTTACCGTGACATAAATGTGCCACGGTTTTTTATTTAAAAGACTCGCTTATTATTATTTATTATTATTTGAATAAAACCATTCTAACCAGTGCAGAACTTTTCTATTCCAATATTTAGTATTTACAAGCGTGATACCATTTAAATTATTTATTTCCTTTTAAAAAATATTAATATTCTTAAATAACTACGTAATATCATCCCTAGAATCTTTGTCTTTTATGAATTTCTTATACCTATCTAAATGTGCTTAAATGGTTTGAACCCAATGACTTTCTAGCGTGTAGAATGTAAATATGTTAGTATTTTAAACTCGATCTAGACACTCGTATAATAATAATAATAATAATAATAATAATATTATGTTGGATTTTTTAATTATTTTTGTATTGTCGCAGTATTCATAAATTAAGTGCGTATACGGTATACTGAATAATTTTTAAATGTTTCAATTTCAGTTTTTACTCAGTTAAATACTTACGTCTTACACTACATATTATCATAATATCCATTTAGAGAAATTAAAAATTTAAAAACCGATTTGTTTGTGATGAATTACTTACTTACAGAATGCCAATCATAATATAATATAGATTATTGATTTTAGATTTTATAATCTATAGATTCTATTTGCTTTGTTTTTGAACTATAATACTTATTTTATATAGATCAAAAACTGGATTAATAGTTAATACATTTTATATTTATTGTTTAAAAAATAGTAATTTCATTTTTTGGGGGACGATAATAGGTAGGTACCTACAAAAGAAACAAAGTTTTATATGTTTATTTTACTAAGCTTTATGGTTTTATTTTATTGTTACAAAGGTTGATTAAATTCGTGATTGTACTGCAATAGTACTAGAACTTTAAATGCCATTAAATGCGTATTTATTAAAAATAAAAAAAAACTATTTTGTAAAATAAGTGCACATAATTATATAATACCTACCTGTGTATTATTTTTTCAATGCTATATTTTTATATTCTATTGTATTATTTACAGTTATAAACTATAATTTAATGTTAAACGGTATGTTACCTTTATAAAAATATTTTATAAGGTATCATAAAGCCATATCATAAATGCTAATAACTATCATTAAATATTTAAATCTACGCATAATTTACCGTGTATAAGCCTGCTAAGCATTTATAATATACTAAAAATCTTTAATGTGGACAGTCTCTCTCCTTACGATAAATAACACATATCATATTAGAATATTATATGATAACTATAAAGTGCAATTGTAGTATACGAGCTTGACGTTAAAATACGAATTTAATACAATAACCCGCAGTTATTATTATGCGTTATAACTTGGAATAATATTATATGATATCGAAAAACATTTATTATAGGTTGAATCCGCATTGCAGTGTCTAGTACCTATTACCTAATATAATAATATATACATAGCAATTAATATTAATATACGCATTTTATTCGTATATTATTGTCATAATAATGATGTTATTATTTTTTTTATTTTTATTGCTATTTGATTTTTTTATCCCGTTTATTCTCGAATACTACGCCCTTTGCGTAACGGTGTGACGCACATTTGAACAGAGTAATAACATTAAAATACACAATTTTGTGTATTTTTTTTTTTATTAGTTTGTTTGTGTATAGTGTAATATGCGTGTGTGACAGTCATAATTGTAAGTGAAATCGACAATTAGTCGGTTGGTGGGAAAACAGCCGATCGTAGAGTCGCAGTTGCTGCAGTATGGTCATACTATTATATATATATATATATATAATAATGATAATATATGGTATCTAACCGAAGTAGCAGCGGTGGCGGCGGTATAAAAGCTCAGAAGGCCGAGTGTGACGTCTATTTTGGTCCGCATCGCCGGGACGGTGCCAAAAAAATGTTTTCCTTACACTCGCGGTCCGCTTGCGTCAGTACGATTCGCACGCCCCTCGCTAAACTATTTTCGTATTATCATAAGTACGGTGTTTGTAAATGTAATTAATTTTTTCACCAATATTTAAATTTACACACATAAGTTTATTCGTATAGTTTGTAATATTTGTATACGTATACTATATCGATATACATAAACACATTTGTTTGGTTTGCACGTTTATACAGCGTATTTACATTAAAATTAAATTAATTCTATATATTTTTTGTTCAAAACGGTTTCCAATTAGTTTTTTTGGATGTCTTTTGACGACCGCCGGCTGTCCGAGGCCAGAAGGGGCAGCATTAGTTCCTACATCAATAAAAAGGTACGATATTTTTACTGTTATTATTATTATTAATACAAATTATATTAATGTTACCTACAAAGAGTTTTTTTTCTTTCGATCAATCAGACATTTTTTTCAATACATTTTTCTGCTACTTACAAAAAATGTTTGAATAAATGTAACAATAAATTGTTATGCAAATAATAAAATAAAATACGAATACAATTAATTAATGTATACTTATAATATCTATAAAATGACCTAAACTCGTGTAAAGAAAGAAAGCTGCATTGAAATTATTTTTAATGATGGTATGTGAAGTACAGTATTAGTATAGACAGTATAGTATACACTTAAGAACCTACTAATAAGTTTTTAGAAAAGGCAATTAAAACTAAAATATAACTAATATAATATAAATGTCACTGAAGTTATACATTTGAAAATATTCAGTTACAAATTAGTGTCTTATGACATTGAATCTGTCGTTTGTAGGATTTGGTCCGATTATGTTTACAGTTTATAGTTTACACTGTGTCGACCTTGTTTGGTACATTAATCTTGTTGCTAATATTTTCACCCATTAAAATAGTTATAGTTATACATTATTTTATATTTCGGTGTGAACGTAAAAAACATAATCCCCCACCATGGACATAAGTATTTTTAAAATAACGAAAACATAATATTGCTGTTGTTTAAAATTACAAGTAAATGATATTTAATTATTCTATAAAATATACCAATTAACAAAAAAAAAAATCTGTGAGTTCAGCTTCTTTTTTTAATGATATTTTAATATTTTATGATTTATTTAACTATAATGTTAATATTTTATTAATATAATATTTACATAAATAATATTAGATGAATGTGAACATTAATTCTAACATTAAAATTACATATAATTATAGAGTAACAGTTTAAGAAATGTAAAGGATGTTATTCACTAGTTTTTTTTAAGTAGGAATATATTGATACATATTTAATATAGTTGGTTAGTCTCATTACTACTATAATTATATGAATTCAGAATATTTTATACTTTATAGCTTAAGCGTAGGTGCATACATAATTAATAATGAAACTACATCAGTTAATAATTTTCTATTATAATATTTATGTAATTACTAATTATATAGAGCGTCGAGGGTTCTGCTCCACTCCTATCGAAATTGCATGATATAAAATACATTTTATTTCTGTTGAATATATTTTTTGATTAGTTGAAATAACCTGTAATAACGAATTTTTCAAAAAGCATCTCATAAAATAAATTCTGACTTTTACTTAGTTAAAAGTGTAATAAGTATACTTATCTAATTCTAGAGATTTGTAATTTTTCAATAATTATCTAGATACGTATTAAATAATACACAGAGAACATTTTTGAAAATGTTTTATTTAATTAGTGATCACAATTTTGTATATCTTTAACATTCGTGATTTGTCGATATAATTTCAAATGTTTATATTACTTTTATTTATATTTTAAATAAAATTAACATAATGTAATTTTAATAAAATAACTAAGCACCTCAAACATTTTAACTAACAAATTAATATTTTTATGAATGCTTAACATTTTAATTATAGTGAAATCATAAATTTTATTTTAAGATTTATTTTTATAGAATTTGAAGGTTAAGGTATTAAAACATGACATTTTAATACAATAAAAATAATTAAATAATAAAAAATTAATAATTGAATTTGATAAATTTCATCAAAATCAAAATTAATTGTAGGTTCCTATTATAATAATTATTATTATATTACACTGATTTTTCGTTGTTTTAAAATATAAAATAATAATACTTCACTATTTTGAGCTATGTTAATTAAAAACCTAATAAATGTTTATTGTATCCATAATTTATATTTTGATTTAATGCCTTGAAAACGTTTTATATATAGGTATATATAATATGTATATATACAACCATATATAGCTATTTAATATGAATATATGAATTAGGTACATCAGCTGAAAATCAAAGCATAGTATGTACGGCATTGTGTTCCAATGTTTAATGAAACAAATTTTAACTCTGAAACATTATATTAAAATACGCTACGAAAACTGTCTAGATTTTTTGAATTATGATATTAATTTTATGTTGAAAGTCATTATTTTTATCAGCACTCTCTTAATTCTCTCATTCCCTTTCTAAAGCAAGGTTTTGGATACGCGCCTGCTATATATTTATGTATCCTGACAATAGTTTATCAATATATAAATAATATGATAAATTGTAAGTTGTATATAAATGTTAAATAAATATACTGATATCTATATTTTCACATAAATACTAAAAAGTGAAATATAGATGAATGAGGTGTAAATACTATAATTAATATATAATATTATATTATATGTATGATTTTTTAAGATGGTTCAATCAATAATAGAGAACATATTTCATTAGCTACTTTTTTGGAATTTTTATATTTAGTATTTATTATTATATTTTAAATTATAATAAATTTTCTTCACTATATTTAGTGTTGTTAAGCATAAGCACAAAAATTAAATTTATATAATAATAATAGTTAATTTCATGAAATAATTAATAAGAGGAGAGGTAAGAAAAAGCACATTATGTAATATGAAATTGAGTAATGATTAAAATGTGTCCATTATTAGTTATTACACTAATTTATTTTGAAACTATTAGTTTTATACCTACTTGTTCGAAAATGATAAAGGATAGTCATAAGTATACTGATTATTTTTTATTAAATCCTCCAAAAATATTAATAATGACTAAACTGAGTATCGGAAGGTGAAATGTTGAAGTTGTTTGCATACATTTTGAATAGTGGATTGGTGACAATAAAAAAATTTTGATTTGGCTATAGTTCAACTGAAATACTATAGTAACTGAATGGTTCTTAACGACACGTGAGATTGTGAGTATGAATTGTATTAACTCTTATGAGATTTGAATGAACCTTTTGAGGATAGACTTATTAAGTTATTTGATGTATGACTTTTTATGTAGCATTTGACGAGCCAAAAATATTGGTAACGGAAGTTACTAGTATTAAAAATAAATGATAAGTTTGAAAAAAATATATTTAAGAGATCTCTTTTTTCTTTTTTCTTTTTGTTACATTCAAAACATGTTTAAATGTAAAGACTAACTCACTCAATGCATTCGATGATATCCGAAGGAAAAGTGATATAATAAAGAGTGAAGACTAAAAATTGTGCCATAAACGAATTTTGATGTGTTAAACCAACTAAACAGACAAAAAAGATTTTCATAAAATACAATTAGACCTAACTTTTGAGTTACATAACGACGCTATTAAACAATAAATAGATAAATGTTAGAACTTGAAAATATTTTTTAATTTATAGTATACATATAATGGAGGAATAAATTGAAATAATATGAATTATTATAAATTCGGTAGTCAATCGAAGAGGAATTGGTTAGGTTAGGTTTATGACGTGTCGACAGTTCAACACAACAATATTATCATTATCAACTAAAATAATAGCATAATAATTATTTAGAAACCTAAAGAAGGTACCTACCGTACCTACCAGTATTGTCTTTTTTCATCAAGGTTAATCTAGGTAAATCGAATTTGATGAATAAATAAATATCCATGGTTATTGAGCTATTTTATCGATTTATTAGATATAATATCACGTATTAAATGGATTTTATTCACTTATTTGTTTAGAATATGAGTAGATTTAAAATTAAAATATTTTAACATACATGTATTATTTGTTTTATTTATTGTTTTAAATTTATTATAGTTAAATATTATTTCATATTTGCTTTAATTTGTATCATATACAAATTAAATTCCATACATGCTTATTTATTTATATTTTCAGTTAAGTTCCTATATGACTATATTATAACATAAAATATTTAATTGTAGCATCAACCTAATATTCTAAATATAAATTCGAATTTAATTTAATACAACTATATGAGTAGTATATAAAACACGGTTGACACTTAACTATATAGTATTATAGTGTTTAAAAGACTTAAATTAAATTTTATAAGTGCTCATAAAAAAAAAAACATATACGTACTAGATACAAGCTTAAAACATAAATTGATTAAACCTGTATTTAAATGTCAAGTGCTAATTTTTAAACGTACAATATCTATTAAAAAAAATCAAATAATATTGCTATGGAATTAAAAATGTTAATCGTAATTACAACTTTAAAAGTTTTAAAAACTAAAAAATCCATTAATATTAATTTGTGTAAACTTGACAGACGACTTGTATAGTAAAATTATAAATCTTGTATTGAAATTTTAAACAGGTTAGTATTTATTCTTTTAAATTCTATAAAATAATAATAAAAACAAAATTTCTCAAATTTTACCTTTAAACAGCCTAAAGTTTAATTATTGTACCGTTTTTAAAATATTTAAAGGTTAATATTCAATATTTAAGAGAATATGAGATAAATATTTTTTGAATAATGTTGATTTAATATGAAGATGTAGTTTAAAACTTTATAACTATATTTTCTTATTTATTGGAATATTTACTAAATGTTCTTGAGAACTATAAGAAATAGTTTCAAAAGGGCTTTTCTAATTTTCCATAATGCTTGTTTTATAATTTAGGAACTTAAGTAATATTCTTGTTTATACGCACTTAATCGTTTCATGAAAAGATAATTTGAATAGGATTTTGCAAAAATAATAAAAATCGACAACGGTTATATAATGAATACTTTTTTATTATTTTTACACAAAATAATATTTTAGTTTGATATTTTACCAAACAATTTTTATTTTTCTCTAATGAACAATCTTTAAATAAAATTTTCGCGAAAAATACTTCATTGGATTATTATTAATTGTAAATAATAATAAATGAAAAGAGCTTGCGATTTAATTAATGATAGTTTTAAACCATTATGTTTTTTAGACTTACCCTGATTTTTAACATACTAACATAAGTATTTAATTAGGCGTGGAATCAAAGAATGAAAAGAAATATAATCTAATTTAATTATTATTTATTATTATATAATACAAGTGTTCTTAATAAATCTTATAAAACAATGCAAATAATAACACCCAACGGTTATAATAATACACAATAGTACAACTAACTACAATGCTTTAATATTGAATCATACATTTTCAAATTTTTTTTTTTTTTTGATCGGTAAAATTCCTTTAAAATGTAATATACAAGGTTCCACGTGTATAAATATATTTGTATGATATACATAAACTCCTCAACATTTCAACAATTTGCAAATTTATTTTTAATGTTATTAAAATAAAATATAACACGGGTTTTCTATGTAATAAAATAAATATAATATAATATAGATACAATATAGTATTTTAAATAAAATATTTATGCTTAAGTGAAAACAAACTCAATCATTATAATGAATAATTTATTTATTTTAATTATTATATATAATTTAAATGTTAAAGTGAATAAAAAGTGTTGTAAAAGACAGCTTTATTATAACTGTTATTCATTATCATTTACTATGTATAATAAAAAATAAAATGTATGGTTACAATTTAAGTTCGTTATAAAAATTTAAACTAGGTAAATTATTTTTTTATTTTAGATTCAGAGTGGAGCAATGAATGTTATGATTTTACATTAGTTTTTTTTTTTTTGTAAGAGTACATGATACGTTGTTGGTAAATTAATATTCGATCTTTGAGGGTGATTTTGGATAGTAAATTGAATATAGTTTGTATTTTAAAGAAGTAAAAAAGGATATTTTAATATCCCCAGTACATTTTTTTATGATCTGAAAAAACGGATATTTTTATGCTAAACCAGATTTTGACTAAATTGATTTATTTATTTCTTTAAAATTCAAAAACAAATAATCATAGATACTTGAATTTTTCACCAAGTATTTAAACTATTGTTTTATAAAAAATATGGAATAACTTTAAAAGTATTTTGACTTTTTTAAAGTTCTTTATATAGACAATTTAAATCTTCAATTTTGTTTTTTATTATTATTATTTTATAATTACCTAGATTCATAATAAGTGGTTCATTTCCTAATTATTCAAAAATATCAATAATATATTATAGTCACAATATTTTTTATAAGCATTTGAACTTAGAAATTTGATAAAAAAGGTCGTAAAAATCTCGAGAAATACAAGTTATTTTGTAGTTAAAAATAAGTATATAAAAATTGTATAAAATTTTTTTACCAAAAATCTAATTTAATTTTTTATGAGAATTTGAAATCCAAATTTTCGTAATATTGAATATTCACCCATATAATATTTAATTCTTTCAGAATGATTTTGTTTTTTATTACAATTTAAAAATAAATAACCTTAAATACTTGAAATTTTCATTTATGTTATCATTTTCGTTATAAAATAATGATATTTTCAAAATATTATAACTTATTTTGAGCTATTTATAAGCATATCAAATTTTATTTTTTTAACAGAATGACATAATTAAATTTTTAGTTAGGTATATAAGTATGTAATATAATATAAGGTATAATTAATATTTTCGGGAAAAATTATATCAACTTACTTTAACAATAAAAACCAAATCAAAAAAAAACATATCATAAAAAATATATTTGAGAATATATAGAACTATTTTCGTTCAAAAATTTTTTTTTTATACAATGATATATCATTGAAATTAAATTTAACACACCATACACACATAATAGTAAACCACTCAATGCCTAATGTACAGCAAAACGGAACCCACTTGTTTCTCTTATTTTTAATTATTTTTAATATTTTTATTGTACCTAACGTTAATTGTGTTGACTCAATCAGTTGTACACAAGTACAATAAATCGTATCAAAAAATGTCTAATTGCGGTGCTCTCAGTGTGTAGAAAGATACTATTATGTGTAACCGGGTGTAGGAATTAGTAGTCTATACATGCAGTATGTACTTAATACAATACCAGGAGATAATAGTTGTAGACTCATATAGTGATATATAACTGATTGAAATATTTACAGTGATAAAATGAAAAATATTAGTAGATATAGATGCTTAAAGTATTTTCGTGACTCGAATAACTAATTATTTATTTGTATAGAAATAAATTTAAACATTTGAAAATAAATTTTTTATGCAAGCACTATTAAACTAATAAAACTATTGACAATATTAGTATTAATACAGTTAGAATATTTAAAGAAGTAACTTTATTTCAAGTCAAAAATTTAGCTTTAAAATAGTAAAATAATTATATAATATAATATAAATTATCATTTAAATAAAATATTTATAAACCTTAGAAAATAGGTATTAATTTATGCAACTGATTAGGAGATTTTTTTAAAATTATATGCTTATCATACTATTGAAATTTAGTACCTACCTATATATTTTAATGTTAATAATAATATGTATATTTCAATAAAATATTATTAATTATTTACCCAAGTAAATCTTGGTAAAATTATGATTTATTTTAGATTCGAAGTACTCATAGCAATTAATGTATTGATTTTACAATAATATATATTACTGTTTATACCGACAGTCATAATTATTTGAGGCAGAAAAATGCTTAAATTTCAACTTTGAGAGTGGTTCATGGTAGAAGATTGAATTTATTGAGAACTTAAGAGACTCAAAAGTAAAAAAAATTTTTAAATAATAAATAAATAATATTTAGAAATTTACTTGTAAGTGGTTTACAGTAGAGCGACAATTATCCGTACTAATTGGAATGAAGAGGGATGCAGCTAATTAAATAATTATTAAAAGTATCAAATTAACATGAATTATAAGTTTTATGTGATTAAAAATAAAACTTATGTATAACATATATAAGTATAATATGATAATATAAAATATATGTGTGTATGTATCGTTAAACGTACCTAATTAATAATTATATAATTAATTTAAAAAATAAAATAAAACTACATTTTTTTTCTTCAAAAAGTAATGTGAATTTACCTACTATACAAATTACAAAAAGTATAGATAATTATTAACAGACCGAATATAAATTGACGTTCGGACAATTGACGCTCCGCTGTATTACAATTTTCTATGATGTATAATAAATTTAATATAGCAGTACTTAACAAGAAAGAATTATGAAATATCCTTATAGACTTATTGATTGCTCACAATTGTTATTCGTATACTATTATATAGTTAAATTAAAATTTAACACATCCGTTATAGTGATCTATACTAGATACCTAACCTAACCTATTATACAGCAAATCATAATATATTTTTTCCGTAGTCTATTAATTAAATTGTACTCAAGACTAGCGTCTGCAAGTATACAAAGTACAAATATTTTATACCAGTCAGGTTATAATTCTATATATTTAGTTGTATTTCAAAGTCTAATTATATTATTAAAAACGTTTATGTTTATTACTGTTGATTATATTCATTGCATTTTTGTTCTTCAAATAACCTTAAACCACTTTCTTAAAAGTGGTTTGTATAATAATAGAATCGCTATGATTCAGACGTTCCTTTGCATCCGCACTACCCAACACATTCTGTAGTCCGATATTATTTATTGTTAGTAAATACCTACTAAATTGTACTTAAAAATCACAATGAATAATATTTATAGACAAATTGAAAAGTATTTAAAAGTATGTTGTAGGACCAAAGATGTAAGTAATATCATTTATGATGAGAAATCAATCTTATTAAAAAATTAAAAATAATTATTTATTTAGTTATTATATTAATATTAATTCATATGACATAAAATTTGTTAAAAATTTTTTTTTTTTTTTTTTGGGGGGGGAGGGGGGGTAGTAATATTTTTAAGTTTTATTTTTTGTAGTATTTAACTACCATACATATTAAAAATATTATCAATTGTTGGTTTTCAAAAGATAATTAAGTTTAAAATTTTTGATATGGAATTCTTAAAGAGATTATCTATTTTCTGAAAACATTCATAAATCTATTATATAATAGAATAATTTATAGCGTTAAAAACTTCAGTTAATACATATTTTTCTAAAGAAGTCACAAAACTATGTGAGTATTCATAGATATGTTTCATAATACTTAGTAGCTAATATTTAAAATTTTATTTATCATATTATATATTTTGTCAACACTACATATAAAAGTATATTTGAGTATGTTATTATATAAATTAAAAACATATTTTGCAAATTTTTCAATAGACCACAATTATAGAATTGAATGAGTTTGAACAATTATGAAATAACAATACATTTAAAGAATTTTTGGTGTAAATTAATAATTATTCCACAATTGCGATGTGGTACTCGAATCGATATGACAATACCTTCGATAACACGTATACATATAATTACCTAAGTACCGTGCGTAGAAAATTAACTTTATAATTTGTCAAGATATTATCATACGCACCAACAAGTATTTTCGTTGCGTATGTACTACTCAGATTAACAAAGAAAATAATTAATTAAATTTTTTTAAATATCATTTCAGTTATAAATTTTTTCAAAACATATTTTAAGTATTAGGGTCTTAGAAATCTTTAACCTAAGCATTTTTCTCCTATACGTTTGTGTCTACTTCTTCCATAAAAGGTTGTTAATACGTTATATTATAATAATCATTAATACACGTTAAAAACATTATTTTTATAATACTTAAGTCTTAATCGATCCAAATATTCAATACTATTAAATTAGTACCTATAATACTTACCGTATTTTATTTGTGCTACGAAGAGTTCAACAAATATAAATACGGTATAATTTAATATAATTAACCAACTAATTCATATACAAAATCTTGATTAACCTTTAATTATTTTAACTTAAGACTCATATATAATTAGGGGGTTATTATTATTATTAGAATAATATTTTTGCAATTGTATTATTAAATTATCTATATTCATAATGTTATCTATGCCTTTCTACCTAATTATTATGTATTTATGTGTCATGTCACTCGAGTGTGTACTCTACAATTATTATACTATGGCTGTTCCATTCAACCATATAATATTATATATATCGAGTGCAGAAAATGTCCACTAATTTTTTTTTTTTCATTTACTTCAATTTAAAATGGTTAAAATAATTAAAAATAATACTTTGTAAGATAATAATGTATGAATCAATAATCTTCTGTATCGACAAATACATATATACGAATATTAAAAACACTGAATTTTCATTCTTATGTTTTTGAACTATTAATTATTTTATGACACACTAATACTCGTACTTGTATAATATCTATCACTGAATTAAAATTTGTTATTTTTATAATTGTTTGTGCCCATTACGCTGATTATCAAACGAATTTTAATTTAAGCATTCAGATACATTTGCATTTATTTTTTTTAAAAAGTGAGTAATTAGTTAATTCATTATACCTACGCTATGGAAAAAAAAACAAAAAGTTACAGCTAGATCAACCATAATTGATAATATAAAAGTTCTCTCTATAAACAATTAA
The DNA here is from genome assembly GCF_020184175.1 of Aphis gossypii. Classification (NCBI taxonomy): domain Eukaryota; kingdom Metazoa; phylum Arthropoda; class Insecta; order Hemiptera; family Aphididae; genus Aphis; species Aphis gossypii. The sequence goes on from NC_065532.1 coordinate 5,306,911, forward strand.
AAAGTTCTGTGTATGTTCTTTTTCTATTAGATTAACACGATACATTAAAATGGTGTCCAACTCTTTAGGTACCTTTAAAATGGTTTAGTCCACATTTGGTATAGAAATCACGGTTTATGTAATATGTCATTAATCATTATAGACCGAAATTGATGAGCAATGTGACTATGAGACTACATACGCAACTTATAAATATACATAGGTATTCAAATGTATTTTTAGATATAT